>NC_079340.1:21457787-21766603 GCF_029582105.1 Oenanthe melanoleuca | reverse complement strand
TGGGAGCAGCATCCTGGGCTGAACAAACTGCCCCGGGGAGCCAAAGCCCTCTGTTTCCTCTGGAAGGGCTAACTCCAGCCCATCTGCTTCTGCCTGGGTGGGACTCACATTCCTCTTTATTGAGTGGAGTGTCCTTTAAGCATCACACTGGTTTTTGAGGTCTCTTTTGCAGGCTGTGCCTATTAGCCCTGAGCAAGCTGCCCACCCTGGGTGCTGCACAGGATGAAACTGGATGGCCCTGAGCAGCATCTGGCTGTGCCTAGCCAGGGAGTGGTCACATCACAAAGAGGGAAGGGAGGGGAGCCAGGGATGTAGAATGCGCATTTTCCTTTCTGGCTTTTGTTTGTTTTTCTTGTAAACCAGCAGGAATGCCTGGTGTTGCCCTGTGCCAGGAGTGCATCCCTGCTGGGGATTTTACTGGGGGAGGGAGGTACCTGCAGGTGGGATTCCCTATGGTCTCACTCCAGGAACGCTATGTGCAAGGAATATGGTCCCACTTTACAGGATGCACACCAGGCTAGACTTGCTCTCTCAGAGATCAGCCTTGTGCTGCGGGGCCCTGCCACACACAGGGACAGAGGGATTAGGCAGGTCACTGCATGCCCTGGATGTGCCCCAGGGAGAGAACATGACAGGAAAGGAGGGTGCAAAGCAGGAGAAGGAAAGCTTCACGGCTCCAAGGGGAACATTGCTCCACATCCCTGTCAGCAGATCTCTGTGTTCCAGGTTACGGACAACTTCTCCTCAGGCCAGTGGAGAGATATGGACCTTTCAAAAGCAACCTGTTCCTTGCTTTAGATGTGTTAAGCTCAGGGGAAGCAAAGTGTCCTTCAGAGGGGTAACCACACCTGGGCTGCAGAGAACCTGGAGCACTTGCCCAGCCTTTGCAGCTTCCTCTGCAGTGCCAGAGGCAGGTGCTGGCCTGGGGAGCCTGTGACATCCAGCAAAATCCCCCACACCCCAGCAGTGTGCTCACATTTGTCCATTGCAACACTTGCGCTCTGCAGCACTCAGACATGGATCCGTGGTCCTGGAGAAGGACACAGCTGCCTGCCTGCAGCTCAGACAGCGCTTGGGCCAGATACAGTGTCGGTGAGAGGTGCTATGGGCTCCTTGGATGAGGAGGCGGAGGGGAGCAGCTCCCCTGGACAGAGACTAGGGAGGAGCAGCCCCTGCGAGGCAGGAGGTGACGTGGGATGAGTGATCACATTTGAAAGTCCCTTGTAGCAGGGATAAGGATGGAGAGCAGGTTGAGGCTCCATGTGTCAGACATAGCTCAGGCCAGCTATAGCTCAATGACCAGGCGCACAAAGCCGAGAAAAGCAGCTCTATCCTGCGAAACCCCAAGGGAATCTGGCCAGGGCAGGCCTGTGCTCCTGGGACTGATGCAGATGCCGGGACAATTACCTCCTGCCAGGCAAATCGTACACTGCAGAGCTCCAGTGACATGTCCACACTGCACCTGTGCTGCTGTAAGCACATCTCTGAACTCCATGAGAGGATCCTACAATCTGTCAGGAAGCCAGAAGAGCCACAGGAAACGACAGCACCCAAAGGGACTATGGGCTTCTTGAACAGAGGTTACCAAACAGGGCCAGGCTGAGGACCCACACACACCGGCATCCCTTGCTTTCCTCGGGAGCCAGGTTGGATAGCAACTGCGTCCAGTGAACCGAGTTTGGCTCCATCAGATCTTCCAGGTGATTTTCTGTGTGCCAGCTTTGGAGAGCGGCACAAGCAGTGACTTGGGTACCCTGCCCCATTGCCATGCCAGCAGGCTGGACGGCGGCTCACGGTACCCATCCCTCTTTTCACACTGGATAGTTTTTTTCATTCCCCGTGCGCCCACTACATGTGCGTGTCAGCCCCACATGAGGCTGGGCTCAATGGAGCACCATGGCAGTGCTGCACAGGCACCTCAGGCACAGGGAAAGCTCTCAGCCAGGGGACGGCGAGCCGCTGCGCCCACAGCAGCTCTGCCCCTGCTTTCCGGGAAGCGCAGGAACAGACGGGCCGGCCGCGCACACATGTGCGCCAGAGCCGGCGGGGCGGGCCCGTGGCGCCGCGGGAAAATGAGCGCCTGCCCCGCCCCCAGAGGGCGCTTCCCGCCAGTCCCGCCCGCGCCGCCCCTCCCACTGCGCGCCGCGGGGCTGGGCCGACCCTCCTCGTCCTCGCCCGCCGCAATGATGGCGGCGAATCCCGAGGCTCTGCCCGCCCTCAAGATGGCCGCCCGCGATCCCGAGGCCGGGCGCCCCCTCAGGCTGGTGCCCGCTTCTCGTCGCGCGGTCAGCGGCGAAAGGGTGCGTTCCCGGCGTGCCGCGCGCGGGCGGGGCGGTGCAGGGGTCGCCGGGAGCTGTAGTGCGGGGCGGGCGACGGTCACGTGGCGCGTTCGGCAGTGGCCGCGCTGGGAGCAGAGGCGCCAAGATGGCGGCGCGGCGGGGCGGAGCGGTGCCCGCCGCCAACGGGGCCGGGGCTGGTGGCGTTGCCGCCGCGGCCGCTTCCCGGGGCCTGGGGAGCGGCGGAGCCTTGCGCGAGCCGCCTTTCCGCGCCGGCAGCCCTCTGCAGGTAAGGGGCGGCGGGGAACGGCGGGCCGCGCTGTGACACGTGGAGGCCGGGGCGGCTCCCGCGGCGGCAGCACCACGTGTGCCGGGAGCGGGCCCGCCGCACCGGCAGCGGGCGGGAGGCGCAGCGGTGGCCGGCGGCGCCTCCGCTGATCCTGGAGTGGGGCCCTTTCTATGGGTGTGCCCGGAGCTCTCCCGCCGGGGTGGGGTGTCGGCGCACTGAGATTACGGGGTTGGGGGGCCGCACCACGGCCACTGGACCCGCCGGGACGGGTGGCTTGGTGTCCCCTGCGGGAGGTGACACCCCGACCTTACGTAGTGGGGGACAGGGGGATGCCTCTCACGTCATTCCCCCCCGGTCTCTCCATCCCGGTGCCGGTCTCCGCTACCTGCGGCCGCGAGGAGCTGGGGCTGGCGCGGTTTGGGACACCGACATTCGCCGGTTTTGGTGGCAGGGGCTCTGGGTGCAGAATGTGGCCCGGGCGTGGGGAGGTTCCCCGAGCCGAACCGAAAGCTTATCCACGGGAAGCGGGGCTTTACCCCGTAGTAAGAGGCTCCCGCGCCGGGGCAGATACGGGGCGCAGAGCTGCCGCTGTCACTGGCTCCGGTGGGCCCGTGCCGGGGCTGGGCTGGGTGTGTGTGCGCTGCTGTCTAGACGTGGAGTGCGGGGATGCAGCACCCCAGGAGGGGACCTGCGTTGTGCGTTTGTCGGAATTTTTTGGGGAAAGCCCTAGCCTGTTTCTGCCTCCGCCAGGGTCCTCCTGCGTGGCCGAGAGGCTACAGGAAACTTCCCCCATCCAGACCCCGGGCTGGAAGGTGCCAGCCCCGTCTCGCCCCTCCCCGACGCGAGCAGAGTGGGCTGCTGATGGGGCAAGAGAGGTGTGTTCCCGCCTGATGTTTTCCGAAAGCAGCAGAGGAATCCACGGAGCATCCTCTGGCTGTGCGGCGCTGGCCGGGCGGAGCCCCCCGGCTCCCCGGGCTCACCCCGCGCCTTGCCGGCAGCTCCGGCGCTGTAGGAGCAGCCTTGGCAGCCAGCCGGGGACCATGGCCGCCCTGTGCTCGGGGCGTAGCCGCAGCACGCCGGGCACACGTGTCACAGCGGCCTGCGGGGGCCTCCGTTGTCCCTTCCGGGGACCAGAGCGGCGAGCGCAGTGTGCGCTGCGCCGGGTGGGTGTCGGAAGAGCTGGTGGCCACGCTTCGGCTGTGTCCATTGCAAGTAGTTAGCTCTGGTCCCAGTAGCCCCCGTGTCCAAAGCCCACTCTGGGACTGTGGGCATCGTCCCTTCTCCCTGGCAGTGCTGGTTGTTTGGGCACAGCGTGGCCAGAGCCGAAGCCTGTCCTTGAACATTCCTGTGACCCTCTTCCCTGCAGCTTTGCTGTAAAGCAAACACAGGCAGCTGTGTGAAGGAAGGCTCGGCGGGGTTCCCCCCTCCCCTCCGGGCTAGGAGTGATGGGGGTCCCTGACACGGAGGAGAACGGGCAGGGACTCTGGCTGGAGCAGGCTGGGCTGGTTCGTACCCCCGCCGCGACGCACAAGAGGTGTTCAAGCGATGAGGGCTGCAGGAGGTGCCCGTCCCCAGGTGGATCAAAGGGAGTCCTGGGGGAACACAGCCCAGGCCGGTGACTCACGGCTGTGGGACTCCTTGTTGCAAGGCGCTGAGTCAAGGGAGTCGAGGAAGGCATGGGAGATTGCCCTCCCTCCCTCCCGGGCTGCGAGCAGGAGCTACAGGAAGAGGCCATTTGAGTGGGAGGGTTTTATTTCCCTCCCTCCTAATGTCCAGCGCTGATCACAGCTGGAAACCTCTTATTACATCCTTTCTTTGAGGGGAGCCGGCCCTGAGGCCAGATGGGCAGGGCTGTGCAGCCCCGGGGTGACCTCCGGATCCCTTTCCCAGCTGTAGGCAGGGGTCAGATGGTCCCCGCGTCCCGGGCTGCTGATGCTCCATCCTGGGTGCCTCTGTCTGCCGGTCACCGCTGACTCAGGGTTGCACGCTGCCGGGGCTGGGCGTGTAAGCCTGGATGTCCTCCCAGTATCTGAGTGAGGATTGGCCGAGAATCGCAGCCAGGCTGCGCCTAGAGGGCTGCCAGCAGGCTCTGCCGTGCTCGGATGCGGATCAGGAAAACTGCTCTAAAACTGCTCCATAGTCTGGTCTGCATGGTGGGGTAGAGTGGAGTGGTGCTCTGGTGTCACTGATGGGCTCCACTTTCAGGCAGAGGGCCCTGGGAGAGGCTGGGCTGGGCTGGCAAGCTGCCTGCTGAGCCCCAAACCACTGCAGACTCTTGGTCTTTAGGGCTGTCCTGTCAAAGACTGGAGAAATTTGGGATGGGTAGACTTGGAATATTGCTGTGGGTTGTCCTGGCTTTGATTCTCATCCTAGTCTTGAGTTGCCTGTGTTCTGGGGTTGCACAGGGCTCCTGGCTGTGCTGTTGCCAGTGGTGCCTGCTTTGTCTTATCAGAGCTTGTCTCTGAAGAGACGCAGGGACCAGGGTTTTAGGCATGTGGCTGTGGTGCTGTCATATTTTAGAAACACCTATTTCATGAAATGCCCACTGTCTCTCTGGTGCAGTTTACTGCTTGCTAGAAGAGGATCTCAAAATATTAGCAGGTTCTCTCTAGGCATAAGGTAGACTTTGTTCTGTACGGGCACAGCCTCACACAAGCTGTGGTACCTACATGAAACACAGGTGAACTGCATCAGATGTGCATCCCCCAAGGTTCAGACATATTCTCACGGTGCTGGTGCCGCAGGAAGATGGGTCCCAGCCTGCTCCCGGCTAGCTTTGGGAGGGAGGTGTACTCCCCCAGGGCTCTGTCCTTGGTGCCCTTATCTTCCCAGCCTCTATTATCTCTCTGCCTAAGCCCATCTGCAAACAGGAATTCGCATCCTGTCTTGTGCCGGTGACATGTGCACTGCTGCTCTGCTCAGCTGGGGGCTGCAGCCCCTGCCCTCACCCAGCATCTGGCTTTTCCTGCAGCATGGCTGCATGGCATCCTGGAGTGCAGTGCAAATACTTTTTTGAAGTTACTCAGAATTACCCAAGCATCCGTGGAGGTGGCTAGGGGATTGGAAAGGATGTGGGGTGGGGAATTTGAAGGAGGAAGAGTAACAAAGCTGGTTTGGTCCTGGATTGCAAGCACAGACCATGTCCTCTTGTAGCTTGCAGTAGAGGTATTGAGGTAGGGCTCCAGCAGTGGCAGCTGGCTGCACCCCTCTTGCTGACTCCTGCATTTTTGTTATGAATTTTGTAATGGTTTTGGGCTTATCTGAGGCGCTAACAGCCGGCATTGGAGGAGTGCGTGACAGTCCATGAGGTGGCAGGAACTAGCCTGTCCCCTCCCTGTCCTGCACTTGCAGTGTGTGGTGTTGGGTAGAGCCTGGTGTTTTATCCATTCATCTTTCCCAGTCATGCAGCTGCAGAGTGAATCAGGCAGGAATTTTCAGTGTGGAGGCATCCTGGGTAATTGAAAGGGTCTCAGGCTGAAAGCAGCACAGGGCTTTGTGCGGTGGACTCTCCTGAGGAAAAAAAGGGGAAAGTCCCCTGTGCCACCTTCTGACTAGCAGCTGTGTTCCAGCTGCTTCCCCTGCATGTTCAGGGTGCTGGGGTGCCCAGCCACTGTGTGCAGCACAGGCTGTCAGGAGCCCATGTGTGCTGCAAGCAAATCAGTGTTGGTAGTGGGGCTGTACAAAGTGTTTACCTGGCTCCCCATGCTCCTCAACAGTGCTTTTCCCTCGAGGAGGATGACCTGAACTTAACATCATTGGATGCAGAAACTATCTTAGAAGCTGAAGAGATCCTGGGGACAATGCAGAACTATCTCGACTCCTCTGTGATCTCCATCATTGAGGATCTTTCTCTGAGCGAGGTGGGAGCTCACACACAGATGTGGGATGTGGTGGCCAAGCTGGCCTTGGCTGTGGCATGGGTGGGGGTGGTGGCAGTGTCCTCCATGTCCTGGTCTTATGCCTGAATCCCATCGCCCTCTGAGAACGTCCCTACCCTTGCAGCAGAGCAGGGCCTGCCTGGATGCACAGAACGAGCTGTCCCTGCTGACTGCCATCACAGAGATCCTGGACAGCACGGATGATGAGACCCTGTCCCCCTTTGACACCATCATGGATGCAGAGCTGCTGACCTCACCTCGTGAGCGGGAGAATCCCTCGGTAAGTTGGGGGGCAGGTGTAGCCTGACCCCAGAGCCCTTGGGAAGATGCTCAGGCAGGGCTCTGCTAGATCCTAGCATGAGGGTGCCCTGAAGTAATAGGACCCTGGTCCCCAATACCCTGAGATGTACTCTCATGATGGTTCCAATGTGAGAGAAGTATTCTGGAGGGCCATGCCTTTGCCTTCGATCTTTTATACAGAGCCAGAGATGTGCCAGAGGCTTTGGAGAGTAGCATGTCCCCAATGGGAGCTGTGTGCAGTATGGGTGAAACAGGGCTGTTTGCTCTTTGGCTTTGTGGGGTAAAGTGCGTGGGCATTATGGGGCTGGGGGTGGCCTGTCCTCTCCAGCAGAGTAGACTTGCCACTGTCTCATCTTCTGGTCATCTTTCCAGTTTCAGAAGTTTCTCACCTTATCCTGCCCATTGCTGGAGTGCGAGAGCCCTGCCCTGGAACAGCCTAAGGCTCTTAGGCCTCTTAGCAGCAGCAGCAGCAGCAGCAGCGTCTCTGTGGTTGGGAAGGTGAGCAGCTGAGCAGGGGAAGCTGAAGCAGCAGTGTTGGGGTGGTGCTGGGATATCTGTGCTGCAGACCCCAGCCCCAGCCTTGCCTCCTGCCACAGGCATCCTTTCCCAGAAGTGATACTTTTGCAAGGCACCAGTGGCAGTGGGAGCAGGGTCTGCCTCAGGTGGTGGGCACTAGGGACTGGGAATGCTCCCATAGGAGCTTTGGATTTCTAGCTCTGTTGTGTTTTACTGGGCAGGTCAAATGTATTCCGGCTTTTTGTCTGCCGTGGCACTTTGCATTAGAATTGCAGCAGACCCAGTTGGCTGTCCTGGGGGAATGCTGCTAAAAGCCCAGGAACTGATGTTTGCTGTGGTCCTCCTTCCCAGATTGACAAAGACATGGCCTGGGACCGTGCTGCTCATGGCCTGGAGGACCCAGTGCTGCCAAAGAAGCAAGTCTGCAGCACCTCGAGGGTGGAGCGGAAGGTGGGCTGGCACCGAGCCCGAGAGCAGCCTCTGCCACAGCGCAGTGATGGGGAGGAAGAAGAGGAGGAGGCTGCCTTGAGCCTGGAGCTACACAGCAACATGGAGGCTGTGGATTTCTGTGTGAGTGAGGCTGGGGCAGCACTGGAGGAGCATGAAGACCCCTGCATCATCAACACAAGTGATGTATCCCTGAGTGAGCTGGTGAAGTCCATGCACCCCTATTGCCTGCCCACCTTCACTGTGTGCCTGGACCCTGACACAGAGCCTGTGGCCAAGGAACTTCTAAGCAGTCCTGTCTTGCTGGAAATTGTGCCTGGAGAGGGAGAGAGTGTGGAGATCCCTGTTGTCCTGCAGCCCTTGACTCCCAGCTCCCCTGACCTGGAGCCCCAGCTCCTGGGAGTAGAGGAGAGTACCAGAGAGTCAGTCCCAGAAGATCAAGAGGAGCTGCTAGGAGCTCCAACCCAGGAAAATGGAGTGGAAGAGGAGAAGGGAAAACTGGCTGGGAAGGAGCCTTCATGCACTATCCCAGAGGCCACCTCCCCACTGGAGACAACAGCGCCTGGAGCCTCAGGTCCCAACAGCAGCTCCTGGCACAGCACAGAAGCCCCAGCAAGCGGAAAACGTGAATGCTCTGAGAAGGGACGGGGCCGTGAGAGAGCAAGGAAGAGTCGGAAAAAGAAAGCAGAGGAAGACCAAAGTAAGCAGGCCAGGCCTGGGAGAGACTTTGTAGTCCAGCGGCTCCGTTCCACTGGCTCTGGACAGTCCCATGTCCAGCCAGCCATCAGCCGGCAGCGGGCAGAGTGTCCCTCTGTTCAGGTCTCAGACTTCCTGGCACAGCAGCTGGAGCGAGCCCGGAAGGAGGGGCAGATGGAACTGCATGCTGAGCAGGCACTGCAGTCCCGGGGCAAGCATCGGAGCACAACAGGGGCCTTTCTGCTCAAGAAAGGGAAGCAGGAGCTGCAGAAGGAGCCAGCACCAGAAACCGTGAGTGTGGCCCTGGAGAAGACGACTCAGGTGCCCCTGGACAAGACTGCACCAAGCGTGGAGGGGCAGCCAGCAGCTGCATGTCCCAGCCTGACAGACCAGGCTGAGGGCCAGGGAGATGTGCAGCCATCTGCCGAACAGAGCAGTGGGGTCTTCCAGGCTGCCTCTCAGCTCCCAGAGCAAGGTGTTGGGCTGGAGCCTGCCCAGAGCCTGCCAGCAACAGAGCCGAGTGAGGGCCTGCCTAAGGAAGCTAAACCCAAGGCTTTGAGCCTGCGTGAGTACCGCATCCGCATGCTGCACCGTAAACCCAGCACGGGTGGCAGCCAGGAAGGCAAGAAGCAAGTGGCCGGCAAGTGGCCCAGTGTCCCCGAGCCTCCGACAGAGCTGGCAGAGATCCCCTGCCTCGTGTCACCCATGCGCTCCACCACTGAGGCAGATGGTGCTCAGAAGGGACCAGACAAACCTACCAGCCCTGCTGCTGTCCCTCCTCCTGCCAGCAAAGCTCCCACTGCTCTGACTTCAGCCCCAGCAGCTGCCACAGCACCACCACCCCCTTCAACACCAATGCCTTTTGTTGCACCGAACGTGCCCCCAGTTGCTGGGGTGGCCCCCACTGGGATGCCGCCAGCCTCTGCTGGTGCTTATGCCCTTTACCCACCAGTGCCTTCCTGGCCCTGCTTCAACCCGCAGCCTATGGGCTGCCATGGTTTGCCCCCACCACCCAGTGCCAGCTCCTCCAGTAGTTTTCACATGGTGCCTGGCCTCCCGCCTCCAGCCATGGCCTGGCCCCCTCCACCTGTGCCACCCCTGCCTCCTTTTGGCCCAGGTGGCCCCTATGCCCCAGTTGGGTGGGCACCGCCATCCTACTGGCCAGGAATCCCCATGCCGCCTCCGGTGCCTTCCCTTGCGTACAGGGACCCTGGAGCAGCAGTGCAGGCTGCCACTGCCTTCCCAGCTGGTAGCCGCCCTGGAACAGCCCTTCTGCATGGGCAGCTTCCTGCCACTCCTATGCTCAGCTGCCCGGAGCCACCAGCCTTCCCCACCCAGTCACCTGCTGCCCCAACCAGTGAGATGGGGGCTGCAGGTGGCCCAGCCAGGCCAGTGACTGGCAGGGTGTCAGACCCCAGGAGGCAATCACGGCTGGCAGGAGAGAGCTCTCTGCCCAAGGTCCCTCTTGCTCCAGCCCAGTCACTGCCAGCTCCCTCAGCTGCCACTGCCCAGTCTCTTCCAGCTCCCTCAGCTGCCACTGCCCAGCCCTGGCCAGCTCCCTCAGCTGCCACTGCCCAGCCCAGCAGGGTCCCTCCTGCAGTGCCAGTTCCCCAGGCTGTCCCCACCCAGCCTCTTGAGGAGCCCCAAGCTGCAACTCCCAACCAGCTCCCAAAGACCCCCCCAGCTGCCATCTGCTGCCCAGCAGAGTTGTCTCCTGCCCCTGTTGAGGAGTCCCCTGGCACCCACGCCACAGAGAAGGCTGTAGGGCCAGGCAAGGAGGTGGTAGAGAAAGCCCTGTTGGAGCCCAAGACAGCTGCTGGGCAGGAGTTGCCTGGCCAAAAATCCACCTCCCAGGCTGTGGAACCACCACTGAAAGCAGAGAGCAGCCTTCCCACCAAGGCACCTGCTGTGCGGCCATGGAGGCACCAGCCACTCCTTAGCCCAGCCCAGCCAAGTGACAGCAGCAAGGATATTGTGCAAGCCTTCATCAGCGAGATCGGTGAGTGGGAGGGCTGCAGGATGCTGGGTTGAGTGTCAGCAGCCAGCAAGGCTGCAGTGCTGCCAGCAGCCTGGGTAGCAGAACCAGTTCCTGGCACTTCTGGGGGCGAGGGTGGCAAAGCTATGCCCACAGGCTTGCAGTCTCTTCCCAGTACTCTGCTAGGATGTTGCCTATAGAGGATGGTCTGGGCTGGCTGTCCTGAAATCAATCTCTTCTGGGACTGCAGAGCTGGGTGCTCCTGTCCTTGCTGTGGGAGACAGAGATGCTGCTTGCCCCACCATCCAGAGAGGCTGATGTAGGGGGAGAATGGGGTCGGGGTACATTAATGTGATCCTGGGAGAATTGTGGCTGATCTGACTTGCTGCACTTTCTCCCTGGCCCAGGAATTGAAGCCACTGACCTGTCCAGCCTGCTGGAGCAGTTTGAGAAGTCAGAAGGTGCGGATTTGGCATGCCATCCTCTGCAGGGCTCCCTCCATGCCATGCTGGCCTCCCTTGGCTGTCCTTGCTCCCTGTGTCAGGGTGGTAGTGGGAGGGCTGTGATGCTGCTGCCTGTGGGCTCCTGTTGCCATGCTCAGGTTTTTTTATCCTGGGGCTGTTTCTGCCTCCATCTCCTTGGCCTGTGGAAACACCTGGGGGTCCCCATGGCAACCAAAGGGGTGGTGAAGAGTGTGAAGAAAAATGGATGTGCAGCTCCTATCTTCAGGGAGCTGGGTTTCAGGTGCTGTGAAACCTCTTCTGAGCTGTTCTGGGGGTGCTTTGTGGATCCCGTCCTTCAGCCCCACTTGTTGCCACGCTCACCTACCTGTTCCTTTTTCAGCCAAGAAGGAGGAAACTTCTGTACAGCCTTCTGACGAAAAACAGCTGGTGGGGAGCTCTGGGTAAGTATCAAAACCTTGGCAGCTGGTGCCCAGCGTGGAGCCCAGCAGAGCAAGAACACAGGGCAGCTTTCAGTCCTGGCAGGGTTTGACGTGCGCTGGGGCTGTGTCCATTGGTCCAGGAGGGACTGAGCTTCTCACTGGACTGGGACAGAGCTGGCACTGAGGGGGAAAATTGGGAGAAGCAGTGATGGGCATGAGCAGGCTGTGCAAATTTTATCCTTGCAGCTCTCTTGGATCCTCTGTCTCATGAACTAGCCAGTGGGACAGATTGCCCCAGGTGTGGGGAGTGGGGCTGGGCTTTGCCTGCTGTGTTTGACAAAGCTCCTTTCCCATTCTCAGGCCTGAGACCCAGCAGGATGTGCCAAGCCAACAGGACAGGAAGCCCCCAGATGGCCTGCAGGCCTCTGAGTTGGCCAATGTGGCAGGTAATGAATACTTGGGGGCGAGGGAGGGTAGTTTGCCATGTCGTGGCAGGTCTGTTGTGTGTCTGGGGGGACACCTTGGGGAGTGAGGGGGGCCAGGACATGAGGGAGCCTCAGCTGGGTGGTTTGCAGCAGAGGGCTGCTCTTGTAAGTGTTCTGGTGCTCTCCCAGGCCTCACGCCCCCAGCAACACCTCCTCACCAGCTCTGGAAGCCTTTGCCTGCTGTCTCACTGCTGGCCAAGACCAAGTCACCTGGGTCCATGCCCCAGGAGAGGCCTCAGAAAACGACCAAGCTGACGAAAGCCAAGCCACTGCCCCCAAACAAGATCCAGGTGAAGAGCATGGTGCCAGCCGCTCCCAGCACAGCTCCCAGCCACGTCTGCTCAGGAGACCATGACTACTGCATCCTGGGTACACCACGGCCCGAGAGCAGCAATATCCCTGGCACGCAGCCCCCTGCCAAAGGTGGCTCCCGCTGGAATGTCAAACACCACCGGGACATCACTATCAAACCCATCTCCTCCTTAACCAAACGGACGCTGGACCAACCTGAGCCCACCCCACCAGCCCCTGACACCACCACGGGGCACAGCCAGGAGCCCCTGGGGATGGCCTGCCTAGCTCCCCTGGATTATCGGACTACCATCCCGAACAAGGCCCCCACTGGGTGCAGCAGTCCCCCCACCTCAGTGCTTCTGTCTCCAGCTGCATCCCCCTGCCGGGACCAGGAGGTGCAGACTCCCAGTGCCCAGCCCAGCCACGCTGCTGCCAAGAGGTCCCTGCGCTGCTACCGGAGACCCCAGGACTCACCCAGCCCCTCTACCGACAGCTGGAGGGCTGGCCGGAGCCGTGCCAGCCGTTCCTTCAGCTCCAGTTCGGATGGAGCTAGTGAGTCCTCGTCTTCATCTTCATCCTCGTCCTCCCGATCCCGGTCACGGTCATTCTCCCCACCCCCCAAGCGATGGCGAAGGTAAGCAGTGTATTGTTGCTTGCTCTTGGGACAGTTGTCCAGTGGCTGGTCTTTTGTGAGTGCAAAGACACATCTTTATGGTCTTCCTACTGGATGGCTGGATTTTTTCTTTTTGTCCTTGTGGCCCTTCTGAAGAGATGTACGGCTCCCAGAGGGTGGGGGAGCTGCAGCAGTACCTGCCTATCCATTTCTGGTTGAAGCCCACATCCGGGCTCATGTGCCTGCAAAGCCACCACTGAGCCAGACCTCTCTACTCCTTCTGGAACATCTAGTCCGTGTTACAAGTCCTTGGCTGCATCTTTGCTTTTATATGCTTTTTCTGGAGTATTATGGCAGGTGTTAATATTTGTGCTGTGGGGCTGCTGCAGCCCTTTGTGTAGAAATGAGCCACCGTGGAGCTCTCCAGGGAGCTGCTGGAAGCAAGCAGGGAAAAACCTGTCTGGCTAGGCTGCCTTGGAGGTTCCCTGTTCTCCTTATGCAGGTGGCTGTGTAGGAAAGTGGGACACCTTGGTCTCTGTGGGATGCATTTCTTTTGGAGCCCTTGTGCATCTGAGTGATGTGCAGCCTGTCCCAGCTGGGCTGGGAGGCACTGGAGCTGGTGAAGGGTTTCTCTCTCTCCTGTTCTCTTGGTGTTCAGCCCGTTCTGGAGATGTCACTGGGCATGAGGGGCCTGTCCAACCAAGACCGCTTCATTGATGGCTAGTAAATGCAGAGGCTGGAACTGGAAAGGGCAGTTATAAAAGTGCCATGTTGCACGGATGTGCAGCTTGGGGATTGTCAAACAACATGTCTGGCTTGGCTTTCCAGCAAATCAGCTGGCCTTGTGGTGGAAAATGTCCCATATACTGTGCCACCCTGTCTTTCTGTCCTCCAGGAGAATATGTGGCAGAGCTAGGCAGCATGCTCTGCCAGGCCTGGGTTTGCCTGTGGCAGGGACCACCTATGGCCAGGATGTCTTGGAGAGGGACTGTGCTCCTGGAGGCAGCATAGTTTAATCCCTGAGGTGTTTTGGTCCTGCTGTCCTTAAGCTTTCCCTGGCCCTGCTGGAGAAGCTCTTGCAGTCTCTGTTCACACGGCTGTTGAGCACGATGTGGATGTAGTGTTGTCCTGTGCATCATGTGGGGCTCAGCACAGAAGTCCCAGCCCTTTCTGGGCCCTCCCAGGCACAGCCCTGTGCTTCACAATTCCCCTATGACTATTTCTTGTTCTTCAGAAGCAGTGCCTCCTGTAAGCCTGCTCCCTTTTCTCTGTGGCATGGAGCAATGTTTCCGTAGTGTTGTTGCTACCCTTGGGCAGAGGCTTCCCCATCCTGGGGATGGGTCCTGTCTAGGTGGGATGCTGGACACCATGGGGACGATGGAGATTTCTACTTTGGAGCTTCATGATGCTGGACAAAGGGAGGGCTCAACTGTATCTCTCCTTCCCCCAGATACCGCTCAAGATGTTCCCACAGCTCCTCCTCCCGCTCCAGCTGTGGGTCATGTGGCAGGTCCCGGGAGAGGTCCTCATCCTCATCATCGACGTCCTCCTATTCATCCAGGTCCACATCCCGCAGCCAGTCCCGCTCCCCTTCGCCCCGCAGGAGGAGTAACAGGTGGAGAAGGTGAGTGTGGCCACCCTGCAGGGGTGTGAGCTCTCCCCAACCCATCTCTCAGCCTCCTGTGGAGGAGGGATGGACCTGCTCCTTCAAGATCTCCCATGTGTTTGGAATCACTCTTCTGGCACCCCCATGATTCTGTAGCTCATGTGTCTGTTTTCTCCCTGACAGACACAGTTATGATGCACAGGACCACTACCAAAGGCAGAGGATCCTCCAGAAGGAACGTGCAATAGTGAGTGATGGAGGGCTGGGAATCTGGGGCTGGAAATTTGGGGATCCGCAGCCCTTCTGTCACTTCAGAAAACCATGAAGGTGCAGCCTTCCCAGCAGGATTGCTGGGAGGCCCTGGCCAGGCACAGTGTGGTGGGAGGCCATGCAGGGAGGGTGCTCCATGTGAGAGAGGTCCTGCTTATGGATGGGCCATCCCTGCCCACAGGAGGAGCGGCGAGTTGTGTTTATTGGCAAGATCCCCAGCAGGATGACACGGTCAGAGCTGCGGCACCGCTTCTCTGTGTTCGGGGACATTGAGGAGTGTACTCTGCATTTCCGCTCTGAGGGGTAAGAGTTGTGGGAAGATCGGTCAGTCCCTTCCCAGGGATGACTCCTCTTGGCCCTTTTCCCATTACTCAAGGGGATGTTGCAGGCCAAGGGGGCACAAACATAACTGTTGCTGCTGATCTCCTCCAATGTCAGGGATAACTATGGCTTTGTCACCTACCGCTATGCTGAGGAGGCCTTCGCTGCCATCGAGAGTGGACATAAGCTGCGGCGCCCAGATGAGCAGCCCTTTGACCTGTGCTTTGGTGGCCGCAGGCAGTTCTGCAGGAGGAACTATGCTGACTTGGGTGAGTTGTGCCACCTCCAAGTTGGGGGTTGGCCTTCTTGGGTCCTTTTCTTCTTTCCAGAGGTGTAGGAGTCCCCATCCTACACCTGGGTTGTGGGGTCAGGCAGGGTTGGCAGCAGAGCCACATCCAGGAACAGTCCTGCCCTGAAGGGAGGTTGAACTGGGGCTCCCTGTCTCTTCAGCACCATATTGGAGGCTGGCCCAACTCTGGGTTTAGAGGCTGGCAGGTGAAACAAGATAAGAAGTTTACTGTGGGAATGGCCAGAATTGTGCCAGTATTTCCATGGGCTCAAGACACCCTCTTCCCCCATCTCTTCCAGATTCAAACCGGGAGGATTTTGACCCAGCTCCTGTCAAGAGCAAGTTTGACTCCCTGGACTTCGACACTCTGCTGCGACAGGCACAGCGCAGCCTGCGGAGGTAGCGGCAGGCAAGGCGGAGCACCCGCCCCCACTTTTATACTCAAATACAAAAGGCAAAAAAAGTATGGAGAAAGAGATGAGGTTTTTAATAAAATGAAAAAGGAAAAAAATTTGTTTTATAACCAATATTTAAGGAGGACAGGTCACTGGCCTTCAACTGGAGCAGTCCAGGCAAATGGCAGCCCTGGGCTTGCCCCAGACATATAATAAATGCGGATGCCCAAACAGCAGCACTGCCTTGTTTCCTCCTTTGCATGGGCTATTCCCAGGTGTGGGCTCAAGCTGTGCTTCCCTCAAGACCCCAGGGACTGCCTGTGGTATGGCCCCATGAAATACTGCACAGGTTGTGGACTGGCACAGAGTGGGATGTCTGGGAGAGTGGGGCAGGACTGCAGTCACCGAGTGTGTGACTGTCATTGTGGCAGTCTGCAATGGCCTGGCAAGGGATGAATGCCTCTCTGAGGACCTCTCTGAAGGTCTCTTGGGCTCTGCTGGTTGCAGGACTTGGCACCCTGAGGCTTGCAGCCGTGTTGGGGCCACTTGCACCTCCCGCGATGGCCACGGGGGGGCAGTGCAAGATCCTCCAGCAGTGGGCTGGGAACTGGCTGTAGCGCTTGGCCAGAGCTCGGGCAGGGCTCTGCTTGGTCTGAGCCCATGCCCTGTGTGCCTGTCCCTTTCGAGCCTGGTCCTTGGTATTAATCTGGCTCACCAGAAGGAGAGGAGTGACCTCTCATCTCTGGGTTTCCCCCAAGGGAGAGGTGTTTGTGTGACTGCAGAGAGATTATTGCTGTCTGCATTGGGATGGTGCTTTGCAGGAAAGAATGGCCAGTGGGAGGGAGGAATGCATGATGCCTGTTTAGGCCCTCTCAGTGCATTGCAGCTCATGGAGGAGAGGAGTGATTGCAGGCGGCCCCCAAGGGGGTGTGCTTGGGCCTGCTGCCAAGCATCTTTCCTGCTCTTGTGTTGGCAGTCAGAGAAAAGCCCTGCCTTGTACTGCTTCTGGGCTGGGACAAGCTTGGTCCCTTGCAGGGGAGGCTCATCCCTTGCAGCTGGCACTGCTGACTGGGAACCCTGAGATGGCATCGAGTATTCTGGCTTCAGGACTGGGACAGGCTTGGGATGGGGTGTAATGGTGCCTGTTTGAGCCCTCCCTTGGCACACCCTGGATTAGGGAAGCCTGCAGCTGCCCAACTGAGCAGTGCAGAGCTGGGAGGGTGTGGAGGGAAGCAGTGGGCAGGGAATGGACTCCCATGCCACTCCATGGTGTTTTCATGGTGTTTGGGGTGGGAAAGGGCTGGTTAACATCTCTTCAGATCTCTTACTTAGTGGAGGCAACACACACTTCAATAATGTGAGAGCAGGGAGGGGAATAGGGGCAATAAACCCAGAATGAGGGGTTCAGCCACGTTGATACTGATGTTGCCACTTTGATCATGTTCAAAGCTCTGAGCCCTTTGTGGCTGTGCCTGGGTGTATTGCTGCACTCTTATGGTCTGGGACAGTGGCTGGAGTCCACCTCTTCCCTTGCTGCTCCCCTAGATGGAGTGAAGTGCTCCTGCCTGCACACTGGGTGACTTGCGCTGTTCCACTGCTCAGCCCAGGGAAGCCTCTGCAGTACTCAGGGATGTAGGATACAATAAGGCTGCGTGCAGGTGGGCCCTGAGTGACCTCCCACCCTGTTCTCTCCTGCCTGGCCCTGGACTTTTCACAAGGTAAGAGTCCAAGGAGGCAACTGCAGGCAAGGGTGTGAGTGGGCTAGGGGGAGGCAGGCAGGGGGCTGTTAATTGGTAATGCAGTTCTTCCAGGGACATCTGAAGGAAGGAGGGGGTGACGACCAGGGCCCAGTGGGGTCTTGTGGGGAGGATGTGTGTCCCTTTCTGTGAGTTCATGAAAAGCACTGTGGCTGCAGCATACCTGCAGCCCCTCTCCTGCCCAGAGATGCTGGGCTGATTGTGGTGCTGGCCTGCATCTCCCTGGTCTCAGAGCTGCCACAGCAGTACTGAAGGCTGTGGATCTAAGCAAATGTTACAGACAGAGCATCTGTTAAACCAGCTGTGAAAACATTCCCCAGCTGTTGGGTGATTCAGGCCTGGGGAAGGACTTGTATGCCTTAGAGCTGGGCTTGTTTCTACAAATACTTTAAGTGATCTGAAAGTTTCTTTACAGCCTTTCCTCAAAATGTGGTGCAGCTGAAGAGGCAGGAGTGGGTAGTGTTATAGACAAGGTGGAGCTGGGCACAGGGGATGTCTGTTGTCAGCAATCCTGAGAACCCCTGGGCATATGCTATTTCATGGACCTTAGGTGTGTGCATTTGGGCGGCCCTGTGAGCATGGCATCACCTCAAGTATGTGTGCTGCTGACTGTTGTGTGAACAAGGATGTGTCCTTGTGTTCCTACAGCTGGGCTGCACATGGTCCCCTCTCCTCCCACTACTCCTGTGGGTGAGGAAAGATGGGGGTGTGAAAGCGTTTGTGTTGCCAAAGGAATTAACACCCTGCTGTTGTGCCCTATAAATCTTCTGAGTGTTAGAGGTTGGCTTTATCCCCCTGTGTTACAGTTTAATGGTTTCCGTTAGCAATAACCTGTCCCTGTGTTCTTGGTTATTGATTTAAGGTTTGTTGTGGAGGGTGTGAGAGTTGCAGAAAGGTATTTTCCTGCTGTCCAGCCAGAGGCAAAGGCACTATTGCAAAGAGGAGGCAGGAGCATGGAAAGCAGTGCACAGCCAGCTCTCTGGAGGCATGGGTGCTGGCGGGAGCTGTCTGGAGAGAACTGGGGACAGTGACGAGCAGCACTTGGAGCACATGCTTTGCCCTGGCAGGCAAGCCAGAGGTGAGGAGCAAAGCTGACGCTTTGTAGGGACCCCAGCTCTCGTGGAAATAAAACCGCTTCACCATAGGACAGCCAACCGTCCTCCTGCAAGCAGCAGCATCCTGGGCTCTGCCCAAGCTGCAGCAGCCCATGGCTGGGAACCACACAGATGGTGTTTTCTGAGAAGTCACTAAGCAGAGCTGGGGTTTTTACTCTGTCTCTCTTCAAAGCACTCTCAGCCTTTCCCCTTCTGTTCCTGCTACAGACTCCAATCTCCAGCAGTTGTCCCTTCCTGCACCAGGGCCTGTTACCTACAGTCTGCTTCTGGAACAAATCTCTGAGGAATTGATGCTAATTTCACATCTTCCTTCTTCCTTTCCCTTTTCATTCTCTCTTGCATTAGTATGTTCTGAATATGATCTCCAAGCTAGAAAGCAGCTAGAAGAGCATCCAAATTAGTCTTTCATGGTGGGTAAAACTTGCAAAATGAGGAGTTTGTGCTCTGTGCATAAGCTGGTTTGGAGCCTGTATGCAGAAGGCAGTGGGGCAGCAGGAGAGTCTGACAGCAGCACTCCTTGTACATCTCTGCCCAGGGCTGATGGCTGCACAGCCCTTGTCCTCATTGCTTTGCAGAGCTCAACATTTCCTCAGCAGCAGCAGAGTCCTTATCCTCAGGAAGGGTTATTTTGGGACCGTGGAGCTGGGTGCTGCCAGGTACGGAGTACCCACATTTCTGTGAGGTGGGTGTGCTTTCCCACACTTAGGATATTCACACTTAAGATGTTCAGCATATTTATCCTGAAAGCTGACAGGGACCCCTATGGGCAGAGGTGCGAGGCTGGAATCTGGCTATGGTCCTTGCTGTTGACACCCATTCCAGTTCCTGGGACCACCAGTCCTCGAGATTCAGACTTAACACACCTAAGGTCTCAGAGCTCCTGGCCCAAAGCAGAGGTTGCTGCTGTGGCATATCTGTGCTTCCTCAACCTGGGTTCCCTCCACCGGGAGCCTCACAGGGGTACCCAGCTCCAGGGTGACTGCTGAGAATGGCCATGGCAGTCTGGTGCTGGGATTGATGCAGGTGGGCTCATAGGAGCCCCAGAGAGCTGGGAGAGGTGCTCATCCCACTTTGGCACGCAGCACCTGCGGGTTTGGGGCTCTCTCACCACACTTTCTCTGCTCTCTTACACACTCCTCATCCCAAATACCTCCTTGCCTGCTTGCAAATAAGCCCTGAAGGTCAGCCAGTGGTTGTGTGTCCTTTAAATCTGTGCTTGTACAGCTGAGAGCCTGGGTTAATGCCCCTGTTCCCTCTTCGAGCCGCTGCTGCGGTTACCATGTGTGCTTGTGTTCGCATTGGGCAGTTCCCTAGGGTCACCCTGTAGTCCAGTGTCTGCAGCCTCTAGTAGTGCCTCTAATCTGGACACCTGCTCCACTCACCTCACAAACCAGGTGCTGCAAGTGCTTTCTGACTCCTCTCAGAAAAAGACCTGCAGTTGTAACATGCTACAGGAAACAGGCATGGAGATTAAGGGACCATTGGTCTGCAGTTTGGCAATAGCAGAGAATTAATGAAAAAAATTACATAGGATCTAGAAAATAGATGTGAACTTGGGGAAGTAAAAACCCGAAGCAAAACAAAACAGAAAGGCCCCAACCAAACCACACAAAAAATTGCAACTGCAATTTTTCTGTCAATCTGGGAAAATTCCCTCCTGACCCTAATCTGGCAATAGTATTAAGCCTAATGTGTGAGCAGACCTCTGGGACTGTAATGCTAGGGGTGCCAGTGCATGAGACCTAGAGCCTGCCTTTAGTTTCCCAAAGGAAGGAAAACCTCAGTACCTTTAGAAGCAAATTAGGAGGGAAATTATATTCTTCATCATCACAATGACCTGCAGAAACCCAGAAGCTTGGAGTAAAGCAACACTTCCTTCAAACACCCTTAGCACTGCTGACTTCTTGGCCAGCCCTGATCTGTATCCCAGGCTGAGCCTCCCATTTCCAGGGCCCTTCACTTACAAATTAATGGAGGGAATTCTATCAAACTGTGTGTTAAATTGATGCAGGTTTTTCTGCCTCATTACCCTTCTTGGAAGGCTGGTCCAGAACATCAATCCTGGCAGGGGCTTAAGCTCTCTAATTCACCATCTAAACTTATTAAATACTTATTGCCATTATTGTACATCTTATATATTTTCATAACAATTTTATGTATAATTTTCTTTCAGTGGTACTTCAGAAATACATCTCAGCCTCTCAGCCCCTGTCTGGCCAGAACAAACCAAACTCTTTTAGTAGATTCTTAATCAGCTTGTGTTTGTTTGTCTCAGCATCCAAATTGTTTTTCTCTGTGCAGTGGAAATTTATCTTTCCTGGACGTAGAGCTGCAAGGATATTCTGGAGGAAGTCTCACAATGCCTTGCGCAATGGCAATAATGTTTCTGCTAAAAATAACTTGTCTGATGCATCCTAGCATTGTGCAATTCCTTTTTCACAGAAGCATCGTGCTGCTGTTTCATATTCATCCTTCAGTGCATTAAGGTCTTTCTATTCCTTTGGAGCCTTCATTTCATCAGTTTGTAGCAAATGTCCTTGCTGCTGGTCCCCAAGTGTTTAATCTGCCCTTTCGGCCATTAAATTTCACCCTACTTCCCTCATCCCTTGACAAGGTCAAGGTCTCCTTCTTCCCCTATGAGGAACTATTACTCTCAGCACTTGCAATACCTCCCAACCGTCTGCTCCCTCTGCATTTTGGGAGCTTGCACTTGGCTCTTCTGAAATTACCAATGGATTTACTAGCCTGAATTTATTCTCAGAATCTTTGGTTAATACCTGTCTGGCAGCCTGATCATGCCTGTGTTTGATGCAGCCTGGCCAGTTTCTCCTGTATCTCCTCTCCAACCTTGGGGCTGATCTTCACCTTTGGCAGCAGTTTCTCCTGGTTTGTAATGAACCATCCTTTACTCTGAACTGAGTGCCTCAGTCTAAGAAACTGGCAGCCTCATCTAAGGGATTACTTCTATTCTGCTGTTTCTGTTCTGTTAGGTATCTCCTCACTCCCCATGTTCCCCTCATCACCTTTACTGAAACAGTGTTAAACCCTCTCTTGGGGTTAGATTGCAGCTGGTTCATGCCTCTTCTCCCCTCTCGTCTCTCCCTGCAGCACTACATTTGGTGTCTGCTCCTTCCTGCAGGTCTGTTCCCTGTCTGATAGAGCAGGCTTACCATTCACTGAAGCTGTGTCTGAAATGATGTTGTGTTTTGTTACACTGAATCGATATGGAAATCTTCTTTCTGTCTTGTCAGAGAATATCTGAGCACTGCTATTCTGGCACAGTTTACTGCCTGGCATTCACTGTGAAATTAAAGACTCCTCTAATTGCACAGTTCCTACTCTTTATTCATCTTATAACATTGAAGACAGCACAGTTTATTCTCAAGGCTACATATGGTGTATATGTAGCCAGCCCCTCAGAATAACTGTGCAGGGTCCTTTCCACCACCCTTTCACACACCTCCTTAGGACATATCTTATCTATGTCATTCCCTTTTATGTCCTTACAATGACCTGATTTACTAGAAGTGCTTCACGAATTCCTGCTCTCCTCCTACCAACCAGGTGCTGCCAGCCAGCTTCCACTCCTGCTTATCTCTGCGGCTTTGTTCCAGGCGACACACTCTGCCTGCGCCAAGCGTTCCAACACATGCTGGGATGTACTATCCTCTGGCTCAACACCTTTCCAGTGTGCCAACAGTCTGGCTTGCCTGATGTGGCCACATCAAATGGCAAAACTTGGGGAGAAGTCTACAAAATCAGTAGCATAGGCTATCACAAAATCTGAGAAGGAGAAAAAACTTGTAAGAGGAATGGATGATGGAGATAAAGGACATGGTGTTCCCAGTTTAACCTCAAAAGATTCTGGTTAGGTGATGACAGAGCCTTAGGAGATAACGCTCGTGGGACAAATGGATTTAGCACCTCTCAGCTTAATCCAAGGGAGACCCACAAGTCCGTGTAAAAATGCTAAACAAGGTAAATTGAGTGTGACTGGAAGGCTTAGTCAATGGGTGAGTTACAAGGTTGTGAAATTGTGTATGATATCAATATAGCATACAAGCTCTGTTCCCAGGTGAACTGGTGAGTATTAGAAACTGCATCTTCAAATAGCATATTTTTAGAGGCAGGAAGTATGTAGAGAAGTAGCAGAAAATATACTTTTTCAGTTACCAAGAGACAGTTGGAGCTTGTCCCTAAGTAAAGCAGCTCTCCTTCAAGTACCTGGGTGTAAAGTGTTTCCTGAATCCCACTCATTCACTAGAGCAGTGCTGCATAAGCTCAGGAAACAGGACTTCACCAACCCTAGCCATGCAACCCAGAGCAGACATGCTTGATAACGTCATTTAGATGGCCTGTAGCACGACGATTATCGCCCACCAAAGGATTTGTGAAGTGCACAAAAAACATTGATGGTGTGGTGCAATGAAGCTATGGAGGCCAGGCAATGTCTGTGTATCAGAACTTCCAAAACTTGGGATTGCATTTAGCCTGCAGGCAAAATACTTATTTTGTTATAAAAATGCACATTAAGTGAATAAGAGATGATCATAATGTTTGGGGAAACACTGGTACAATGAATGAGGAACTACTTCAGGCTAATTTTGGGTTTTTAGAGGCTTTGAAGCCTGGCTAAGGGACAGTTAGACTTCACAGTGGTCCATTTTCACCAGTGGACAAGAATGAGTTCTACTTACCGTCACATATGAATGAAGAGACCTGCAGGATGTATCTGCTCATGAATTGTAGCTGCCACTGGAGGAAGATTAATAAATCAGACTCTTCCGGATGCTGGTGGAGGCAGACTTCAGAGAAGGCAATGCTATTAATGGGCCAGATAAAAGGAATAGGTCAGAGCAGGACAGGATCTCTGGAGTGTCAATAGCAACCAGGGAAAGAGGGGACAGCAGCCAACACCACTTACTGATATGGACAGCTGTTCTCTTAATCCCCATCTCTATCAACATCTCTAAACATCTCCATGTGATAGCAAGGTTGGTGAATCAGTAACCCCTCCCAGATCCACAAGCTGGGCTCAGTTTTGTCTTTGTATTCTCTCTCTCCTGGTGCTTTGACTAGTGGCTAATTCCTCAGACCCCAGTGCTTCCCATTTGACTATTCACTTCAGAGCTATTGATTAATGAAATATAAGTTAACAGGGACTGAAACCTGGTCTGGGACTTTCAGCCACCACATTATTATTTCAGCAATATTTCCCCCAGCATGCTGGATGCCACGTGTTGGAGTGAGGCAATTACAAGGCTGGACCCATACCCATTGCTTTTAAACCACAGCTAAAAAATGTTTGGATGTGCCAACTGTGCTTGGTGATAGTAGCCTCTTTTTAAGGTAATTTTTCTGCACTGTTCTTCCCTTAAAACTCTCTGCTGGGCCCCTGAGTGCCTGTAGGCTTCCCCCTACTCTGTGTTACTTTCTTTTTTTTTTATTTCTACATGTCATCTGTTCTACTGATTAACTGTGTCAGACTTGAGGTTATTTATTATTTAGCTTGTTGTTAGGATACTTCGAGTGATGCCATATTTAAAGCTTTAAATGAAGGGTCTCAATGTCATTGCAAGCATTTGCCCTTTCATCAGCTACCTAAAAATTCTTCTTAATTACTCTGCTGACTTCTAAACTTATTTCCTTTGCAAGGAGAATATGCTCATCTCCCTTTTATATTACATTGCACTGCAATGTGTACTTTTCTGTTGCTTTTTCCTCACCTGCCATAATACTGGATTTGAGCACATTGTGTTCATAAAGACAAGGTGACTCTTCATTATTACATTTCAAACTCCCTTCTATGTACAACTTGTGACTAAATGAAGAGTTCATCCTCTTGGTTCCTCTGAGTGGTCATTCTAAGAAATATCCATTTATGAGGGCTAAAAATGCAGTCTTTGCATCATTCTTTGACATTATGTCTACCCAGTGTGTATGGGGGTAATTAATGTCTCCCATTATCATTATGTTTTCTCCCCTAACAATCTCTTAAGTCCTCCAGATGCTTTTCATTCCACTATTCTAATCAGGTGGTCGGTAGTGTATTCTCAGTATCACTTAGGCACATGTCAATGCATAAGTGTTCTCTAGTAGTTTAAACAACATCCCCAGTGTGTTTTTTTCCTCTCTTCTCCCCAAACCTGGACAAATACTCTGCTACTAGCCTGAATAATTTTCTGTGGCTTCATATCTTTAGCTGCTACTCTGGCAATCATTTTCCTACTGAAATGAGACAAAAACCTTACGTTGGCTCGAGTGGAGTTTTTTTTGTTTTGTTGCTTTTGTTGTTTTTTAAAAATAAAGTTCACATTTGATTTCTAGCTCTGGACTTAGCTCAATTAAAATGTCTTCTTTCATCAGCTGTTTTTTTCAGTTTGCTGAATGTACATTTCTAACTTGAAAAAAGTTTTTATCGTCTTGGATAAGGATGAAGATATTTTCTATCTGTATGCAGTCCCCCACCTCTTCTGTAATGCAAGAAGCATTTTATGGTCATTACTTGTAAAAATCAGCTTACGGTGTATGAAGACACTCAGCTTTTTTGCACCCATACTGTTCTTCCCAGAGTGATGGGTATAGTGACCATTACCTAACTTCCTCAAGCTCCATTCAGAAACTGCAGAGCATTTGCCACTTTTCACTTCTTGATTATGAGAGCCAGCTTTGGCAGAACGTAGTACACTGCATCAAATAAGTCAGTGGCTTCATCTCTGAAAGGAACTTTAAAGTTCCTGATTAGTCACTTGTCACTGAGCCTCCAGCACCTCCCTCATGCTTTCACAGTAACCACAAACCTGTTTAACATTGAGCAGAGTTTTGAGTGTGGCTGTTAAGTGCAGAACATGAACATATGAAACCATTTTGAGCACTGCCTTCATTCTTGTAGTGTATATACATAGAGAGGTTTTACGATGAGCAACTTTAAATTTTCAAATTCTTTGCACCCTTTATTTTGGGGACACTGTACCTGTCAATTTGCTGGTGTGGAAAACTTGTAAGGTGCAATTGCTTGTTCCACTTGCCTGTCTCTTAGGATGCACCAAGCCTTCCTCGGAATTACCTGCATTCTTGGTTGAATTAAAGTTTTGTTGTTGCCTTTTTCTATGGCGTTTAGAGTTTTGGCCAAGCTCCTTAATGAGCTGACACACACAAAGATGCTGTTGTCTGCTAATTAGTCTGCTAAGAGCTTTGGAACTATACTGCGATTTGCCACCATTCTTGTAAATTTCATAGAACCACACCAAAGTTGATTAAGTTCCTATGAATTTCCTGACAGTCAGCAGTGGCACAGACAAAAAAAATAGCTGATCCTGTTTCCTTAAGTGGGGGAAAAGCAGAACCCAGCAGTTATCTGCTCCTTTGGCAGTAAAATGGCTCAAGGATCATGCACATGTATGACCAACAGTGCTGCCTCTGGATGTGTCACATGGATGTGTCCCACTGAGAATATATGCTTTGTGTGTGCCAGAGACAGTGGCACTGGACGAAAGTGTCCAGAGCATGACAACTGTCTCAAGTCATTCTGCAGTCTCAAGTCAAACATGTTGCAGACAACTTGGCTGTTCCAGTTCCAGCTCTATTCTGGTTTCAGGTGAATGTTTCCTCATCCCCTAGCAACAATTACAAGCTCATCTAGTGTTCACCTTGCTGCATCACCCTTCCTTTTAATACAAAGGGGTTCTTTAGTCCATTTATTCAACTGACCAGCTTTTCTGTTCCTTTAATGGGGATAAACTCCCTGCTGTAAACCTCAGATTATTCCCATCCACCTTACAAATCTACTGCTTTCTATCTATATTAATATTATAATTTCTGACAGCACATTGTCTTGTCCCTGAAATACATCCTAAACTTAATGAATATCTCTCTGCTTTCAGGCTGATAGTATGTCCCTCTCTAGTAAAGCTGCTATTGCATGTGACAATAAAGCCCTTTGAAAAAGGGATCAAATTGCTTCCCTCTTCATCCATCCTACACATACTCCATGGTGCTTCTCAGGCTCCAGCCCAGCAGTGAAGTCACAGCATTTCCCTTACTGCTATCTGTGGATTACTGCATGTGTTGGCCTGTGCTTTTGTCAGAGGCCTCTTGTCTGTCAGTCTCATCTCTTGCAGAACGTACTCATTGTCTCAAAACATGGCTCACAAACTTTGCTTTGATGAAGTGACTTTTGTGCTCAACAGATGCTGAATATGTTGTCAAAGGTTAATTTTGTGATTCTTCCCACTGACCTGGATAGACTTTCCAAAGTGCAGTGTTCCTTTTGCTGGACAGTCTCCTTGGCCTGTGATCAATCATGGCCTCCTCCATGATGTCACTTTCTACCTTGTTAGGTTTTATTTCAGTGTAGACTCACACACATTTGTGTGAGCTCCTCCCTGCAATGGGCATGGCACAAGCATTTGGACTTGGCTTGCATTATCTTAACTATGTAATCCAGTTTGCTGCAGGGAATAATCCTGTTCTGGCAAGAAAACTGAAGAGTTAGTATCTTTCTCTCTCATTGCTATAAATCATTTAACAAAGGCGATATATTGGAATTATGCCGCATTCCTCAGAAGAAGGCACGTTCCTCCTTAACTTTCAGTGAGGTCTCATTTGTTTCTCTGCTTGACAGAATGTAGTCTGTGTTTGCTTCTGCTTGGCTGGGGCTGCTCAGAGGACTAGGTCACTCCATTCAAAAGCTTGCAAACTCTGGATAGATGCAGAATTTGTGTAATATGATAAATAGACTTTGCTGATAATGGCTAGAGGGTTAAAAAATGGAATTTGTGCCTTTTTCTCACTTTTCTTTGTTCATACTTGTGGTTCAGTGCTTCCTTCCTTACACTAAGGTACCTCGCATTTCCACTGGAATGGTATCTTTCTCATCGATCTGTGCTTCCCACGATATCTCTCCACAGCAGGAGTTCTGCCTAATCTGGGCCCTCTCCAGTACATAAAGTGTTACCCTAGGGAGAAATCCCAACCTCCTGGTCTAGGGTCCACAGCAAGGGCTGACTGAAGCCAAGGAAGCTACAACACGTCCACAGACTCTTTTGTACCCTGTCTCTGAGGGGTTGATCACTGACCTGTAGGTTTGTGTGCACTTGGCAATGTACTGCTGCCTGGAGCAGATTGACAGAATAGGTTTTGCTGAAATAACCACCTAAGAAAGAGGATAGTCCAAGGCTGCTTGTGCAAGTCTCAATTTACTGCAGCTGGCCTCTTTCATTCAGACATCTGCTGTGCTGATGGAGAAGGTGCCATGTTCAGAATGGCATTGCCTTGAACACTAGCCACACAGGAACCAGGCAAATCAGCAAGTTAGAGTCTATCCCCGTCTCCCATTTCTGTGTATTCCTTCTGCAAGACCACAGAAGCAGGCAATTAATGGGGCAAGAGAGAAAATCATGCTTCTACTGAGTCCCATAAAGGTCACGTGATTCTATTGGGCCATTTTTACCTCTCACTACTTCCCTGCCTCTGGCATCTCTGGGGCTGTAATGATATTGGGTGTGGCACAAGACTGTGTGAGAAGACCAGTTTGTGCTCAAATGCCTGAATATTTTCTGTTCTTATGGCAAAACGGATGTTGGAGAGACTTGCTGTAGGATCTGCCTTGAAAGTCTTACCTCTGAGATGCCAGACCCTGCCCGGTGTTGAGTGAAATTGTCTGCAGCTCATTAACATCAAAGCATTTTCTCCACTGGTCTGGGCAGCTCAGTAGTAACCAGCAGACAGACCAGAGCACAACTACACTCGGCACTAAGCTTTGCCTGCAAACAATTAACATCAAAGAGGAGACACTGTGAAACAGAGCGAAAAAAATGTTCCAAATGTAGCAGGTTTCATGGATCGTGGGAAATCGGGGGCAGCCAAAATTGTGTCCCAGCTAGAGAGCTTGTGCTGAGGTGTTTTCAGGAGCAAGTACAGGAGTGGCTGCTGGGGTCTGCTGATGATCCTGGCCAGGAAAATGGTAGATCTACTTTGGTTTGAACAAACTTGCCTGACAGTGTGTTGCAGCATATTGCAAGCTCTTGTTTATCAAACTTGGTCAAGCCTAATTCTAGTCTCAAGTCAGATCTGCCCATTGCCGTGGTAGTTTCACTTAGCTTCACTCAGATGCCAGTCTCACTGCTCTTTATACCCTTTTTCTCCATCTTCCTGAATACAAAAGTTTTAGTTTGTGATTTTAGATGCTGCTGCTCTTTTATAAAATGGACCTTAGCCCTTTGTTTGCTCCTCTCCACAAGAGGCCTGTAGTATTAAACCACTTTTTTAGATTACAGGACTGTTGCCTTTCTCCAGCTCTCAAATAGTTTCTCCTGCTTTATGTACTGGATCTTCTGGTTCATGCTTTCCTCATCCTCTTCCTCTCTGCTTTGGTGGTGGGCAAGAAATCCAAATTGTTGGTATTTATCACGCTATCAATCTGTGATTAGCCCTGGGGAGGGCAACACATTATGGAAAATAATTAATTTTTATATGGGTCCAAGTAAGGAATTAGAAGCATTATGGTATGTTCAACACCAGAGTAGAACCATGGGGCTGTGTCAAAGAGTTTGCTATCTAAACATCAGTCTAAGAACAGAGGATTGCAAAAAAAATCCAAACCCAAACTAGAACTCCCTAATGTTAGTGCTGGGAGTCCACCCACTCTTCTAGCTGCCATGCAGACTACAGACAGAAGTTACCTGCTAGAGTTTAGACCATTCATGTTGTAATCCCTTTGTTTAGATAATCTACCTCTCAGGGAAGATATACTCCTGTGATTAGTACATTGCCTAACAGATTTATGAACTCAGGCTCTAGTGAGAGACATGCCTGGACTTTGAGTTGAGTGGAGATTCCCCACTTCTGGATATGGAGACATGCAGACCCCAATGGCTCATCACGCTGAAAAAAGGGTGGAGCAAAGACCAGGATATCATCAACAATTGTAATGAGATGCAGCTAAGGGGATCATTCCAGAGTAGGGGTGTCCAAAGAGCTTTCCTACTCTTTGTGGTATAGAAATTCTCCATAGGGCATGCTTTCCCTTTTTTCACTGTTAATAGCTTTCAAGCCAGGACTGGGATTCCCTAAACCTGTCTTCTCTGCTCGTGAAAGCAAACTTCACCTTGCCCTTCTCGCATGGAAGCTGCACCTTGAAATGGGTTTTTGCCTCTTGCTACTCTGGTTGCTCTCTGTTCTGCGAAGTTCCACCTCCTACAGTGAGAAATCATCCCCTGACTTCCTCCAGGAGAGTATTAAGAGCCAATCAATAATTTTTCCTTATACTACCATTGGCCTTCTGTCCATCTTTTCCCCACTGCAGCTTCCTTGGTAGATTGGCAGAGCAAGTACACCTTGGGTTTGCATTCCTTTTGCTGGACTAGCCAAACTGAGCTTTCCTGATCTCCTTTTGTCAGACATGTTCATTGCTCTCCTACCTGCCTGTACCGAGCGCCTCTTGGAGTTCCCTTTGAACAGGACAGGTGGCTTACTGCAGCTACAATAGCACCTGAACAGTAGCTCAAACAGTTCTTTCCCTCCAGGAAATACTTTATCTGGGACATCCTAAAATTGCAGCTGCATTTGAGTAGCCAGCTTTGCACAGCAAACTTTGAGCTCTATGCTTTTTTAACTCCCTAATCATGTGTAGCTAGGCAAGGTGACTCTGGTGGTTAGGGCAGGGAAATAAAGGTTCACATACCTTCATCTCTGCCCTTATGCCAAGAGATGCCACTTTACACTATCCCCTGAGCTTGAAAGAAGCTGGTACCGATGTTCCTGTCCTCCTGCATGGGCACAAGGCAGTGCAATGCCTTCCCTAGACAGTCAATGTATTCCCTGCTTGCTGTCATAACTAGTATTTCTACATTACCAGTACCCTTGAAACATCTGAGCTTACCTGGAGGGAGGGCCTTGTGCTTGTGGTGCAAGTCTGCAGCACAGGAGGTGGCTGTGTCATGGAGCTGTCACTATGGGACCTGCTGGCCACTGCAGACTCACGTGCCTTCCCTTTGCATCACAGCCACCAACAGACCTGGTCGTTTTATAACTGCATGGTGGAGCAGACAAGGAGATTTCATCTCTTCCTGATGGAAAACTATGTGCTCAGGGCAGAAACGTCCCCTCAAAGAGAGATTGCAGCTTTGGGCACAGTGAACCCTCAGGAGTGAGCTGTCCCCTCAGGACACAGTGTACCCTCAGCGGTGGCATGTCCCCTCAGGACACGGTGACCCCTAAGCGGTGGGATGTCCCCTCAGGACACAATGACCTCTAAGAACACGATGACCCCCTCAGGGCGTTCCCGCTCCCTCACGAAAGGCTCCGGGCTTGCACAGCGCCCCCTAACGGACGGGCGCGGCACCGCCGCACGTGCGAGTCGCCGGGGGGCGGGCGGCGCATGCGCGGGGCGGGCCGGGCGCCGAGCGCGAGTGGGCGTGTCAGAGCGCGGCGCGCGCGGCCCTGCCTCCCTCCCTCCCTCCCCCCCGCCCCGCCGGCCGCCACCGCCCCCGCCCCGCCCCCGCCCAGAAGATGGCGAGCCCGTGCGGGCGGCAGCAGTGCTCCATCCAGAGGCGCGGCGTCCGCCACCAGCTCGATTCGTGGCGACACAAGCTCATTCACTGTGTAGGTGAGGGACGGCGGCGCGGCGGGGAGGCCGGGCCGGGCCCCGCGGCGGCGGGAGGCTCCGCCGGAGCGGGGGCCGTGAGGCGAGCGGCGGCGCGGCCTGCGGGCCCGCCCCGCTCCCCCTCCCCGCCGGCCGCCGTGAGGCGCCGCGCCGGGCCGGGCCCCGCCCTGCGCCGAAGGGGGGGAGCCGGGAGGGGGGTCCTGCCCTGCCCTTTTGTGCGGCCCCTGTCAGCGCCGCGCCCGCTCCTCCCCGCTCGGCACGGCCCGGCCCGGCCGCGGCCCCTTCAAACTTGTTTACGGTGGGGCCGCGCCCGGCGGCGGGGAGCGGCCCGCCTGTCAGTGGCCGGGGGCGAGCCCGGGCCGGCCCGCCTGCCCCCGGCCCGGTGAGGCGGGAGGGAGCGCGGCCGCGGAGCCGGCGGGAGGAGCGGCGGGGGAGGCGGAAAGTTGTGGATCGCTGTGCCGGATTGACGCCGTGAATCCGGAGCGGGGCCGTGGGGTTAAAAGGATGTGTGATTGCTTTTCTGTTCTCCCCCCACCTCCTTTTCTTCCCCCCTCCTCCTCTTCTTTGCGCGTTTCTTGTTGGGTAGGCTTCTTGCAATCGAATGTCTGAGGTTTTGAAAAAGAAGTCCCTTTCATCTCGAGTAACTTTTTCCATTCAAAATACACATTTTGCCCTTTTTTCTTTCCCTAGTAAGAAATTGAGACCTTTTCTATGGGTCCCAACATTCACATAAATGTCAGCTCTAGGCCAGTAATTCTGTGTGTGTCTCCAAAGAAAAAAGGTTTGAGAACAGTAGACTGTGAACTTGCAGAGTAATCTTAGCACCTCTCTAGCACATTGGTGTGTTTCATCTTGTTTGGGCTTCTGTTTCTAATTGAGCTCAAATTCTCATTTTATTTTTAAATATGCAAATATGGCCATAATCTGCCAGTGACTGCTCAGCATAGGTAATCTGTAATAACAGTCACAGATTCACTTTAGTTCTTTGGGTGCAGAGTTAAACCTCTTATTGTCAGTTAGCTCAGCATCCCAGTTCATTATCAGGGATTTGAAACACCAATTTTGGTTACACCAGGATGTGTAACTGCTGTCTATATTTTTGGCTTCATCTAAATGTTTAAACTTCTGTAATATAAAAGTGTGCTCTAGATGCTTGTAAACTTCAGATTAACTCAAACAATTAATTTGTTTTATGCATAAAGCAACTGATGGGCAATATGTTACTGAGAAACTCACACTGCATAAAAGTGTTGGGTTTTCCTTCCAACGAATAATTGATGTTTGTAGATTCAGTTTGTGGGATTTTATTTTCATTCTGTCTCTGCAACATTTTTTCCACTTCTGCTTGAACCAGTTTTATTTTACTTCTATCTCCTTTTCTCTATTCCTCTTACCTCAAGCTGCTGGGGCTCAGCTGTTCTAGTCCTCTCTAAACTCTCTATTTGCAGCATGTCACCTCATCTTCCTCTCAGTCCCTGCTGCTCTAGCATTGGGTCCTTGCATCCTCCAGTGGAGCTGTCCTACTGCTCGGAGTTTAACTAGATAGCTGTGAGGAGTAAATTTGGGGGGAAGAAAAAAGGAAGAAGAAGAAAAAAACCAAAAAGGACAGTTTCAAAGCTGTTATAGAAGATATTGTGTTGGGATCAAATGCAAGAATTGTCTCTGTTCATTGTGCTGCTCTCTGGGAAAATCTTGGGTAGCTAGAGAAGTTTATGTCTACAGACTCAAGAAAAGCACTGCGCTACTGAAGTTCTTAGCAACCCTGAGTGCTAAAACTTAAAACAAACACCCCACCTCCACCCCCATTAATACACACCCTGTTCCATTTCCCTAAAGCTATTTAAATTACCAACTTCTGGTGAATTGCTTCTTCTCCTTGTCCCTTGCATATCTGTTCCTCATACCTAAATTTGATACGTTTTCTTCCTCCAAAAGATTTCCTTCTCTGAAAGTCCCTCTGTGTGTTTTTAACAAAGGATCTTGAGAACGCTTTTAAGCACAGAGTTGACTGTGGTTTTTTTGGAGGTAAAGTACAATACCATTTTAAAAAAATAAAGTCCAAAGTGTAACAGTGCTCTGTGACTTTTATCTTGATGGCAGTATGTTGTAAATAGTTTCAGCTTCAAACTGATCAGCTTTATGAGGTTTCAGGACCTGCCTCATTCCTAGTATGAATCTTGCATAAATCGTTGGGTCATGTAAATGTGTTGCCTTTTTTTGTTTTCATATTTTTATGCAATTATAAAAGGTTTATTGCACTTGTCCAGGATCTCCAGCTGAAATTATGTTGCGATCTTAACCCCTTGCTCTAAATATACCTTCGTCATCTTTTTTAAGTGAATTTTGATGATATTCCATGGGATTCGGAAGTAGTCTGTTAAATGAGATAATGTTCTAATTCACCTTTGCTGTTTGTAGAAGTCTTTGAGAATATTTTTCTGTAATAAACAGTCTGCTTTCTAATATTTATGTATCAGTATGGGAAAATCTTTCTTGTAGTAATCAGAAATACTCATTCATATTTAGTTCTGAAAGTAAATGAGGTGTGTGGGATTTTTTGTGTTGACATCATCTCCTGAAAAGTCATTCTAATACCACACTATGTGGCCTTCAGAAAAAATATACCTGTGGTTTGAACTAGTGCATTTGGCAATAAAGATGGCTTAAGTAATTCACTTTCCCCTCTTGTTTCTTGCTTCTGCAGTTGGCTGCTCCCTTGGACTCTGGGTTCATGGCAATTTGTCAAACTAAGCTTGTGCTCTTAAGGGAGCAAAACCACAGAGGGACTGACAGACCACCTGCCCACAAGGAGTCAATTCAGAGGAGCTGTCCTAGCAGAAAACGTCTTTCGGAGGGAGTAGAATAATTTTCTGCTGGTATTGCTCCCTGAACTGGCTGGCAGGTCCAGCTATTACCAGCACTAGCTCAGGGAAGAGTATGAGAATGCGAAGCTGGTGGAAGGGAAAAGAGTGAGAACAAGACAGCAGAGATACAGATAAGCTTGATCTGTCACAGAGTTGCATCTTTGGTTGTCCCAGTGTAGCTTTTTGTGGGAGATAGCTCAGGGAACTGATCTGGCTGAAACCTTCCTTCATTGTCATGCATCACCCCTTTTGGCGAGGAGGGAGATGGTGAGACTGGTGGAGCATAGGTCTGTGAGCAGTTGTGTTGATCAGTGATGAAATTAAGGGAGCAACATGCATGGCCTGGAGGTGGAAGGAAGTGTGGAGAAAGGGTGTCTGAGCTCTCTTAGCAATGTGTTGTAATGGGACTGTGGAACCACAGAGCAGGGGTAGCTGGCACTGGTGCCTGGATCTTGGTGCCCTGGTAGGACTTTGTAGAGACAGTGTTGCCAGATTATAACTGTCTGATGCTGACATATGTGTTCTCTGTACAGTCTGGAGTGTTAACATTTTTTTCAGTGGTCAGAAGCAGATACCTAGACACAAAGGCATGTGGTGATTTTAATTTTTTTTTTGCCTTCTCCCAGCCTCTAATCATCTTGTGCTCAGACATTTGCTGAATTTGAAATGATTGATGAGATTGGATCTGCTAAGGAATGGGGAGTTTGAAGAAGGAAATAACCCGCAGATCCCTGAAACCCTCCTGACACCTTTTATAGAGGCAGTTAATAGCATGGCAGCGCTGCGTGATCACTGGAGTAGCGTGAGGTGATCACATGCATTTCTTCTAGCTGGTGATGCTTGGCCCTTTGTTAAATATTAGCTGTACTCTTGGAGACTCCCTGACTGAATTATGGTCTGTATGGGGGGTGTGGGGGCGGGGAGAGAATGGTTCACTACTCTTCAGCAGTGTTTCTGGTTTTGGGAGCAAAATGAGGATTTCAAGGAAAAAACCTGTAACATCCTCATAAGATTTCCAATCATCTTGAGCTCTGCCAGTCTTTCATTGAAATGCTGCTTAGCCGTTATGCTGTCAAAATAAACTGAAGCAATTTCCTTTTTTTTTTTTTTTTTTTTTTTTTTTTTTTTAAGTTATTGTTGCTGATTAAATACTGCAACCTAAGTACCTGATCTCTTTCTGTTTAGTTTGTTGTATGATGGTGGTCTTCTGTAACCTTGGATACTTAGGATTAAAGTGTGGATTCTGAGAAAGAAATACGATACATCAGGAAGTGTTAGAATATAATAATAATCAAGAGAAGGTGTATAGCAGTTGAATAATTCTGAAATCTTTATTACTTTTCTTATCTTAATTATGGCTCCTGTATAGCTCCAGCCTGTGTGTGATATGAATTAGCTGCTGCTTCCAAACAGTTAGCTGTGTTATCTGGTTTTGAAAGTAGGCTCGAGTCTCCAAGTGTTTAACGTAGTTCTAGTTCAAAGGTCAGATTGTTTTTCTTTGTTCCAAATTGAGAAAGCTTATTATAGCAGTAATGTTGATGAAAAATAATAATAAAAAGCAAGTTAAAAGTTTAAATGTAGGGCTCTTCTATACTGGTATTTGTTTTAGATGCACCCCAGCCTTGTCCCCAGCAAACGTGTGAGTGGTGCTGTTTGTGTTATCTCAATCTGCTTGCACGTAGCTGCAGCTTGTGGCTTCTTTATTAGTATAAATCCATTGTACAGCAATTTTACAGTATAGAAGCTGAAGGCTTTTTGAAGAAGATCTGTTCTATGCTCCAATATTTCTGCTTGTTGGCAGTATGAATAGAGGGAATGAGAATTATCCTTTTATTACAAAGTTACGCCAGGAAAAGATTGAGACAACTATCATTTAAAAATAAAAATCCTTACTTGGAAGAAGTAAAATTTACAGTTTGATTTTTAGCTTTACTTTAAATGTGCATGGAAGGATGGTATGTGTCTGAAGAGCAGTAGAAGTTGAACTGTGTGGGATGAATCTAGAATCTAGATCTTTTCCAAATACCTCTTTGAATTCACTACAAATCGCTCTGGATTTGTCCTTTCAGGGATGGTGTCAACCAATCAAAAGCATGCTCAAAAAAATTATTGATAATCACTTTGAGTTATATCATCTTGAGATCATCTTCTGATGCCTGTGACATGAAATTTCAGACTAGGCCTAATCATTTGGGGTTTTTTCACATTTCAATAAAAATGTATTTTAATTTGTGTGAGGTAAAACAATCATTGCAAGGTGGGATATTTCCTTCTTGGGATATGTATGTCCTGCATGAAGTATAGGCATTTGGACTTTTTAACTAAGAAATACTGACATTCAAAATTCATCCACTCTAATCTAATCCACAAAATTAATTGCAATCATCCGGTCCATGCATGTAGAAAATAGTAAAAATCCACCTAGATAAAGTATTTTTAGCATTTGTGTTAGGATGTATGTGTTGCAGATTTACAGCTTTGTGGTACAGTACCATTTTAAACAAGAACCTGAAGGACTGTTCTAAAATTTTAAGCTGTTTCTTGACAGTTTGTGCCATATGTTGATGATAGTTCAAATGCTGTTATATATATAAGTCCAGTAACTGCACTTTAATTAATATTGGGTGATAAAAAATCCAATTTCTATGCTCAGTTGTCTAAATCCTTATCATGTGGTACTTTAGTGACTCAATACTCTGCCATCTTAGGCCATCACACATCCAGGCAAGTACTGTCATGTATCTTTATGGGTTTTTTGGGATTTGCTTGGTTTTGGTTTTTATTTACTTGTTTATTTTTCTCTGAGAATTTGCGTTCTTTCATTGGTATTGTAAAATTACAACAAGAATACTTCCTAAAAGTCAATTTAGGCAAGGTTTGAGGAAAAACAGGGATTTAATAGGGTTAAAGAATATTAGCTCTGTCTTACAGGTTGGGGCAGAGCAAACATTACTGCAGTATTTTACAGGAGCCTTTCCAATCTTCTTCCTTACTCTTCTGTGTATACATGTCTTCACTCTTAGGAGGATGAGGCTTTGGTTCTCAAAGGTTGCTGGGATGGATATTTATAACTCTCTGAGAAATACAGAGCTTTGGGGATTTTCTGAGGGCAGGGTTGGATGGGATGGGCTAGGCCAATTTAGGGTTTGCTTCTGTCTAAGAGGGACGTTAGTGTGTATTTTTACTAAACTGAGAGAAGCCTGCAAAATCAGCTAATCTTCTGGTGATATGTAGTAACCTGAGTTATCCTATCTGGGATTGAGATGATCAGGAGAGCTCACCTGAAACATTGACACTCAATGGGATCACATCTGTGGGGGGAAGGGAAGTAGGTAGAATAGCCTACTCCAAAGGCACAGAGTCTTCTAGTTTGTGTCTTGTTTCTTGTAACCATGCTAAAGACTGTGGTTATGTTTGACAGTAGTGCTGTCTAAACTGGCTTAAATAGTCCTCTCTGTTCAAGCATAACTATGTGTGGCAGCTTGGTGAATCAGTTCTCTGACTAGACCTGACTAGAAAACAGTCTTTTTGTTTGGTTGTTTTTCCTACAACATCTGCAGAGGAAGAAGAGGCAGAGAATGAGGAGTTGAGACTGGAGTTCAACTGGTATTGTCATACATGCAAAAATACATCTTTCATTGAGTAGGTGTTAATTTTTGTGTGCTTCATGTTCATTGCAGAAGCAGGAAGATTGAAGCAATCTCCCTCTTCATGCTCTATCCCTGATAATGAACTGTGGGCTTTGCTTTCCTAACCAGTTCCTCTTTAATAAGTTGCAGCTTTATATCTCCTCTCCTTGTATCTACAGGCCTCTGGGGTTTCTCATTTCTCTGATAAATCTATGTGGCCATTTTGGGAAATGAGAGCTTCAGCTTCTTTCTTTTTCTCTTGAAGAGTGCCTTACTCTTATTTCTCTGCATATCTTTAAGTAATTTACCTTTTTCCTTGGATTTAGTTCACCTTCTATGTTGTGTGTAGAATCACGTGATCTTTATGGTGAGTTGACAAAAAAATTGAACTCTAAACGCTAAGGAGGAGATTTGAGTTGCACATCAATGCTGCTGACACATGAAAGATAAAGTAGAGGTTATGGTTTTGCAACATTTCTGCAGAACACCAGTTCTTCTATGGTAAAATTGCTATGAGATGACATCTCCATCTGTTTTTTCCACCCTTCTTACAGAGAAGAGAAAGGATGGTACTTCTTGCATTTTCTAGGAGGGGTGGCAAAGTGGCTGCACAAGGAAGACTTGCAGGAAGACAAAGAATGTTCCTTATGCCCTGAGGACCATGATATTTTATGGGAGGGAGTAGAGGGGGAGAAAAGAGTACTGGACAAGAGCCTAGTATTCATTAACAAAGGAAGCTTTCAGAAGCTGAATCCAGCAGCGTGGAAAGACATCAGAAGCCACCAGACTATCTTAACTCTTGAGCTGAGTTTACTAATGAAAACTTTCCTGGTTGTCTTTGATTGCTATTTGCATACACTTATAGTACAGGTGTTTCAGTGTGTAACTGGAGAGGTGAGTCCATCTGATGTCCTTTGCCCTCTGCTGCTGCAGGGGTGGTCGTTGTGAAAATCGAGTAACTGCTAGAATAGGAACAGGTAGTCAAGAGTCAGAGTCCTTAATTTCTTTATTTCTTTTTTTTGTAGGTTCCCCTAACAAAATGATGTGAAAGCTTCAGCCCACAGCCTGTAATTCCCTGCTCTTAATACTTCAAGGCTGGTTCTTGGTACTGAGGCTCCTGTGATTGTGGTGGGGTCTAGAATGAGTCTGTAGCAGTGTGCTGTTTGGTTCCTCTTGCTGCTGTGTTTGTGTGACCGGAGGCAGCTTGCTGTGTTACCTGTGTAATAAACTTTTGAGTTCAGCCTTGCAAGGACAGGCCCTGCAGCTGTTAAACTCTCCACAGCGATTCATGTGCACAAAGCTCTTTGGTGGTCTGCTTGTGCAGATTAACTTTCAGGCCAGTTTTGAAACTTTGTCACAGATTAGTCAGAGTGATGGAGTGATGTGCTTATGCGCTTCAGATGGGGAGTCTTGTGATCAGCAGAGTTCTCTCAGCTTGTGCCTTGTGACCTGTAGTCTTGGGCTTCTAGAAAAATATTCTTGTATATTTGAATGCAGTAAATGGATTTGCTTTGGTTTAAACAGCAACCTGGCTTACTTCTTGCCTTCTTTGGAAGTTATTTGGTCCTCATTGTGAACAAGTTGAAGATAAGCTAGTGTTACAGGAGACCTTTGTCTCAAGTTTGGTCATCTCCTGGGTTAAGATTTGTCATTGTGGCAAAAATGATGAGAGCTGCTGTCTAGGTGATGCTTTATCATGGTCTTTAGATGTGTTTCTGAAAACGTGCTGTTGTATCCTTTGCATAAAAAAAAAAAATAAATTTCAGAAGTGGATGCTTAACTTACTTTTGCAGAGTGAAATGGAATAGAATAGGAAAGAGTGTAGATTATTTCCTTTTCTGATCTAAACAGACTTTAAAGCAATCTTCTTAAAGCAGTGATTCCATTTACATCCTTCAGAATAGGAGGAGCATTGCTACCTTATCCCTAGCTTTCTCTCCTGTTTTAAAGTCATTAGTGAAAATTAAGTTTATATGATACCAGAATCTCACTTCTGGAGTTTCTCTCAAGGGTCTTCCTTTCATCTTATGAAGAAAAACACCATCTGACAGTGTTTACTTTCAAACAGTGAAAAAACTTTTCTTAAAAAAAACCTACTGCATTTTTTTGTCAGTAATTATTTCTTGATCTAATTGTCCTCTTTGCTAAGTAAGAGGAGTGTTCCTTGCTGGTTTTAAATGTCCTTTGGAAATGTTTTGCTCTTATTTGACTGAAAATTGAAAGTTTCAGTGACCTTAGTGGTTATTCTTTATCTGCATGCGGTGCCTTACTATCTTTCAAAATACTAAAAAACTGAGAAAAAGGATGAGGAAATGTGAGGGAAAAACTAAGTGTGAAGTATTAGTTATGTGTATGTTTAGATGAGTATTCATATTGCAGAATGTGTTGTGTAAGACAAATGCACTGAGTATTTGTCAAAACTAAGTGTCAAAATCTTTTGGAGGGGGAAAAAGTAGTTTTTTCCCTGAAATATTTCCCATGAATGTTTAGTTTAGTCTAACTTATACTTGGTGGGCAAAACTGTATCAACTATAACACTAAATTTGGTATTTCTGGTTATATGCCCAACTACTGCCCACACATTTCTCTTGTTTTTTTTTTTTACTTTTCTGTCGTCCTTGTCAATCCCATGCATTCATACAAAATAAGAAAAATGTAATCATCTGGGACTGTATGGTAAGATGCTGTGAGAACCTAGTTCTTGTATCTTACAGGAGTATTTTTTACAAACTCCTCACAAAAGTTAATGCCTTGGTCTTGCCTCTGCAGTTTTCCTTGGGTGATGTGCAGTCATTTGGGAATGAATGGCTGTAGTGCTCAGTTGACATAGGCCATGCAGAGGTCCATTTTGCGTATGATCTTTTGAATTCATCAGGGATGCTGCATTTATTTCTTGAACAAGTCTAAACCATTGAGAGAAGAACTGTGTTTTGCCAGAGCTCTCTTAAATCAGTGTTTTTCAGTCTGAAGTTGGCAAGAAGCGACTGTGGAAAAACAAGGCTATTGCCAATAGTTTCAGTTTGTGTGGGGTTTTTATGCTTTTCAGGATTCCATAATTTGAAAATTACTGCTCAAAATTATTTCTTAAATGAGGACTATTTTCCCTTTCTGAAGTGGCTCTAGGTGTTAAGGAGTATGAGTTCCTAACTCATAAGGAGTATGAGATACTTAGTGATCCATTAGATTAGAATTGATTTTTATCTTTTACTTCCTCTTCTCATACTTTGCTATTTAAAAGTATATATTATCCATAAATGGATATCATGGAGGATACTAAGTCTGGAAAATTTCAACTTGAAATCTGACTTCTGAAAAAAGGGTAGAGTGGTGTTAAGTAGGTCTGTTTACAGAACTGCACTCCATGAATGTAGAGCTTCTGTATTTTTCCCTTCCAAGAATCTTGCTATGAAGGCTAAACTCCTGCTAGCTTGTGTTAGATTTAAAGATTTCATTGCATTCCTCCCTTACATGGTTGTGAAAGGAACTTGAAATATGAAGGCCTGAGCATAAACTGATGTAGTCTCTATGCAGTGCATTGGCAGATGCCCTGAAACAACAGGTGAACTACATTCCAGGTCTCAAGAGGACATGGATTTATTTATTTTAATGACTAAAAGGCATTTGGGGTATGGGATGGATGCTAAGCTGTTTGGTAATCCCTTGGTGCACTGCTGTTCTGAGTATCACAACCCAAATAGTCTCCATCCTGGCCCCTGTCCACCTCATTCTTTTTTTGCTAGAACCATAGCTGAGGTCACAGTTTGAGCATGCAAACAGTACAGAATTGAATAGAGTTCAGAGGTTACTCTACTCAACAAGTTACTCAGTTTTAAAATAGATTAAAATTTTACTTCATGTGTTAAAGATGTTGAAGAGCTGTAGTTGACTTTGCCATGGAGGCTGCACTCCTTTCCTGTGACAGATTGGTTCTTGTTCTTAAATCATCTGTTTGCCTGTGACTAATCTTGAATTTTTATCTTTCTGCTGCTTGTACTTTGAAGTGAATTCTGTGCTTCAAATAAGAACAGTGAATAGGACTTTACATTTTCTCAGCTCCTTGTAGCCCAAGGATTGCTCCTGGCCCTAGGATAGGAAATGCCTTATGCAGCTTGGTGTATAATGGGAGGTGCTTGAGAGGAAGGCATCTATCAAGAAGTCGATCACAGCTGCTTTGGTTTATACTTACTGGCATGGTGATGAACTTTAGCAGCTAAATGCACTTGTGATGACACCTCACAAACTTCAGAAAGTAAGCAGTTATTTTTGGAAACTTCTTTCCCCTCAGGACTAAAACTACTAAACCTACTTAAAAAAAGTCTATGCAAAAACACTTTTTCTCAAGAAATTGGCACCTTCTGCTTATCATGTTTGTGGGCATTTCAGCATCCCAACCCTGTATCCCTCTTGATGTTCCTTCTTGTCTGTCTTTCCGTTGTCTGAAGGTTGGCGGGCTTTCTATTGCTGTAAGGGAAGAAGAATACTTATTTTCTATTCAGCTAGGGAAAGAGGGAAGCAATCCTCTGATCTCATGTTTAAGGGAGAAGGATCTTTGCTCTCAGCATGCCATAGTGCTGCCTAGGGGAATCTTCGTGATTCTGCTGGTAAGCAGTAAACAGCTAATTTCTGAGTTGGTTTGTGCTAGCAGACTTGAAGGGTTAAGAGTGTTGAATTTATTGTGCAGTTTTGAGATTCTATTGGTGATGTCAAAAATTTCTTTAATAAATTAATAAATCATGCTCTGAACACTGGTTTGCTGCCCCATAGTCTTGCTGGTGTAGCTCTATTTGGTCTGTTTTTAAGCTGAGTTCTGAAGTAAAGGTTTAATAAGCTTTGACTCTAATGAGAAGTCACAGGTTAGTGTGAGCAGAGGCTATGGGACCTTAGCTGTGTGTGGCCAGAAGGAGATCCATGGATGTGGGCGTGTAGAGGAATCCCTGTAAGGGGCATCCTTGCCTCTGAGCTGGGAACCGTCTGTTCTCAGTGGCAGCGAAAGGACACCAGTGCCTGCTGGAGCACCCCGTGGGTATGTGTGACAAGTGAGGCTCTCCTGAGGACTAATTCCCACTTTCTGTCAGTGTGACAGCCAGTGTGCAAATGTGCTTTGGCTCTAGTGCAATAACTGCCTCACCCTCTGCTGTCAGTCCACACTTGTGTAGGGCTGGGGTCTAAAGTAGCTTGAGTCAGGTGGTCTTGGGAAATTGATCTCTTGCTTCACATGACCTCACAGAAGGTCATAAGCTTACTCTTGTTTTCAAAATGACACATAAAATACTTGTCTGTGGGCTTTCAAACTCCTTGGTAAGTCATTCTTTAACTCAGGTGGCTCCTCCCTGTTAGTTCCTTTTGAGGAACTCTTGAGGAAGAGATGAAAATGAACTAACAGGACATCATAGCCTTGAAATATTGTAAGAGTTTTTCTTCTTGGAACCAGTGAAGGAAAATGAATATATCTTCAAAACTAGGTCTTTTGAAAATCCAAATTTAGCATAAATGAGGGTCAAACTTCACAAAGAATGCTTTTAGAAAAGGAGATAATGAACTTTAATAGCTGTGTAAAGACTAAACTCTTCCGAATACATCTTAAAGCATTTTTGGAGAATGGGCAAAATATTTCCCACTTCATAGAAAAACCAGGTTCAGATAACTAACTACCTGATCTTCCCATCAAAGAGAAAAGTAAATTCTTTTGAAGCCTTTCCTTATTAACGTTCTAATGTGAAACTTGAGGGGACAGTGTTTAGGGAGGCTTTGGTGGGAGAGGGCAGCCAGGTTCTGGTGGGTTTGTTTTGGTTTTTTGTTTGTTTGTTTGGGGTTTTTAAATTTTGTTTGGTTTTGATTCTGTTTTTGTTGCTTTAAGCTTAAAAAGTCAAATGGGAGTCACAGTGAAAAAGCTATTCTAGAAACATACTGTTTTCAGTTAGAATTAAAGGTTAGGGATGTGCCTAGATAGGTTCTCTGAATCTTTTTTGAAAGGAAATTAACAGAAATGGTCCTCAAGAATATATAATAAAGTTTCTGTTGGCTTTTGAGGCCTGAGTTATTCTTTGTCCAGAATTAAGTTAAACATTATGCTATTTTTAAACTGTATATCATTAAGCAAGTTTCTAGAGGGTCAGATTTCTGAAAACGCATGAAATTATTCTCTTTGCAATGTCACTGTTTTGGTGAAAAATATTGAAATATATTGATTATAGTTTATATACCCTAAAAGTGTTTGTATAAGATGCTATAGGAAACATTAAGTAGACTTTTTTCCTTTTTAAAATAGAGGAGAGGTTATGCTAGAGCAACTGTAATAAACCATTTCAGCCTGATTTTGAAAAAACTGCAAGTCCTCATTTCGGACCTTGCCAAACTGCACCTTTGTGTTGCATTTAGAGTAGGTACAGGTTTGGACAGTAACTCTTACCATAATTTCTGAGAAATCACAATTGTATCTTTTTTAACCTGAATGAGCAGTATGGGATAGTATAGTTGTTTATGCTGACCAATATGTAAGATTATTCAGGAAAGATTTTGGTTCCACCACAGGTAAATAGAATACATGTCCAAGGGATGCATAACAGTAAAAGTGAATTTCTGTGTAAAAACACAGTTCATGGTTGCACAGCAATTTTTACTCTCATATAGATTTAAAATGCTGTAGAAGAAGGATGATCATACCACTCCCTTTGTGTCACTCCCTTCACTTTGTGTAAATGCATTCTGGGTTGGATCAGGAAACTGATCCCTGCACCATCTTGTCGTGTTACTGTGCAAATGCGAGATGAGTGAGCATCTGCGGGGGGTGGGGAGGATGAGTGGGATCAGCTCTTTCAGTGGAGAGGTGGATTTAAACATGGATTAAAGTGCCAGGTGATCAGTAATCATAGCTTCAAAACATTGAAGACATGCTGCAGAATGAACTTTCCTGTTACAGTAACCTTCAGTATGCAGTAATCTGTCTTCTAGTGACTTGGGATAAATGAATTGTGGAGTTTTGTGTTTTCTTACTCTATGCTTTCCATAGTTAATACTTTTTGCACAGTGTATTTTGCAGTTGTACATTTTGCTTGCACATGGATTTTACTGCTGTTTAATTTTTATCACCCTCCTTTTTAATGCACGTGAGTCAGGCAAGCCTAAGTCTACTCCTGATGCTGCCGTCCTAGTCAATATGCCTCAAATTGCAGTAAGTCTTGAGTAGATAAAGATCTTTATCCAATATGTGTTTTTCATAAAATTAACAGGAAGTTACAGAAGAACTGATGCTGTGATGGTGACATTAGGGTCTTCACTAGTTAGCAAAAAGTGATTTTCTTATAGGTATTTCCTTGCTCTGGTTCCTATGACTAATGGTAGTCTAAATTCTCCTTTTGAACTACAGCCAACACACTTTTGAATGTTGGCCTAAAGGAAGAGATTCTCCTTACCTCTTTAGGTAATCTGCGTATTTGGGTATATCTGCTAGGGTACCTTACACCTTAGGTTTATGATGCCAACTGGGGAGATGGGCCAGTGCTGAAACAGCTTGTTTGGGATCAGTGTTCTCCCAATGAGCTGGGGCAATGGGTTTCTAGCCATGGGAACCTCCTGAACCTCAACCTCTCAGTACACCAGACTTCAAAGCATTCTTGGTCTAGTGCAGTATCTTCCATTTTCAGTGAAAACACTCCCCTACCTCAGAGGGATGCATAGATTTCGACTGGGCTTTTAATGTGGTGAGCCAGTCAGGATGCATATTCGGCATGACTACTGGTTTAGGGATTTTGTGTTAACACAAGGTTTAAAGTTGTCGTAGGGCTTCCAAACAGGAGTCATTAGGGGAAAAAGCAAGTAGAGCTAAGGGCAGTTAGCATTTGTGCCGAGTTCATCTGAGATTCATCAGCCAGCTACTCCAGATGGCTGACCAAGCTGCATTCACGAGAGAAAAGTGGAGTAAGAACCACTCCCAGATAACACCTGTTTGCTCATTGAGCAGTAGGTCCCATTGCCTTCCATACCAGCTGTGCGATCTGTGTCCTGGCCTTTCCTGCTAGAGCATGAGTCTGTCCTGCTCCTGTGTGTCTCACCTGTTCTCTGCAGCACACTGTGCCTAAACCTATGGACTACAGAGTATTGTTAACTCTACCTCCTTTCTGCTCTGGTAGGCCTTGATTTTCCAGCATCTTTACTGTAATGTGCATCTCTCATGGTTTTTACTTGCGAGGAGTCCAGTGCAGTTACACATCTGACAAACTGGAGTAATTGCATGCTGTTCTTTAACAGACTTTTAGGCAGCAGTTACGCTTCTACTTCTGAAAAGAGATTTTCTGTGGTTTGCTGGCCATGCTTTTCATGATGGCATTGTTTAAGGCAACTCTTTTTGTTGCCACTTACGCTTTTGCCCATATTGGAATTGGGCTAGTTAAACTTTTGTCTTTACCCTGAACAGCCATTCTCATGTAAGTGAAGTTGTAGAAGTTACTCCTTAAAAAAAAAAAGGAGAGAAGTGAGGGGGGTGTGCGCAAAACCACTTTTCTGCAGTCTCATGAACTTCTACTGGTGTAACTGTTGCAGTGTAGGAGTGGGAATGAGTGATGGAGTAGAGAAGGGAAAGAGCTGCAAAACCTGCTGTTGCTACTGCTCAGGAGACTGTGCTTTGAATCAGTAGGATGATTAAAGTTTGCCTCTATGAATCTGGCCTCATGCTAGCACTGATCTTTTAAAAGGGGCAAAAGATTACAGAGATACTTTGCCCGTGTCCTCTGGGACCAAAAACAGAGATTATTTTTTGTTACATCTGAAGCCTTGCATCTTCCTGAAATGCACTGAGTTCTTCAATGAGATTATCTGATTCTTCATTTTGTACTGTCTTTAGAGTTTGAAGTAATTTAAAACCCAAGCTGCATTTCATGTGCCTTTGGCTTGAGGGATACCTGGCAACTTGTTGCTTAAATCTCCACTGAAATATGCAGGGCTAACCAGTTTCTGTCTGAGATGAGGCAAACTAGTAGAAGCTGTTTTGTTCTTGCCATCATACCAGAAGCAGCAGCTGAAGATGTGCATAGGATGATTTATTTCAGAAATCTCATATCTTAGCAGTTGTCAAGAGGAGGGAAAACCTTCAGTCTTCTGTTTGCTTGTGATGATGGGATGCATAAACTGGAGCTTGAGTCTCCATGCTGGACCTTCTAATATTCAGCAACATGACAGGCAGAAAGATGGTAAAATGTTGGACTTTTTGCTTTGGGGTGGGGTATATTTTACTTTTTTTGTCTGTGGACTGCCATGAGTATGAAACATCTACATGGTTGTCTTGTGGAATCCTTGTTACCAAGAGAAACAAATTCTATAAAATTAGCTTATTCTGTTAATGTGGGAATGAATCAGAATAAATGGTTCTTAGTTAGTGCCAAGAAGTATTTCCTTGAAACAAAGGCTTTGATAATCCTTGAAGATGTATGCTGGTTACTGTAATTTTTACATTTACATTTGTCTGCTGTGGGTGGGGATCCTCTTGCAGCATTTCTAAAGGCAGAGTCCATGCTTTCCTCTTGTTATCTTTGCTGGATAGTGTAGACATCTGCCTTTATGAATGAGTGGATGTCATTCTTGGGGAAAAGTAAATTTAAGGCAAAAAGTAAACGGTGAAGAATTTTTAAAAAAAAATCTTTCTTTTTAGTAGTTGAACTAGCTGTTTTGGTTTCTTTTCTCAAGGACCACAGGAATAAATCTGAACAATGCAAGGTTGAGTTGCACCTGTAAAAATGGATTCTTTTTCTTAGCTTCCTCCTGTTCTGCACAAAGCCACAAGCAGCAGAAGTACTGGAAGAGCCTGCTGCGTAGGCTTATGCTAACCGTATGTTAACTTTGCTTAAAAAAAATTAAACCCTACCTCCTGCAGAACTTGATTTGCCATTGAGAAGAGCTTTCCACTTGCTGGGCGTAAAGGGGAATTTTTCTGTCCCTGGCAATTGTGCAGAGAATGGCTATTGTTATTGGCTCAAAGACTGTAGAAAGAACTTTAATTTCCCTGCTCTGTTTGGTGCCTCTGCAACTCCAGACTATCTTTCAATGCAAATATTTAGCTGACTATCCACTGTTGCTGCTTCTAGGTTCCTTTCATATTACATTTTCTTCCGCTATCCTTGTGGTTCTACATTGAGTGTTTCTCATTTTTCATGAGATGTTTTTGTTTCCACAGTAATTTTATTTTTTCTCTGGGTCATTTATGTATTTGTCTTCGCTAATGTTTGCAACATCTCCGAACATAGTATCCTCTGTGAATTTAACTAACGTGCTGTTTACCCTTTCTTCCAGATCCAGTTTCTGATCCTACTTCCACATTTGGGAGTATGCAAGGGACAAACACATCTCTTTGCGTAGCTTGACTGGATATCCCAAGACTAGGATGTTAGTATATTTAAACGTTTTTTTTGCATTAAAATGTTGCCAGTATCTTAATTGCACACAGACTATTATTTCTTAAATGTAATTAACTTTATTGGCATTTTGCATATTCAGAAGCCTGCTGGTAGAAGCATTCTGCAGTCTTACTAGTGCTTATTGGTGACTTTAAAATGGGTGCAGGAGTAAAAAGAATGTCAGGGTTGCTTTTTAAATGAGCTTATTTAGTGTTAGAACATTAGCACTCATTCTTGAAAATATTGGCTCTTTGTGTAATAAGATTAACTGTAGGTTAATCCATGAACATATAAAATCTTTAGACTATGTTCAAGATAGTTATGAAAGACCATTTCAGACTTCTGAATGCATGAAGAAAGATTTTAAAATACTTGAAATAGTCAAATATCTATAGAAATACTTGCATTGAATAAGTGTTAACAAAACCCAAAATTGCACACTGAAGTCTTTTTCGATTCCTTGCATCGTAGGTCATATTATTATTCTGGGACTCATAAGGAGACAGTTGTCTGGAAGAGTAAACCCTATGCTAAACTATTTTTGCAAATTTGATGATGCAACTTTCTTAAAAATGTGTTTTATGATTGTATCACTATTGCAAAATGAGGTATTGCATGTTCTCTGTTATGTAAGTAATTGTATGGAAGTAATTAGCAGTTCAAAGACAAAGTCAGCATTAAACTATGTGCTGTTTTGAAAAATGTTGGGTTTTTGACTTGGCTACTCTTGGAATGTTCCATGTGTTCAACTACTACTGTATTTAATTGAATTACTTATTAAATACTAACATTAGCAAGTATTGAAAATACTGAAGTCACTAGGGTACTAAATGCAGTGTTCATTGTGGAGCTATGGATTTTGCAGGTTCCTTTCCAGCCTTAGTTTTCCAGTGTGCTTCAGTTCTTTCTCTCCTGCAGATGAAAGGCACCTTCTCGTCATGTGATTTGAATTTCTTTTGGTAAAACTGCTGCTGACCTTCTTGGCTATGATTTTAAAGTGATTAGGTATAGTTTCTCTGCTTAGATTTTAATAGGTACTGTTCAGCTCTGTACATAGGTAATAAATCCATGTAAAATTCTTTAGCTAGGCTACTTTGGAAAAACAAGAGCTAGTGCAAGTTGCTCTGCAACACTTTCTAGTAGCCCACTGCATTTTGTTTTAGTGTCTGATTTCCTTTACTCATACCTCTGGTATTATTGCTGTGGTTTTATAGAAAAATATGTTATGGTTGCTACAATGTGTTCTAGAAGTCTAATATTCCTTGAACTTGGAAATGTCTCTCATTTCAAAGATAACTTTTTTAAAAGTTGGCTATATTTGAAATAATTTTCAGAGTACTTAGGATATAAAATTGATAGTAGTGGGAAGCAGGGCACTCATGTGAAGTGCTTATTAATGCTTCTTGCATACACAGTCATCAGTAATTTACTGTTCCCTCTTTATGCCATACTTTGTTCATTACTTGTGCAAGATAATATTTTTCTTTTAGAGAAATTTATGTATGAAGAATTCTGTAGGGGAAAAAATTACTTCAAGGGAAGATATTTACAAGGTGTCATAGACATCAGCAAACTTGGAATAGTTGTTCGTGCTACTCTAGACTTGTAATCCCTTAGGATCAGATGATTAGGGTGTAGTCTGCAGAAACTCAGTTTGCATCAAATTCCTTTGTTGTTTATATGGCCTTACTGGTGGCAGTTCCTAGCTGTGGATTAGGAAATCCATTTCTGAGATTTTGCTCTGAAATTAAGAAGTTACAAAATTAATTAAGAAGTTACAAAAAGAGCTGCTTGGAATGTAAGTGGACAGTGATACTGATCTTAAAAGCTGAAGCTTCTAGCAAAGCAGCACTCGAAGTTGTGAAGTGTTTCTGGTTTTTTCTTCATATCAAGGCTGTACCATATACTTCAGTCTCTGATGAATTTAGCAATACTACAGAGTAGGCAAGTTTGAGAAGATTTGTGTATAGGTTACCTGGAAAACTTAATTCTGATTTAGAACAAAGTACCAACTTCTGATTTGGAAGGCTGATGTTTCTTCACTTAGCATAAAATAATTGGTTTCAGATCTTCTGATCATCCTAGTGATGATTGTGACTTCATTCTTTGAAAAGATCTGAAGCAGGTCTAGCAGGTTTACTAAGACCTTTTATTAAAATACTAACTGTAAAATTAGAGCAAGACTGGCTGTTATAGAAGTCCTACCTTCAGATGTTTTGTGTTTGTAAGAGTTTGACTGCTTCTAGTTCTTGACTAACTTTGTTTAACTGTTTGCATATCCTGACATTCTGCTGCAACACAGTGGCATTGAGAAACTTAGTGTGCAGGAACTATGAGACTGCTGTATTCTCTCAAGTTCACATCACAAATGATGCTTTGAAGCAAAGAACTTCAACTAGACTGAAAACAAGTGTGTGAGGGTGTAGTGTGGACTCAACCAAAGTACAGTCGATTAAACATTTGAGTAAAGAAGGCCAATAATATTTGCTGTGTTTCAGGAATTCCAGAAGGTCTGGAATAAATGAGATGGAGAAGACAGCAGTATCAAAAAGCTGCATATAACTGCTTGGTTTGAGGAAGACTTAAAGATGATGATAGGAATTGAAATTGTGATGTATATGACTCAGTTAAGTGCCCTATAAGCTGTTAAATATACCCTTAGACACCAAATTCACTGTAGCTATCCAGAAAAGATACTTGGGAATAACTTTGAAATCCTGAATGGCCATCATGAAATCTGTGTTCTCTATCATGTTACTTTTGCATCAACCAAATTCCAAGGGATCTTTTCTGGCTATGATCTTTGGTTCAGATCTAGTAATTACTTCAGATATCTGTCTTTAATCTAAATGAGGGAAAAGCAGTCTGAGAGAGCAAACAACTAAGTTGGACAGATCTTGATTTGTGCAGTGTTGTCTGAGATGTCCCTCCTGGTCCTGCCACTTGTTCCTGCTGATACAACTGGACTAGGCCAGGAAATCGTTCCAGTCAAGAAATAAGGCAAGCAAAAATGATTTTTTTAAAATCTTCTGTATATTCTTATATAGTAATTTATATTGCTAGTCATAAGTGTGATTATAAATGCTGATGGTTAAGCAGGCTGAGCTTAGCTTACAGAATTGGTGATGTGTGTCTGGAGCTAAAAGGTTAGTAAGACTCCAAGAGTTGCGACATGAAGTGACGGTAGATGTTGTGACATCAAAAGTGAGAGAGAGATTGATCAGTCACTTGCTCTTTGGGAAAATTTCACTAAACCCCAAAGGTCAGGCTTTTTTGCAGCTTTTTACTGTGGGTTTCTTGCATCTGAGTCTAGTTATTTTTTTAGAAAAGGTTTACTGTTCCTCATCTACACTGCGTAACGTTCCATCACATCTGGTAATTTCAGTTCCCACAGTTAATTTCAGCACCAAATTGTTTTCCTGCTGTAATATTTTGTTACAAAGTTGTCAGCACCTGTTCTTATGCTTTTCTGTTTCCCGAGGAATATCAGGGCTTGCAGCTTCTTTAGTGCATAGACATAACCTGAGTTCTGACCGAAGGATAAGTAAGAATATTTCTGTTGGTATTTGGTTCTGTTGGCACAAGAATAACAACAGTAATTCTGCTGTATCTTCCTTGCTGTATGCAAGAGTTTTTATGTGCTTGCTTTGTACCTTTGTGTTCTTAATACTACTGCTGTGCAAACAACCATAAAACTGGAGAGGATTGTTAGTCTTAGTTTTGCTTCCTTTGGGTTTGCACCTTGTGTTGTAGACTCATGGAATAATGCCTCGCTTGATGTTTACTTGCAAGTGTGACTTCAGTGATGACAGTCACTGTAAACTGCCCTGTAGCTAGTATGAATTCTGTGTCTTTCGGTGTGAAGATACTCCTCTGTGTGTGTTGATTTGTTTTCAGGGTTTTTGTTTAAGGTATAGAACTTATGATCCCCTGCCCTGCTTTCATCTACCCTTTCGTTTTTGTGTAGCTGCCTGTATCACCTTCTGATTTCACCTAGATAATCCTTCCTTTTGATACAGAACTGAGCTGTACATCTGAAAAGGCTAAGAATGCTTTCTGGGAATCCTCAAAACATCACATATGCTTCATATTCATTGTAGTCATGATTCGGCTTTCTTTCCATGATCTAGAACTTTCTTTGCTTTTGTTAGCTTTTTTAATCAGAATTTAGATATATTCACTGGTGTAGTGAAATCCACCACTTTATTAAGTCAAATTATTATCTTTGCATACCATAAGATCTTTCAGGATGCTGTGAGCTAGCTGGAGTCAAGGTGTGCTGTTCGTTGAGGCAATTATGTAATGGCTTGTCATGGAGCTTTATTTTCCACCAGACAGACTTACAATCACAAATAAAAGAGTGAAAATGCTCTTGGCAATTTTTACTTTACAGGTAAGCTCAGTATATTCACCACTCAACTCAGACGTGTTCAATTGTTTTCATGGATCTATTCATTGAAGGTCATCAGATTTTCAATGGCTGGTGATATAATTATGTTTAATTTTCTAAATAGAATTATGTTTTCCTTCCCATTTGCAAATTACTGTATAGATCTGAAAAATCTCTGTAGAGATGGTGGAAGGGATATCTATAACTTGAGAGCTGAAAGAAAAGGATAATGTATTGAGTTAATTCAGTAATGAATCATGGTATAAATGACCTCTTGTAAAAAAGTTGAAACTGAGTCACACTCCAGGAGTTCTCTGGATCACAGCTGTGGATTGGTAGATGCTTTTTCTGGTGGCAGTCCTTGTTTAAGTGGATTCAGCAGGTTGTACCTACCCTTTCTGGGCTGATTTTTAGCTTTGAATTATTTCAGTTGATGTGGTTTCAGTAGGTGACTGTGTTGCAAACAGGGAACAAATCAGGCAAGATTGAATTACTGAGGGAATGTAGCCCTCTTCAAACAGGACAGTTTTGGAGTATGAGATATACCTCATATCTCAGCAAGTTCAACTCATCTTCTAATGCTTCTGCATTATGCCAATATCTCTTGAGGCTGGAGTGAAAGTCACTGGTGTCCTGTGCTTCCACACAGACAGCTTCTGTGGGAGAGGAAGGATTATTCTGTGGTTTAGACTCACTTGGACCTCTGCTATGCCTGCTTGTGGCAAGTTGTTCCTGACAGCACACCTGGCCTTTGCTGATCTGCGATACGAGCATTACTGTGGCCGTGAAATAAAGTGGAGCAGTGAACTGATGCTGCTGGAAATCCTATCTTTTCTGTGGGAGGCATTTTCCAGGCAGATCAATTCCATCTACTGCAAGGCTATTCTTAAGTTTGTGCCTTAGGAGCTTGGCATATGGAGATAAACAGTGGTAGTTAATGAATGCCACTTTACCTTTGCTTGGGAGTGTAGCATTAACGGATTGTCTCCAATGGGAAAAAAGCTTCAAGGTTTTTATTTTGCTGCAGTAATTAATGCAATGCAGTTAGAAATTGAAAAAAATAGCCTCAAGTTTGAGAAATGTTTGGGCCTCTATATTTTGGTCCATGCTGATTTGTGCTAGTGTTTACTGTTTGTAAACTTCCTAGCTAGTCCTTACAGTTTCTTGTCAGTGAAAGTTGTACCTGGTTGCCTACTGAAACTCCATACCTGGAGATTGAACACATAAGAGCACTTCGAACTGAGATACTGAACAGTAAATCCCAGTTCAATTTTTATTGTTAAAATTTGTTTGGATTTTAGTTTATTTATTTTCTTTTAATTTATATGCAGTAAGTAAAACCTGTATTTTTTTTTAAGGATGCATAAAAAGTTGGTATTTACTGAAACTCTTCTGTTGTAGTTCTTTGCCGTTTTGTACTGTCTATATTTTCCGGTTTATTTTCTAAAGTAATAAAATGCAAGTGTTTACATGAGAAGATTCCAGTTAGGTCCTGCATTAATGATGACTGGCTGTGAAGGAAACGAGATAGTCATACAATAAACCTTCTGATCTTGAGGTAAAATGGAAAACAGAAACCTACAACCCCTGACTTGAACAGCTAGCCATATTAGTAGTGCTTTCACCCCTGCAAATCCAGATGAAGATTGGAACTCAGCCTGCCAGAACAATTGCTGTTTTTTGAGGGGATCTTGAGACAGCCATTGCAATGTCCTTAGCTTTCCTTGAATTTAGCTTCTGAGAGTTCTGATTTGAGATAAGAAGTTTGCATGCCTTTGTGTAATTCTCTTCTTGATATCAGATCACACACACGAAAATACTCCTCGTGGGAGGGAAGCAGGAGATGATCCATATTTTGCTATACTCTGCACTCTGGCAACGAGCTTTATAACTTGTCACTTCTGGTTTTTTGGGGTTGAATTTTCAGTTATAATCAGTGAGATAAACCTGCCAATTAAGAGTGCTGACATTGGATGGAGGGTCCCCTGTTTCCATTTCCATTACACTGTGACACAAGTGTGGTAACTTTCTTTGCTTCTCTGCTCTTCCTGGCAGACTGGAGACATCTCCCCTCTTCTAGGGTATTTGGCAGGGCAGTTTTCTCCTGTGAAGTCGAGTGCATTGCAGCTCTGTAGTTCTGATATGTGCTGTTATGCTGTCATATTTAGCTCATTAAATTTTAAATGCCTTGCTGTGAATTTGGGATTGCATCAGAGAAAATATTCTTAGACTTGGTTCTCAGAGTAAAAGGAATAGCTTGGTTGAGAGGGATGCTTGGAGAGCTGAGTGAGGATGGTCTGTTGCAGCTTTTTTTATTAAAATTACAAACTAGTAGTGAAATGTTAATTACTCCTGCAGGACGGATGGTCAGTCAGATGGAAGTGCAAGAAGCATTTCTATCAACAGTTCTTGTAGTTTTTTCCTACTTTTTTGATTTCTCAGTTTACTGCTGTGGTAAGTTTCTGTCACAGTGAAGGAGTGGCTGTTTGGCAGAACATGCACCTTGTTGACTTCTCAGTTGCTTCAAATGAAGCTTATCTGCTGGAGATGCTGTTCTACAGTGAATAAAGCATTACTCGAAGGCCAAAGAATTCTTGTTCTCTTGAGCTCCAAGGGCCTGTTTAGGGACCTGAGCACATGATATTCTGTATTCTGTCTTGAGAACAGAAGGTGTTTTGGTGCAAAAAGGTACAGAAGAGCTGTGTGTTGCTATACAGAACTTGGATATACCTGTTCTTTCAAACAGTACCTGTCTTAACATCCTTAGTTCTTTCTTCTGGATGCAAGTGTCTATATTGCTCTTATAGGACCAGGTTGATATTTAAGGTCCCCAGAATCTTCTGGAGCAGGAATGTCTGCAGGAAGTCCCTGAACAGTGCAGTTTCATTAACAAGAATGGGGAAGCATGAAATTTGAAAAACTGATTGATATGCACAGCTTTTTCTTTGTTCCCCAAGAAGCTGAAGCAAAGTTGATTTACTTGTAGTTGGAGTCCTTAGTTGATCTCCATCCAGATAACGAGATCTCTCATCATAGGTGGATGGGAGTTTCTTTTATTTTGTTACATGAATAAAAGAATGTTCGTAACTTATAATTATATGCATGTCATGAGACTTAGTGTATATTAATAACTGTCCTGTGACTTTTTTCCCCCTCCCTTGTTGCTTGGTCCTGCTTTTCTATTAAGATGCCTGTTACTGAAACATTTAAGTTTAATAGATTTTTGTCCTGAAAGAGACAGAATTCCCGTGTTACACGTAGACTGTAGGATTTTTCTGAATTAATTCCTACTTCAAATCCCATAGCTGTGGATAAATATAACCAGTCTTGACCAGAAAATCTAGGTATGAGAAATCCAATAAAAACCTGATGTGATGGTGGTGGCTCTTGCTTCATACTAGTTAATGAGACTCCTAACATGATGAATCAAAATGCTGGGGGAGAGGGAAAGGGAAATAGATCTCAGCAACCAGCCCATGCTTTCCTAAATAACACTTCCAGAATCCTAGAATAGGGGAAATGATGATTGAGTCCTAGAGTGCATGTCTTGTGTTTTCAGATTTGTAAAATTAAAGAGAAAGTGTCTTATGTCTGGCTGAGTTTGATCAGCTTACAGTTTCAGCTGCTGGATCTGGGTATGTCTTTGAGAAGCTGTTTTTCCTGTTGTTAGATGTGTGATTTGTGGCTTTTTCCATTCCCCCTGCCCCCTCTTCCAAGTAGTGTTTAATTGCATTTGCTTTGGTAAGCAGCCTCTGTGACCTGGGCCTTTTGTTAATTGCTGCTCTTCCTGTCTTTGTAGCTCCAGCAAATTTAGTGACTGCTTTCTTCCAAGTCAGTGACTAGGACTGAAATGGCACAGGGCCAAGAACCAGTACCTGATGGACCTCACTGCCAGTAGTTTCTTACTGCCACCAATATTTCAAGAGCTGTCACTTAATTGATTTTTAATGTTTTGTATTTATTTGACTGATTTGTTTGGGTTTTTTTTGTTTGGCTTAGGGGTTTTTTTAATGTTGTTTTTTTTTAAATTTCTGGTTTTAGTCAGGATGTGTTGTGCCAGCCCAGAAGTCTAAAAATATAATATCAAACATGTTTTTAATTAAAATTTTAGTTTTGTAAGACTCTAATAAGAATTTCTGTCAGCCCATGTTGATTGGCACAATTTTTGCTATCAATTCCTGAGAACGGTTTATTGGTTTTGAAAACTTTTACCAATTTGAGATCCTGGTACTAACTCGTTTAATGTTGTGACATTTCAAAGAAATTTTTTTTTCCTTTTTTTTTTTTTAAGCCTATTGGAACTTTGGAAATATTTCCAGACTTTCTGGAATTAAACACTGCTGCAAATACTTTTTGAGTAACCCACAGAAGGAAAACTAACACATGTCCATTGAATATTAAGACAATTAACTTACACATGTTAGTAACACCACCTTGATACATTTTATTGAATGATTATATGCCATTCTATTGAATGTTTCGTAATATACTACCATACTCTTACTTGTATGTGCCTTGGTTTTGATTTTCTCTTTGCTTACCTTAAAGCTGTATGCATCTCCTCTCTGGCTTTTGCAACATTTCTGAGTTTTGATTTATTTTCTCTGCTCTGAATCTTCTTGTCCATCATCCAACTGTTTCTCTCCTCCTTGGATTTTTACTGTTAGTCACTTGGGTTTGGGTTTTGTAGTTTTAATTTTTTTTCCCTGTTTAGCAGGTCAGTTTTTTTCCCCTGTGATTTTGATGGTTTCTAATATGTTCTTAGATAGTTAAGAAATTTAAACAAAATACATAGCCAACTAATATCTTAAGTAACTTGACTCAATTCCCAGGTTTTTGAAGTTGTCCTTTTAATGTGCCAATTGCTATATATTTGTCTGTTTATTATAAATAAATGCTGATGAATCATTTGTCTTAATTTCTATTGCAACTGGTCCATTGCAGCTGGATTTGATCCTTGTGGATCACTTCCAGCTCTGGCTATTCTGATTCTCTGGTTCTATGACCTACTGTATTTAATTGCTGGCCTGGATAGTACTTTTGAGTCTATTGAGGTTTATCAATTATAAATTGATATTCACAGATTAATTTTATATGCACAGATGAGGGCTGAGCAGTTGACAGCTATGTATGTTGGTTTTTATTTTCTGTCCTTGCCATGTTGACTTTTTTTTTGAGTTACTAACAATTTATGTAATCATACATTCAGAGCAATTGTAGTCTGTGGTTTTTTACTACCCCCAAAATGATTTGTACCTTTAAAGTAAAGTCAAGCTTTACTGCTTTGACTAGATACATATCTAAGGCTGAATTATGTAGAGACTATTCAAAGGTATATTTGAGCTGTGCTGTCTTGAGGGGGAAAAAAGCATTGTTTGACATGCTAGGCTCTGTGTCAATGGCACTCCAGAAATGCATCCTTATCTTTTTCTGAAGATCTTGCATTCCTGTTTTTATAGTAGAGAATGTGTCTTGGCTAATCTGCATTATCAGCTTCTCTGATACTGTTATCCCAAGGAGTCTGGTAGCTACTTAATGATCACCAGAGCTCTCAGTTTTAAGGGAGATGACAACAAGAGGGCCTAACTGAATTTTTTCTTTTTTCTTTGCAAAGCTTAAATTAAACTGTTGTGTTAAATTATTGCCTTAAACCATTAGCCATCAAACTACAATTGCAGTTTAAATATATGACAAAATATTTGGGTACAGATAGGTATAAATGTCAGGAAAAGATGAAAATAAAATTTAGATGCAGAGACAAAACTAGTGAAAATTGATCATGCTGAAGACTGCATAGTCAACCTGTTTTCCCCCCCTTTCTCTTTAATTTTAATTCCTTTCCTTGCTACCATTAGCAGAAAAATGGTACATACATATTCTGATTTTTATCAGAGGATATTTTAGGGGATACTTTACTTGTAGAACTAACACTTGTGAAATAGGAATAAGTATGTAACAACCTCTGCATTTAAAAAGTTATTCTACCCTTGCTTCAGTACTAAGGGTTTTCTTTCTTTACTCTGGGATTTATTGTTTTATAATTCTTCACTTCCTAGAGAGCTGTCTGGAAAAGAGAGATGTTTTCCACCTTATAAATTTGGGGTTTTTTTAAAATTAAAATATTTTTTTCTAAATTCTTATGCCAACATCCAAAAGATGTTTTTCATTGTAAAGGTCACCAGTAGCATTTGTAAGAGTTAAATATGTGTCTGTTTTGATTGTGGAAAGCATATCAGAGATCTAAATACAACTGATACTGAAAATCTAATCTGATATGTAAATAATACTGATTTCTAAAATACTGGAATCTTCTTTCTCTTTCTTTCTTCTAATTATGTTATTCTGCAACTTTTCCACTGCCTCTGCTCTTCAGCTGCTGTGAACTGTCAGACACTGAAATACAGATGATGAAAATAGAGAAACTGGAATTTAGCAGAGGAAGCCATGTTAATTTCTGTTCCATTTGAAATGCAGGAAAATATCATCTGCCAAATGGAAAAGGACAATCGGTGGGAAAAGAAATGTTCTTTTCAAGCTTCTAAGAGCAGTGACAATGGAGAGAAAAAATACTATAAAAAGTAGGCAGCTCCTTTTTCAAGATTTTGTTTTCAATGTATTCTGCATGATTAACTGTACACAGTTGCTCTTTTGGAGCCCTGAATGACTGAACACAACATCACAGGGCTTAAACTGCATTTGCTGCATTGCACTTTGCATTTGGGGGGGGATAGGGCTCAGCTTTATGGCTGTTTTACCAGTCTCTAGTATAATTTTTGAATACATTCATACTTCCCTTATTTGCCTTTTTTAATGTCAAACATTGCACATAAGATGTTCTGCTGTTGCTATGCAACTGCTAAATCCAATATTTAATATTAATAAAAGCCGAGTGGCATTAGCATCACTCAGAACAGTGGGCTAGCAAACTATGATCGTACAATATCCAAGCTGTAAAACTTGGCAGGGACTTCAGTGTGCAATTGCATGCATGGCAAACTGTGGGACATGAGTCACTGGCAGTTACTATTAAAAGATTGATGAGTTTGAGTAAAATTTCTGAAGTCTTGATTTTTATACATATATATACAAAATGTAAATTTTAAAGAAAAAGATAAAGAAAAAGGTGGGTTAGCTATTTCCCTTAAGGTTTCACTTCAGAGTCAAATTCTGAGGGTCACTACCCATATGTTAAAAACGTTATGAACTATTCAACGTTATAAACGTATGGGTCAATACCCTGATTCTCCTATTTTTCTTCTAGGTCAGGTTGGTCGGCCCTTTGCCACTGTTCCTGCCACTTCCTGAAGCCTGAATTGGCTTTTTTTGGAGGCAGTGCTACTTCTCTGCCTGACAAGGTGCTGTTCAATGGGATATGTTTCCAGTTTCTCAGTTTCTCCTCTTCCACCTTGTTTTCTAATTTCTCCCTATTTCTCTTCAGTTTTGACTGTTACTTAACTTTTTTTTCCCCTTGGTTCTTGGTCCTTTCTGAGATCAGTTTTTTGTGTGGTACCTCAGCAATGCTTTGGCCATCTAAGTCATGTTGCAGGCTGCAAATTCTGTAGGATCCTGCATCTGATTGCTGAAGATGTTGGTGCACTGGCACTCTTGCTGACACCCAGAGGGTCGTAAGGCCATTTGTTATTTCCCTTTGAAGAATGCTGTCCCAAACATAACTGAGATCAGGATAAAGTCTGAATTATTTTAGAATTACTGCTCTTTTGAAGTGTAATAAATGATTTCCTTCATAGTACACGATCATTTAGATTTTGACTGATATCTTAAACATTGCTATTTTGGGTAGATTATCTGTCCTTGATTCACCCTTGCAAGTTTCTCTAAATTTAAGACCATATATTTGTTTCCTAATTTGTTTTTTATTTCTTCTTCTGCCACTCAGACTCAAACAAGTAGGAGAAGCTAGAAGCCCCTAGCTACTTGGTTTACTTAAACCTACAAAGCAAAAGTATTGGAAGTGGGAGGGAAGGGCAAGCAATGTAATAAGTTATAGTCTTGAATTTTTCTGGTCATTCCATTTTTATAAGGTGGAGTTTGTCTATCACCCTTAAAGTAATCTTTGTACTTTTCATACTCACTCTGCTAACCCATCTTTTCCTAGTACTGGGTAGTTAATAGCTCTGTAGAGTTTTTTTACCAGCAACAGGGGGTTTAGTGTAATATTGATTTAACTTTTCCAAATAATGGCAGTAATTTTGGTGCATGTTTTCCCTCCTCTGGAATAAACTCAAATAGATCAGATGTATTTTAAGTGAGGTATAAGTCATGGCATTGAAGTAAATAGGACGGCGTGTGTCTTGGGTGCAGATCTGTGATTGAAATTTCATTCCTTAATGATATGGCAACACTGAATCCCTTTCCTTTTAATTTTCTCTCCTCAAAACTGCAACTCTTCAGGAAACACTGAAATTCAAAAAAGTAAATGAATGCCACTGAGATGGAAGAATGTATTTTTTAATTGGGAAAATGTACCTTCTTTCAGTTTGCAGGCTTAAATGAGAATATTTTTATTTGTGTAGAAATTACTCAGTCATGTTGTAGAATCTGCATCTTCCTGTGTTCTTTTCAAAATAATTTATTTCAATGTTGTAATGTTCTTTGTTTTTAACCTAGCTATTTAAAAAAGTACAGGAGTCAGTGGACTCTAGATTGCACTGTGATTTATCAGTAGTTCAGTCATCACAATTGACCCATGTATCTTGTAATACTTGGAGAAAACGTGTTGAGCTCAGTTCTTGGAACAGATAAATATAGAACTGCTATTGTGAATATTGTAGTGACGTACTAATCTAGAAAGCTAACAATTCTTTTATTTGCTTTTAGGGTTTGAAAGTATTCTAGAAGGCCTGTTTGGACCTGGATTATTAAAAGATCTCAGTTTGTTTAAAGGTATTCAATCTCTATGTTTGTATCTTGTTCTGCATTTCTAATGACAGAAGCAGCCTCAGCTCTGCCTCTAGAAAATGTGTGTTACCGTGGTGATTTGTGCTTTTTTTTTTCCCCCCTCCCCCAGGCAGTGCTCACAGTTAGTTTCATATTGGCTAAAATTACTAATGAGTGTGCGTTCATCTTTATGTAGCTGGGAGTGTATTTTGCAGTGCTCAGAAAAACAGATTTGTTGTCCATAGATAAAATGTATATAGTTTGCTAATCTGGGGATTTAGAAAAATGGCTGAAATGAAGCCTGAATCCTCAGAAAGCAGGCAAGAATGTTGTGAAACAGGTATTTATTTCAGCATTTCTCTTTTGGCTCCAGTTGTGTTGTGGTTTATGAATATGAAGTAATTTGCTATTCTTCTGATTTACAGACTGTGAGCCTGAAGGTGTTTCTGATTGGTCTTTTGATGAAAATTGTCTTTTCTGCTGCCTGAGAAGAGAAAAAGTGAAGGTAACAATGCAGATGTGTGAAGCTAGTAGTTGCAGGGGAGGGACAAAGGGAGGGACTTTGCTGCTCCTAGTTAGCTGAATATGGAAAACCTGCAACCTCCTACCCCTTTCCCCTCCTTGGGAAAAAGGTTTTCTGAATTAAAATATGTGAGTTGATGAACAGACTTGTCTCTTTCTTTGCGACTTTTTCTTTGTAGTATGTAATGCAAGTGGTGCAGGTTTTCTTCGTGCATTGGCTCCTTCTGTTTGGTGTTTTTTATTTGTTTTGGGTTTTCTTGAGTTCTTTGTGAGAACTCAAGAAACCCTCCCCAAGGGAGCCAGACTGTGGCTTATGCATGTTTACTATAGTCAGATGATGGGCTTATCTTCAGTATGGAAATGTGGTCCATTTTAACAATCTAGAATCTTGTTCTGTTCTTGGAATCTCCTTCCCTGTGGGCCACATCCTTTTATTAAAGTGCTCTTGTGCATGGTAGATTTTGTGCTGTGCTTGTTCATAGTGAAGTCAGAACCTAAAGATGGACAAGTCAGGTTTGCCAATACAATAAATTGCAATTTATTTTCTTAAGGAGATTATAGTTGTATATAAAACAAGAGGTATGGTGCTATACTGGTTGTTGTTCAGCCCACGTATTGAAATTGTGATTGTTCTATAACATAGGAAGGAAGGATCATCTGTCTTGGCAAAACATCATTTACTGGAATTTGTAACAACTGCTTCTTCCTGCACAATGTAAAACAACACCAGAATGGATCTCTATCAACTTAGGAACAAAACCAAATCACTCTTTCCTCTGCAGCAGCTAACATGTAGCTGAATGGCTTGTCCATAAAGGAAGTACCTTTATATTTGCCATGCTGCCAATTCATGCATATTTTTGTTATATAGTTTTTATTGAGGTATAGGAAAAGGTTTAGGAATGCTTGCATTTAGAGCAGATGTAAGTCATAGTTATTTCATTGAGACTGACAGCAGGTAACATGTATGTATGCTTGTTGTGTAAGGAGTTCTGTCTGTTTTCTTACCTCCTCTCATAAAAGAACAAAATCTGGTGTTAAGCGCAGCTCTAGTTAAGCCGTTGAATTGATTCAGGAGTTAGTTTTGTGGTGGGTGAGAGACTGGTCGTGGTGTGGGCCAATCTGACATGGGTAGGTATTCAAAAAGGCAGTACTGCCCTCCAGCCTCTCGCAGTTATTTTGAGTTTGCATATTTTGGCTTTTTGGTTAGTCTTGTTTTGTTTGTTTTGTTTTTGAGGGAATATGATGTGTCCTTTCAGGTCTAGGGTTTTTTGTGTGTTATCTGAGAGATGGTAGAATGGGAGTGCTTCCTTTCCCCTGTGGGTGCAGCGGATTGCTGCTCTGCTGGCATTGATGTCATTAGCTTGCAATACAGAATTAAATATGATTATTTCAGAAGAGCCTCAAATAGTGTGAATTTGACAACATCTTAATTGGAATTATTATATCAGAGACCAAGTTGTTAGAAAAAAAGTTTGTACCTTAATTTGGTATTTAGCTAAATAATGGACAATGTTCAGCTAATTTTGTTCAACTAAGTTAGGAATAGTACAGCTAAGTTAGGAATAGTACTGGTTTATTTGACACCCCTTCCTTTGAACATCTTTAACTCTTTAGGGAGTTGCAGGCTGTTTATGTGCATCCTCTCACCTTGTTTGGGCAGGGTGGGATGGTTTGGGTTGATGCTTTTATAGTGCTGAGTTACAGAATGAAAAGGTGTGTAATTGATGATGTGGCTGGGAGCAGGATAGCCACAAACCATGTATTATGCTATTGTGTGGCTGTGGCTGGCCTGCTTTTGGAGGTTTTTTTTGAGGACATAATTACCAATACTTCATTTTGGATTAGTTGGATAATTAATCAATGTACTTGATTTTCACCTGTCACATATAAGTGACATGTAGGTACCTAGTGTAACAAATTCAAAACCAATAAATATCTTCAGGTTTTTTTCTGGATTTCATTTGCCCATAAGAATTACCTGTAACTTAGGAGTCCAATAGTTGTGCATAAGTAAAAATGACTTCTGGAAAATTGAAGGCCAGTATTAGTTTATTGGCAGAGCTTCTTAAATGGTAAAAATCTACATTAGCTCTCCCACTCTTTCAGTGATAGTTGTTATTGCTTTCACAGACAGTCAGGTTCAATTACATGATTTCTTCAAAGGATGGAAAACCATCTGCTGAAGTATTCTAAAAAGATTAATTTATTTGTAGTTCTAATAGCAAATACTGAGCAAATACCTGCATTTTTGGCAGTCAACATACAAGACAGGTTTTAATAGAGAAATGGACTTAAGTGTCTTCATTTGAAAGAGATAATAAAATACAGATGAAGTAGGGGGCCAGCATCTTCCCAGACATATTTTTTTTCCCAAATCCAAAGAGTTATGTGCAGTAATGTGGAACTTTTAGAAACTGGATTTTTTTTCCTTTTCATCACAGATGGCACAATTGTTTCAGTATGGTGTGATAGGAGAATAACTGGTTACCTAAGGTGCTGCTGCCAGCTTATGAATGTGGGTGCCTGTGTGCAGAAATGGGCAGGTACTTTGAAAGACAACAAAACCCAGTTAGCATGTCTGGCTGCCTACATGTGGTGAGAGAAAGATTGGGTTCTGTGGGACCAAATCTGACAAATTCACATTTGGATAATCTGCAATTGTGGTAATTCTCTATTGCTTGTGGCGTTTATCATTTTCCTTCTAAAAGGTTGTGGTACAGCAAAGACCCATCAAATCAGATATATTGAAGTATATTTGCCTTATCTCTTTTTAATTATGATTCCTAATTTTCCCATGTGGTTTGTTAAATAATCTGACTGAGCCATCATTACAGAAGAGATCTTTTGGCTCCATGTAGAATGTATCAAGTGAGGTAGTCTCTAGTGTCATTTGCTCATAGTTGGAGCTCAAGTCTTAAAAAGTCTTAGTTTTAAAAAGGCCAGAAAAAAGGAGAAACTGGAAAATTAATCCTTAAAGAGTATTCAGTTGAGTATATTCATGTGGAAAAGAAAGCACTGTTGTCTGTAGTGACATAAAGCAATTCACATATATTAAGAGAAATAAGGAACACACACGCACGGACACACAACTAATCTCATTAGCTGGTGAGAGCAGAACAAGAAGGATAATACTCCTAAGCACATTAACTATTTTATAGATATAGATATATATAAGCTACAAAAATAGCAAGAGAGAAAATGACTTCTAGGAGCATATTCTGGTTTTGTAGGCTGTTGATGCCAGACAGTTGATTCTGGTATGCAAAATGCTTTAAAATACCTGAGCTTCAGTCAAAGACCTCTCACAGTTCTTTAATTTGTGAAGAAGTGTGGTAAGGTACAGCATTTGAAGAAGTTACTTTAAAATTCAAAATTACTCTGATATGATTTGGGTATTTTTAAAAGCTTGTAATTATTTTACACAAATCTGGTGGCCTTTGTCTATGGAGGAGCTTTAGTGATAAGACATGAACTGTGGTAAATGTCTGGATATTTCTGAAGAAAAGTTATCACTCATCTAAAACATTAACTTGTAGAATAATTGAAGATGGCAGAGGAAATACCTGAAAATGGGTTGAAGTTGCAGAACTCTTACAATTTTTGATGGCTTTGGAATATGTTTAAACTGTGTACAGAGATCCCTAAGTGTGCTGGAACATGCTCTAAAACATTTTAAATTGATTTCATCACTTAAACTCAAGCATTTAGGCTGTCAATTTTGTATTGTGTCATTTTAAAATAATTTGATATGAAGGCTAAAACTTGAAAAGGTTGTTTGTGATAATCTCCAGATGTGTTTAGTAGTAACGCAGAGTTGCAGCTTTGCTCGTGCATCAATGTTAATGTAAGCATATTGTGGTTTCACACCACAATATGCTTACATTTATATTCCACTGATATATTTCTTCTCCCCCTACTATAGATAATAAATGATAGTCAATAGCTATGGATCAGTCAAGTTGTTTTTTTTGAATTTGATAAATATGATATCAGTCATCTTACTGTAAAAATTTATATGTTCAGTAAGTGAGGAAGGTCTTAAAACTGCTTAAACCATCTGAATTTTTATTAATATTAAGCTGGGAGCAGTTGTAGATGCTTTAAAGGACATGCTCAGAGTTGAAAATTATCTTGATAAATTTGAAAAACAGGACAGACAGACTTGTTTTGTCAAGTCACAAGTGACAAATGTCTTAAAAGTGATAGGATTGTAAAAGTAGTAAACAAATTTGGGGTCTGTTTCAAGAGAATTTTGTGTTAATACCTGGAGAGGAAAATCTGAATGCTGGTGAAGCCTCAAATGACTGTAGCATTTTGAGAGATGTAAACAAACTGAATAGCACTGAAATGAAAGCAACAAGAATGATACTCTCTTGCAAGTAGAAAGAAAGAAGAGTCCCTGCTGCCCTTAAAGCTTGTCTACAGAAAATTGTTCTCCTTTGCGTTGGCTATGAATTTAAAAAGAGTGTACAGTCTTAAGGGGAAAAAAAAAAGCATTGGAGAAGACAACCTAGGAATGTTGAAACATTCCTTTCTTACTCAGTGTTCCTGATTTTTCCTTGAGGTAGGGTGGGAGGCTGGATTTTATCCCTGGGGTCCATGGGTTGACCAGTCATCCATGGGTGGTCAGTGGGCAGCCTCCCTCCTTTTTTTCCCTGAAGATGGATAGGAATTACCTCATCCTGTTCTAGTTTGTGGGTTCTTCCCATTCCATCTTTGTGTGTGCTGTGCCTTAAACATGAAACTGCTGTTTGCACATCCACACAAAAATCTGTATTATACAGTTCTCTTGATGTCAGCAGTTTAGCATTTGGAATTGCTGTATCAACATTTCCTACAAGGAGGCTCCCAGTGAGCATCCAGCACTAGTGCTGACGAGGCTGGGCTGCCCAGGATTAGGTGGTCTTGCAAGGTCATGCATTGACCTTGTGTTTTGAAAACCTGAGCTCTGTATTTCTAGGGCTCTTTGACTTAATTACATAGTTATACTGTTTATCTTAATGTACTAAAAGAGCTTTAGTCCTTGGGGAGCATGTGCAAACCACTCCAGGTATCTTTCTCTGAACGTGTATTGTTCAGTATAGTGATGCTGCATGTTCACTGGTGGATTCCAGGAATCCTCTGGGGCATGCTTCCCACCTGAAGAGAAGCACAAAGAGAATAGAATGAACCCTGTGTTATAAATAATACATAGAAGTAATTGATTGATTATAAATACTCTGAAAAAAACACCCAGTGAAAATGCTGTCTAGATATTACTGTGTTTTTCTTCTTCCAACTACCTACATGTTGCTACCAAAAACTTTGATGTGATTTAGGACTGTAGAGTGAGTGGGTAAACCTGAAAATAGTGCTTCTAAATTATAGTTGTTTGGAAGAAATGCAGGAAAATGTAAACAAAAAACCTAAAAAATAAAGAACCCCTCACCCTAAAAAAAACAAAAAAATCCAACAGAAACCAACCAACCAGACACTCCCAAATCAAACAAACCTTCTCACTTTTGGAAGTTGAATAGCAATCACAATCAAGTACTTAGTGTGAAAGCTTGAATTTTCCTTCTGGGGTGAAAAAACCTGCAGATTCCTGTAATAATTATGGGACAACGGATAAGAAAACAATTAAAAAGTGCAATAAGCAGAACTATTTCCAGTATATTTTGTCTCACATAGTCAGTGCTGTACTAAAGACCCCTGAAGACTTTTTTTTCCCCTCTAAGTGCAAGGTTAAATCTGACTCTTTAAATAATTGTATTTCTTTACATTTTGGTGTCTTAGTATGGACACTGATAAAAACCATTCATGTAAGGAGGTGCTCCTTAGTTTAGGGGGTAAAAACTAAGCACTGCCATTTTCTTGCTCTTATTCATCTCCTTTCCTGAATGCAGATCAAGAGATCCGTTACTGAGCTGTTCACCAGCGTAACCACTTAGAATTTTTTTTTCTTCTCGCTGATCCCTTTTTCTGTGTTCCTTCTCTGTGTAGCAAATGTACAGCATTATTTAGCTTCATTCAACTAAATTGTACTCTTCTTTCCTTGCCTTTATATGAGTAATATATAATACATTAGCTTATGGTAAGGCAGGGTGCTACTGGACTCTGTTTCCACTGAATTGCCAGACTACTATTTACAGTGTTGTTTGAGATGCAAAAAGTGCCAGGAAGATTTGAAATTCATTGTGTTGGCCAAGGGTTATTTTTATTTTAGGCTTCTTCCAGAGCTATAGTCTGTTAAAGGACGGAGTGTCGGATGAGGATGGAGGGGTAATGTTTCCTTCAAGTCTGAATTCTCTGTTTGTGTCTTGAATTAAAAAGTTTTTTGCAATGGTGCATGGGATAGATAGAGTTAATGCTAATGGATCTTATCTAGCCTAATCTCTGCATCAGGTTGCAGTTTCCTTTTAAAGCAAACTTCTGTAAAGGCATAGAAACTTCAGTGATTATTCCAACATTTCTGTGTGCCTAGATTACTTATATTATTAGTTATTTTGCAGATCTGTTTTTTATGCAAACTGATGAGTTTACTGTTATCCTGATACTACCTAAAAGATAATGGAGCTGATCTCAGACTCTGTCAATAACTAGGATAGATCCTGCATAAAGCTTTGTCAGATGCAGCAGCACAGTTTCAGAAAGAGGATGCAAGTGTCTTCTGTGAAGTTCCACCTGAAAAGTAACTCTCAAAAGGTATTTGGCCTACTATCCAGAAATACCTTTATTGTGAAATCCTGTACAGATAATTAATGTATTTTATTGTCATAGAAATACAACTGCATTTTCACTGTGTTCATAAAATGCCAGTGAACTGCTACTGGTTACTGGTACAGGGATGCCTGGCACAGAGGTGAGCACTTTTATTATAGCTAACCATCAATTCAAATTCATATTAAAGAATTAAAATCTGTCTCAATAGAAGCGTGTCCTGTGGGTGCAAGCAGGTTTGGATCTCTGGTATGGAAGAAAGCATGAGTCATTTTGTGAGGCCTTCACTTCTTCAGGCTCTTACCTTCACCGAATCAAAGATGTTTTATTCACCTATTACCCCTGTCCTGCATGTTCTTTATATCTCTGTTGGTCATAAAATACTGCTAGTCTCTATACCCTGAGATAGTATCTCTCTTTGCATTTCATAGAGAGCTTTTTGAATTACAAATATGATGTGAAAACCCATTCATGTGGTTCAGGCCAGAGTCCACACCATTTCATATTATTACCCTTCGCACACATTTCATGTGACTACTGTGTTCGTTAATTTACTGTAGGCTGGTCATATAACCTTGCTTCTTAAACCTTTTGAAGTTGAGACAGCACAAACTTAAGACTTACTTATTTTTTAATGTATTGTGATTTATAAATTAATTTCCAGTTCTTTCCTCCCCTTCTAGTCTCGTGAGGATATGAATCTGAAATCAACTTATATAGTAGAGGCCAAAAAAACAGATGCAGCCTAGATGTTATGGTAACTGATACTTTATAAGGTTAACAAAACAAAACACTCCCTAAAGCCAAAGAGTGTCTGTGTATACATTCCTGCAGTAGGTAAATACAGGTGTCTTTAATATAGCTTAAAATGAAAGTGGAAGGAGAAAGCCAGTAAAAAGATTTTTCTCCTGAGCAGGAGCAAGGCTTTAAACTGAAAGAAATGAGAAAAAGTGCATCTAGGGGTGGAACCTGAGATTTAGATTTTGAATTTTTGTAACCTTGTCTTCCAGTTTCTCAAGTGTATTTAAAAGGAATGATGTATCCTGTCATCTCACATGCTTAATAATCCTAGTTTGAATATATTCTTCAGATTACTCAACTACTTCCAGTTGTGAGAATGGATTTTGTTTCATTGTAGGTATGGTAACAGCTAATTTAAATTTATTTCACTTAGCAGTATCGACTACTGAGCATCTTCACAAAAGGTCCTGTTTGTTGATAATGCTTGGTCATTTTTGCTTAGTTTGTGTGAAGGATAAATAGATTAAGGAGAACTGCACGTTTTGCCTTCAAGAGTTATTTCTTGGGTCTAAAAATAGTAACCAAAGAACAAGTGCTAGATATGAGATTTGCAACCAAATGCTGTAAAATATCTAAGTTTTCTTCTTTATAATGGACTTTTATTTTCTGTTATGTTATCAAGTCTTACAGGCTTCTGCTGCATTTATGTCTTGGGTTACAATGTAAGGTGTCACCAAAGTTTGTATTCTCCCACCACCTACATCACCTTCTGATGAACTGTTAATGGCAGGTCCTTTGTAACAGCTCCATGCCCCACCTATAAGCTGGGTGTAGTGTTGTCTTTGTTGCACCCAGCCTAAGGGTGGTCACCTCTGCTAATCAAGGACTCCCCAAAATATCCTATGTCTCATAGGGTTACATCATTCCATTGTAAAATTCCCTGCCCTGGGGGAGGTACTGAACATTCCTGCCTGTTTTTGAGGGTATATGATCTCAAGATTTGGGAACTTGGGGGAACCACCATTGGACCTCCAGGAAAGGAGCAGACCTTTCCACAGGCCCCCTGCTTTGCCAAGTCCACATCCATGATTTCAATGGGACTGCAACCACCATTTAATCAGAGTGCCACCACCACCCTGACCAGCAGGGTGCCCAGTTGTACTCTGGCTTTGTTGGTTTAAGCCAGTGGTTCTGTACTATTGCTTTTATTAAATTGTAGCTCTGGAAATCACTTGCCAGGTATTTGTGTGGGGTTAATACCTCTTCCTGATTTACCTTCAAACCAGCATATATTTTGGTAGCCAGTGTGTGGCATTCTGAGAGAAGTCAGAATTGCAGTTTTGCATTGTATTACAGAAACTGCCTGTTCTCCATGATGCTTGACGTGTTTACATGGATGTTGTACCTTGTTCTCTATGTTTTTCTGCACATGGTGCAGAAAATTACTATTTGCCAGTTGTGATGCTCCTTTTGAGACCAGGGAATGGTGTGAAAATTGCTTTGTTAGTTTTTTACGTCTATTGCATGATCATATTAGAGGCAGTGAACCTCATTTGGAATGTATATTCAGTTTTGTTCTCCTGTCCTGGTCTGGGCTGCTGCCTCTGGGGCCTCGTTAATAAAAACACCATCCAGTGGAGGAAAGAGTAGAGAATGGTTTCTTCCAGTCTTTCAGGCCTGACACAGCAGTTTTTGAGAATATTGGATTCTGTCTGGGTGTCAAGGACGGCATAGTCTTGTTTTTAGCTTATCTCCATCTTCTCTGTACAGCCTGCACTGTATACGCCATGCTTGGAGTCAGGACCAAGCTTGGTGCAGTCCAGCATATCCAGGAGGAGGAGAAGAAAAGAAGCAAATCAACAGGCAACGTGTCCACACAAACTGTCACAGAGCCAGGACAGCCTAAGTCAATAGCAGTTTCCTCTGTTCAGAAAAGGAAAATGAAGAGCAAATCAGTGCACATAGTGACTGGTGAGGAGGCAGGACCTTTGCACCCAGTGGAAGAGACGGAGCCAGAGATCATCTCTCAGTCTCTGTCCCTGGGTGAGCTGTGTGAGCTGCAGAGGGAGTTCGCCTGCCAGGTAGGATGAGTCCATTCTGACCTGGCTGTTCTGCATCTGGGACACTGCAGCTAATGACACCATTCTGAAAGGACATGAGGCTGGGCAGCTGTAATTGCTGTCCCAGGATGTGATCGTTGACCAGGGGGATCACAGAAACCCAGGAAACTCTCAGCCTCTGGCAGTGGCTACTGGCAAGCATAAGAGATAGATACCTTTGTAAAGAGGACATCCATGTGCAACATGGAATATGGAGCACAATGGAACAAGGTATCCAATGCCTAAGGGAATTGGCTGTGCTGGAGATCAATTTTTTTGGAAGATGAGAGATTCTCTAAGAGCACAGATGGTGTCCAGTGCACATAACAAATGTGGTTGAAATTCTCATGGCTCAGACCAGAAGTATACTCCCAGTATTTAGCCACAGTGCACTGGATGGAAGGAGAGGACAAAGTGGGTGCATTGGTCAACAAATGAAGAATTTACAAGGACGCTGTCACTGCCCTGTTATGCATCTGTGTCTTGCCTGGGGAAACAAAGCTGGCTGAGCACATCCGGAGTTGGAAGAGAAAATTGAAGAGGGCCACCAGAAAATGAGGAAGGAGCTTAAGGAAGGAATTTACCATGTCTTGTCAGAACCTAGAAGAATTTCTACCATTAGGACCAGGTATTCCCCAGCCAAGGAAAGCCGATACATTCCATGAGGTAACCTCTGGTTTTTTCTTTAGGAGCATGGAGAAGACATGAAGAAGTGGGATGGAAAACCCATCTCTTGCTTAGCCACCTGCGTACATGAACTGAAAGGAAGAGCAGTGACTGCAAGAAGTTCATCTAGGGTCTACACTGCTCTGGTCTCTCTCATAGACAAGACTCCAGGTGGAAAAGGAATGATGATATGACCAACCATCTTGAGGAGACCTCAAGGTCATATTTGCAGGAGGAGAGCAATGTGTGCATAACCAGGATTAGAGGGGCCCTGCGTCTAGCCAGGTGGAGAAAAGAGACAATCAGATCTATTGGGCTGTGTGGATCTGGTGGCCTGGCATGTCTGACCCACAAAGGTTTATGGCTTTGGTCGACACTGGCACTCGGTGTACCCTGATGTCATCAAGGTGTGTGGGAGCAGAATCCATTTCCATTTCTGAGGTGACAGGGGATCCCAGCACGTGACTGTATTGGACACTGAAGGGAGTTTGACTGGGAAGGAGTGGCAGAAACACCCCATCATGACTGGTCCAGAGGCCCTGTGCATCCTCAGCACAGACCATCTCAAGACTCAAAAGGATGTTGCTGCGCTTTTAGGATAGCTGCTCTAGAGACAGAGGAAATCAGACAACTGAGTATCCTTCCTGGTCTCTCAGACACCCCCTCTGCTAAGAGTTGAAGAACAACAGCTACCAATCACCACAGCAGCAATGCACTGTCAGCAATACTGCACTGACAAAGACTCTGTGATTCCCATCAGTAAGATGATTTGGACACTGGAGAGCTAAGGGGTGGTCAGCAAGACTCATTCACCCTTTTACAGCCTTATATGGCTAGTGCATAAGTCCAGTGGAGAATGAAGTCTGACAGTGGATTACCGTGGCCTGAATTAAATCATACCACCACTGAATGCATCTGTGCTGGACATGCTGGAGCTTCAGTACAAGCTAGAGTCCAAGGCAGCAAAGTGGCATACAACCACTGACATTGCCAATGATTTTTCTCCGTTCCTTTGGCAGCACAGTGCAAGCCCCAGTTTGCCTTCACCTGAAGGAGCATGCCGTATTCTTGGAATCGATTGCCCCAGGGGAGGAAGCAGAGTTCCACTGTCTGCCATGGACTGATCCAGACTACACTGGAAAAGGGTAAGGCTCCAGAATATCTGCAGTACATTCACAACGTCATCATATGGGGGAACACAGGGCAGTCTTCAAGAAAGGATAGAAGATTATCTAGATTCTCCTGAAAACTTGCCATTAAATGAGGTAAGGTTAACAGACCTGCTCAAGAAATTAAGTTTCTAGGAGTAAAGTGCAAGATGGACATGGCCAGATTTCAACAGAAGTAAATAACAAAATAACAGCTATGTCTCCACCAACCAACATGAAAGAAACACAGGCTTTCCTAGTTGCTGTGGGCTTTTAGAAGATGCATATCCCAGATTACAGTAAAATTGTTAGCCCCCTCAATCTCATGACACAAAAGAAAAATTATTTCCTGTGAGGCCTTGAACAACAAGCTTTTGAACAAATTAAACAGAAGATTGCCTATGCAGTAGCCCTTTGGCCAATCAGGACAGTGTAGGATGTAGAAAATGTGCTCTACACTGTGAGAGGGAGAATGGCCCTTCCTGGAGCCTCTGGCAAAGACCTGGGGAGACCCAAGGATGTCTGTTGGGGTTCTGGAGTCAGGGATACAAAGAATCTGAGGCCAGCTATACCCCAACTGAGAAAGACATTCTTGCAGCCTGCAGATTCAAGCCTCAGGGTTCAAGCCACCTCAGAAGTGATTGGCACTGAAGCACAGCTGCTTCTTTTACCCCAACTACCAAAGCTGGATGTTCAAAGGGAAGGTTCCTTCTACACATCATGGCGCTGATGCCATGTGAAGCAATTGGATCGTGCTGATCACACAGTGAGCCTGGATAGGAAATCCTAATCATCCTGGGGTTCTGGAAATCATAACAAACTGGCGCGAAGGTCAGAGTTTAGGACTATCTTCTGAAGAAGAAAAGAAACATGCTGAGGAGGCCCCACCGTATAACCAACTACCAGAGAATGAAAAGCAATAGCACCCTCTTCACCGATGGTTCCTGCAGAATTGTAGAAACAAACTGGAAATGGAAAGCTGTTCTAAGGACCCCCGCACAGAAAGCTCTAGAAGCTACTGTGAGACAAGGTGGATCAAGTCAACTTGCAGAGGTTAAAGCTGCCAGGTGATTTTGAATATTGCTGAATGAGAGAAGTGGCTGAGACTCTATCTCTACCTTGTGGTACCTCTCAGTCTATCTTGTGGATGGTAGCTAATGCTCTGTGGGAATGGCTGGATCAGTGGAGAAAGGCCAAATGTCAGCGCAGAGGGAAACCCATCTGGGCTGCTGAGATCTGGCAAAACATTGCTGCCTGGGTAGAGAAGCTGACTGGGAAGGTCTGTCACATCAATATACATGTACCCATAAGTTGGGCTAATGAAGTAACAACAAGCAGGTTGAGCTGCCAAGATTAAGGTATCTCAGGGGATCTGGACTGGTAGCACAAAGAAGATTTACTTCCAGTTTGTTAGGCTCTCAATGCCTCAAGTCATCAGAGAAGAGATGGGACATACCAATGGGCCTGTGACTGAGGGCTGGATTTAAACATGGGCAGTATCTCATAGGTCATCCATGACTGCAAGACGTGTGCTGCAATCAAGCAGGCCAAGCGGATGAAGCCTCTGTGGTAAGATGGACAGTGGTCAAAATACAGGTACAGGGAAGCATAGCAGATTGACTATATCACCCTTCCCCAAACCCACCAAGGCAAGTGCTATGTGCTGACCATGGTAGGGACGACCACTGGATGGCTGGAGACCTACCCTGTGCCTCATGCCACTGCCCAAAACACCATTCTGGGCCTGGAAAAGCCATGGAGACATGGCACCCCTGAAAGAATTGATTCCACCAATGGGACTCGTTTCAAGAACAACCTTATAATCCCCTGGGCAGGGAACATGGCATTGAGTGGGTGTACCATGTTTCTTATCATGAACCAACTGCTGGAGAAGTTGAACAGTGCAATGGCCTGCTTAAAACCACCCTAAAGGCACTGGGTGGAGGGACTTCCAAAAACTGGGAGCTCCATTTAGCAAAGACTGCCTGGTTGGTCAACAAGCTCCATCAGTCGAGCTGGTCGTGCTCAGTCAGAACCCTTGCGCACTGCAGAGGGAGATAAAGTCACTGTGGTATGCATGAAAGGTATGTTAGGAAAGATAGTTTGAATTAATCCCACCTCAGGCAAAGACAAATCCATCTATGGGATTCTTATTGCTCAAGGACCTGGTTGCACTTGGTGGGTAATACAGAAAGATGGGGAAACCCATTGGGTACCTCAATGGGACCTAATTTTAAATGAGAACTGTGTGTAATGTTTCATTGTGTAGGTGTGTGTATATATATAAAGTAGAGTTAAAGAAGGGTATTAATTTGGATATGATGTAAATGGTGTAGAATAAAGGGTGGATAATGTCTTGGGTTACAATGTAAGGTGTCACCAAAGTATGTATTCTCCCACCACCTACATCACCTTCTGATGAACTGTTAATGGCAGGTCCTTTGTAACAGCTGCATGCCCCACCTATAAGTTGGGTGTAGTGTTGTCTTTGTTGCACCCAGCCTAAGGGTGGTCACCTCTGCTAATCAAGGACTCCCCAAAGTACCCTGTGTCTCATAGGGTTACATCATTCCATTGTAAAATTCCCTGCCCTGGGGGAGGTACTGAACATTCCTGCCTGTTTCTGAGGGTGTATGATCTCAAGGGGACTTGGGGGAACCACCACAGGACCTTCAGGGAAGAAGCAGACCTTTCCACAGGCCCCCTGCTTTGCCAAGTCCACATCCATGATTTCAATGGGACTGCAACCACCATTTAATCAGAGTGCCACCACCACCCTGACCAGCAGGGTGCCCAGTTGTACTCTGGCTTTGTTGGTTTAAGCCAGTGGTTCTGTGCTATTGCCTTTATTGTAACTTTCCTATTAAATTGTAGCTCCATCTGGAAATCGCTTGCCAGGTATTTGTGTGGGGTTTGCCTTCAAACCAGCACAATTTACAACAAGAAAACGGGACAAAGTACAATGTTCTGATGCAGCCAAAAAAACAAGTTTTGATTTCAATAAATTCAACTCTGTGCTAAGTACCTTAAAAAGTTTTGAATTCAGTAAAATATTGGGTGCCTAGGGAACTTTATTAATTTTGGAGTCTGGAACATCTCACAAATATTAAATATCTTTGCAGGAACACTTAGTCAGTCTGGATGAGCCAGCCTCGGAAGCTGGACAAGAAGCTCTGCTTAGACAAGAGCAAGCAAAAATCATTCGTTTTGAAAGGCAAGCGGAAGAGTTCCTCAATGCAGTCTTTTACAGAAAAGGTTGGTTTTAATGGTGGGAGGAGCATGTGGGAAATAGTCTCTTTTGTGGTGTTTTTGCATGCAATGTAGGTATATCAAAGATCTGATGTTCAAGTTGTATGTTCAGTGTTTTTCAGTCATTTTCTTTATATATATTTATCAATAATAAAAAACTGACTCTCAAGTAATGTAGCAATATAACAGTGTGGGCTTGGGACATTGGAAGAGAGTATAACTGTTTAACCCTAAACCAAATCTCTCTATGAGAACACTGGTGTTTTCACTTTTGGAGAGATGACTCATTTCTTACCTTGAAGAACTGTTCCCCATAACCAGTGTTTAGGTGAGTGGGCTGTTTGGAAGAAAGGTCAAGTGGCAGTGGTGGTAGTAGGTGGGTAATGTGTTTTTTGAAAAATACTTATTTTATTTTGATGGGATAGTTACTAATGCAGTTTTTCTTAAAGGTTATCAGTCTTTTCACTGTTGGTAATGATTACCTACCCTATTCCAAACAATCTAGAGTATAAAATATTATTAGAATATTGCTAAGGGGGATATATGAAGAATTAAAAATGTGATCAGCAAAAGAATTGCTGTAGGATATGCTGAGAACATGCTCAATGCTAGAAAATCACCTAAATATATTCTGGAGAGTTGTTGCTTAAACTGTGCTCTTAAGGAGGGCACAGAGCTCATTTCACTGTTTTCTACAAAATCTGAGAAACAAGAATCCAGAGGTTGCTTCCAAATGCATCCGGAATGAAAGTACATCATACTTATCAGTCTAACCCATGTGTGAGAAAATCTACCAAATCAGTAATTCCAACCTATCTGCTGGGGGACAATGCAAGGCTTCAGTTTAACAAATTAGAAATTGCTGTAGCCAGTCCTCAGCCCTTCCTTCCAGTGACCAAAATATTTAAAGGTGTTTTAAGTAGATAACAGTATCTTAGCTTTTCTTTTATGACTCAAATGAATAAATACAAGCTATACATTATGATGCTTCTATACTTTTTGCAATACATGCAGGATGGTAGGAAGGATAGTTACTGCGTTACTAGTGATAATTTAGATAATGCCTTTATTACTAGGCTTCCTTTTCAAGTTTCCTTTTTTCTTGTAAGGTTAATGTTTCCTTTTGCTTTTGAGTTTATCCCATTTATCTTCAATTCCAGAAGGAATTTAAGAAAACTAAAGTCTAGAAAAAATATAGGGTTTTTTCCATATTCCTTTTTCTGGTGAGGAAAAAAAAAAAAAGCTCTTCCATCATTTCCAAATTGTTTATTAAAGACTTCATTCCTTTACCACTAAACTTAAATCTTTATGTATGATGTGTGTGTGTCTTTTAGGAAAGTATGCTTTTTAAAATTCATTGGGGAGCCAGCAGCAGATATTGCAGTGTGCTAATGAAGGGTATAATACTCTGTCCATGGTTGGATACCCAGAATAAAGATAATGAAATATGAGAAATGTCTGAGAATCTTTTGAGAATTTTTTAAAAATATACCCTTGTTTTCCTTCCTTGGACAAAGCTGTGCTTGATGGAAGAGCAATAGGCGAGGGGTAGAAACCTGGCAGAAGTCAGTTCTGAATCCTTAATGCAGGATTTTCAAGCTTGCCTGTATTTAGATTGCTTGAAGTCTAACTCATGCTACTGCCATAAGATCCCAAGGACTGTCATTAGCGGACACAGAGAATGGCAGAACTCTGACGTTCCTACATTGCTCAGAGATACTGAGCTCTCCTGGCTTCATGCCAGCAATTAGTTTTTTTTCTTTTTTCCATCCTCGCTGCCAGTAACATTTGAGATGGATATTTTGTAGCCCGGGTAGATCAGAGAAAATGCAGATACTCTCTGAATGCATATACATTCATGTACTGAACATGAATAAGGAATTTACGAGATCAGCAAACAGGTCTACTGTCCATTAATCTTAGTCCTTTCTCAGAAATTTGTATCCCTGGCACTCTGACCCAGCGATGCTTTCTTCAAATGTTCATTTTTTCCAGTCAAAGCAGAGTAGTAGTACTTAGTTATCTGTTACGTTTACTTTGTGGCAGGACAGGACCTTCTTCTGGTTTAATGAAATCATACCTTTATTTATTTGATACTGCCCTTTTAAGATTTTGGTATAGAAAATACACAAAAGCTATCAAGGCTTTAAAGCTCAGAGGTGCTGCTTTAGACTATTGCTGATAATTTTTCGCTGTGTTTTTTTTTTTCTCTGAGAATTTCTATGTTTTAGTTAATTTTCATTTTATTTCCTTAAAAAAGCCTGGAAAGGTGGAGTCAAGATAAATATCTGATTTCAAGTGATGCTGGAGGGGCACCAGCACACATTTTCCACTCACTTTTGAACAGCTTTAATCCTCAGCATTCAGGCTTTATATTAAGCAAGAAGCCTTTAATATACTAGGTACCTACTCTTCTACTTAAAAATGGAGTTTTGTAACCTGAATTAGTGTATTTATCTTGAACAGCACTGGAAAGTTATTATTCTGGGCTGATTCTTTGAAGTTGAAGATTACAAGGATGCATGGCTGTAGGCACATGTAATATTTTATTTCTGAATGTGTAGATTTGTTCAGAGTAAGCATTTTTGAAATGAACATATGCACATGGTGCACAGTGAAGGCCTGATTCTTTGTTCAGAAGACACAAGTGCCATGGAGCTCTGCACTCCTGCCAGCCCCACTTGTATATATATGCTGCAAGGACATGTCAAACAGTTGGTATCCATGTGATCATGCCATCAAATTGTGTCCCTCTGGGCCTCCCTAGGGCCTTCCTGTGTCCTTCAGGAGGTTATAGTGAAGAGATTAGAAAAGTAGAAGAAATGCCACCACCGCAGAACAAAGCCTCCACACTTTTACAGGCTGGTGTCCTCGTGAACTATTTGGGAAGCAAGTGAGATTATAAACGTACCAAAATTTAAGTTTGGCTCACATTCTTAAAACTGGAGTATTTGATACTTATCAACAAGTAAAATCTACAAGATATTCTAAAGAAAATGGTTACCTATTTCCATAAACATTGTGGAAATTTATAGGCTTTAGAGAAATTTACTGTAAGAATGTACATGGTGACTGTATAAGATCTTGGGTGTAGAAAGCTTAACAGAAAGGAATTTGGACTTGATAAGTATTTAAAGCTCAATATGGTGTTTTATCAAGAAACAGACAGCTACTGCTGCTCTTTGATTTGTGGGCAGCTCTTCTCAAATCTTCATGTCAGTAATCTTTTATACATACAGTAAAGCTGGTTTGTTGGATTGATGTAATTTTGACAAAAACAGTGGCGAAAGGCAAATCTAATGCTGAAAGGTCCCACAGAAGATTTTGCTAATGCTTCTAATAGCTCAATCTCAATAGATTACCTTTCAACCTGGGCAATTTTTTAAAAAGAGGTAGTAAACACTTCTCTATTGTTCCCTCTTGAGAGCTGCTTTTAAAGATTTATTTGGTCTGCTGCTGTACAGTTTTTTCTGAATGTTTCTTCGGTAATAGAAAATCAAACCTTTTGAGCCATTTCCGGAATAGTGGTGTGGTCATCTGTGCTTTGGGGTTTTTTGGGGGTATTGTGGGTGGTTGCTGTTTGTTGTTGTTGGTTTGGTTTTTTGGGGGTGTGGTTTTGTTGGTTTGTTTGTTTAAAAACCCAGAATTGATTTGGCCAGAGAACTCAGTGTTTCAAGTGAAGTGGCAGGACTTAGCTTTTGTGATTTAGGAGTTACAGATTTACTTTCATGTCACAAATTACTACTGGTCTAAAATAGTGATTTTTGTCAATAATTTTTTGGGTTGCCCACATGCCCAGATACCTTTTTATTTATACACTATTTTGTATAAATAAATTGGAATGCCTACTTGTTCTATTTCACATCTGTTACTAATAGATTTAGCAGTTCTTCTAGAAATAGAATTGCTTGTCATGTGACATCTTGGGGTTTTGTGTATATGCAAGTTCTTTGGATAATTTGTGATCCTGCCTTGATTACAATGGTAGAAATATCAAAAGGAATAGATAGAATGAGATGGAAGACACTTGAACATTTGATCTTCATGTGAATAATTTTAAATGATCAGAACTGTAGGGCTTTATTTCTCAGTAAACTTATTGGGGTCTGCTGCAACTTTATTCTCCATTTTACCCTTCTTTAGCTGCAGGTAAGTTATACACTTCCACTGTATAACCTGTTCAGTATTTTTGGATGAGTTCCATTACTTGGCACTTTAGCTCTCCTTTCAATTTCCACACCTCTTAAAGGTCTGGTCAAATATATCTATATTTTAAAACAAAATATGAGATTGCATATTTCTTTTAGCAGTGTTATTTTGGGAAGGCTGTACCAGAATTAGCAATGGTTCTTATTCAGGTATTTTAAGACTAAAGTACATTTTCTACAGAAAGTATTTTATCTTTGGCTTTTTTTTTTTTCCCCTGGATTTTTTTCGTAAATAAGCAATGACTTAATATAAAATCTGTTTTACTTAAAGTGCTTCCTTAAAAGAAATCTCTAATATTTGCAGACAGTCCTAGGGTCTCTGACCCCAATATTCCCCTAGTGGCCCGTGAGATCATGCAGCGAATGATCCGACAGTTTGCTGCTGAATATACCTCAAAAAATAGCTCTACTCAGGACTCCAGCCAGCCCAATAGCACAAAGAACCAAAGCCTGCTGAAAGCATCTCTGGTCGCCTCCTCTCCCACGGCTGCAACTGCTCAGAACCCTGTGCTCAGCAAACTGCTCATGGCTGACCAAGACTCACCTCTGGACCTTACTGTCAGAAAGTCTCAGTCAGAACCTAGTGAACAAGGTAGGACTCTTACCAGTGTCTTGCATCCTGTGGCAATCCATTAATGGCATTCTTGTTGCAGAACCAGACAATTAGAAGGTTGCACTTTCGCATAAAATGTAAAGTGGAAAAAAAGATTATGTTTTCACAATAAAATAACTAGTTCACTGTGGCTGGGAGAGAAAAGACTTTTTGAAAGAATGTAGACTCATAGATATGAGAGATTCTTCTGAAGAAGGGCAAAGGGGATGGACATACTCTAGATTCTGAGGATAAATGTGCTTTTTTTACTGGGAGCTGCCAGGAACAGTCTGCCAAAATAGACTGTACATTTGCTGATAAGAAAAGTTCATGTGGTCATGGCAATCATAGTGTTGTCTCTTCTCTGAAGATTAGTGCATAGTCTGACTGAAAGACTGATTTATTTTCTTTTTGGTTGTGGTGTGAGAAGAGTATCATTTAAAAGTCTGTGAGAAGTTGCTTTGTGAAGGCTATAAAAATGATATCCAGGAACTGCACTAAACTTCCAGGTTTGTGCATTTGGAAGAAATGTCTTTTTTCTACCTTAAAAATAGACTTGTTCTGCAGAGCACAGATTGAATAACTTGTAACAGTGTTTCAGAGCTTATTTTAATTCAAAAACCTTGCTTTCAATCAGAAATGCCTTTTTTTAAAAGAAGTAAATTCTGTGGGTGATATAGTATATGAACTTATCTTTTGTGAAACTGTTGAATCCTAAGTGTATCGTACTGATTAAAATTAGACCCTTTACCCTTCTTCAGAAAAATGTTAGTGCTTGAAGTCATTCTGTCACAGTAGGCTGTCCATCTGCAAATGGAAAAGATGCCTGCAAAAAAAAAAAAGCCTTTTTCTAGCTAGAGCAGAAGAGTAGGTATCCCTTTATTCTTTTAAATTTGGTTTATGAAGTTTTTTTTAAACAGGTTAATTTTATGTGTCCAGTAAAATGCAACTTGGACATCTGGACATGTACTGAACTTTACAGCACCTAATGAAAGCCCTTCAGTTACAAACTGCAGTTACAAACTGCAGTGAGAAGTTGATTAGTGTCTCTCTTGAAATGTGGACCTGTACAGTTAGCTGATAGGCATTTGTTTCTAGCTGTCTTTATTATAAATGCATTTTGTGAGTGTGTTTTGCATGTATGTTTATAAATGTTAAACTGTTCTCATTGTTAAAGTTTTTGCTGGAAGAAAGAGGGAGAAAATCGGTTTTGCTTTGTTCCTTTTCAATTAGAGGATGATATGGTGAAGAAGGCACGTACATGAACTGTTCTTTAGCTACCATGTGAGGGAAAAAGCTGTAAGATAATGGTATAATGTTCATAACACTTGTTATAGAAGTAGAACATGTGCACATTGACTTATACAGTAATCTGTTTGCTGATGTAAGTTTTTTTCCCAATTTACATTTAATGTAATTGGAAAGAGATTTTGCCAAACTTGTTAATGAGGGATTTCAGAGGCTGTCAGGAAAGACTGCTAGTGGTGCTTTGTGCTGTGTTTTGTTGTAGTAGATTGAGGGAAATCCAGGTAGTTGTAAGCTTCTCCCTGGGCTGTGAGGTTGCTCCTGCTTCCCCTCAGGGGCTTCTGGGTCATACTGACCCTTCTGAGGGAGAAAGCATGTATCCAAGTGCCTCCAGCAGCTGCCTGCACTTCCAGCCTCTTGAAAAGAAGGAAAGACTTGATCCAGTCTGTGTCTCTTGTGCCTGTATAAGTGTTTCTCGAAAGGAAAATGTAATTTTCTGCTTACTTAAGTTTGGGTTGTGGTGTGTTCCCAAATGCAGTGGGTGGAACAGCTTTCCATAAGTTAATTCTAGTTCACTGTTTATCGTGTTTTTTCTCCATATGTCAAATGAGAACTTTAAGCAATCTGAAAGCTGTCTTATATTGTTCCTGTGTTGGGTGGTATTCACTTGGTTAGATGAAATGAGTGAGGAGCTCTGATATGTCTCGATTTCACCTGCCAACAGGTTTCATTTATCTTTGCCTCATAAATTCCTCGTTTCAAAGTTTCCAGGAACTTCAGATGGCTGGGCTGCTTCAGTGACAGTGTTGCCCTTATTAAAATGACCAGAATTTCAAGCTGCTTCAGTGCAGCAGGAGCAAGGCTTTCCTGGTGAAACACGTGCCCTATAAATACAGAGTTTATGTAAGGGTTTGCAGGGAAGCATGGGGGGAATATGAGGAAGTGCCATTAGTGAGAGTGGACGAAGTGGTCTACCAGGAAAACCAATTTGGCATATGGAAAAGTGGGAATAAAATGACACAATAGAAGAGAAAGGCAGCAGCTTTTCCAGTAGTAACCCACTGGAGACATGAAAAAAGAAGATGAAGCTGGCTGCCACGTGAGATGGAATCTCACATCTATGTGTGTGTTCATTTAATTTCTGATATGAAATTCTCAGTGAATTTTCCTACAAGAGATCTGGATTAAAAAAAAAAAAAAAAAGTCTGAATGCTGGCTCGCAGCCTTCCTTTAAAAAGGGGAATATCTCAGGTTGACAAATCTTCAAGATTGTCTCAGTCCTGGACCACTGAGAGATAGTTATATGACAGGCTCTGTTGTATCCAGAACTGTCACTTGTAGATAATTTATTGTGCTATGTCTCCTGTAACGGATGCACTTTTAATTTTGTTAATTTTATTGTGATTTCTGAAGACTATATTGAAGTCACATGTAAACCATTTTGCAAAAAAATTCAAACCTTATTTTGTTTCAAATTACAATAAACCAAAAAATGCTGTGTGCTAAAAATGACTTCAGCTCAGAAGGCTTGCTTTGTCTTTTCAGCTAAAAGCAAGATCAGCATGGCTGATCCTGCTTCAAACACTGAAGTCATTCTTTTGTCTTTACAGACGGTGTGCTTGATTTATCCACTAAGAAGAGTCCTTGTGCTGGCAGCACCTCTCTGAGTCACTCTGCTGGGTGCTCCAGTACTTCGGGAAATGGGTAAGAGAAAGCAACTTACTATGACCTTTTAAAACCGTTTTTTACTAAAAATGTGGGCTTAGCTCCTGTTAATTTTTACTTTCTTTTGGTGTTAACCCTTTGGAGTAATGTGTTTTCAACTTGTACCTTTGGCAAATACCTTCACCCCACCTGCCAAATAAGAGTTGTTGCCAACTGAGACAGGTTTAACTTGCAGTTAAAGACTCTACTATCTGTTATTTTGGCCAATTTGGTACTTAGTCAGAGATCTTTCCATTACCTGTTTCTTGGGTTTAGTGATAGGTGATTTCTGTGGAGATGCAAGTTAAATGCCTGAAGAGTCTTAGGAGCTTTGCAGCATATTTAGACTTCATTTCACTGAAGGCCAAGTTAGCTAACAGGAAAATTTATTTTAGAGGTAACAAATCACTGCATGATTTTTGTTAATATTTCCTAGCATAAACAACAACTTAGAAAAGGACATGGGGCAGGGAGTCAGGTAGTTTGGAAAACTTTGTGTAACTTTGGATTTGCGATTGTTCTGTACAAAAAAACTGAAAAGGTTTTTTTTTAAAAAATAATCACAAAATGTATGGTATAATATTCTTGCCTAATCAGTTCAAGGTGTGAAATACTGTTAAATAAAAAAAAAAATCTCTTAAGTTTCATATTTCTAATGGTCACCATTTGCATACATTTAGAAACCCTTTACTCTTAGGGTTGTATGGAGAGGCTGACCTGGGACGAAGAGGGGTTTTGGGTGTTGATTATCTTGAAGCTACTGTGAACAAATAATTTATTTTTAAGTACAGACATAAATAAAGTGCTATTATTTGCTCAATTTAGCTTTATGATAGCCTTTGAAAAACTTGAAAATCTCAACTAGCAACCTTCTTCCACCACCAATCCCATGTAGTGATAACAGCTGATTGAATTTTTGCTTTTCTCTTTGGAAAAATATTGTTGTCTCAGATTTCTCCTTTCAAGACTACTTTTCCGTTTAATATTTCTATTAATAAAATACTTCAATTCTTCTTTAAAACTTAGTCTTAATACTTTTTACAAGTCTTTAGCACAAACCTTCCCCAGCAACACTTCTCGTTTAATTCTGAACAGGTTATTTCCATCTTTATTTTCTTAGGAAGGCAGCAGAAGCCACTGAGGCTCTGCCCTTGTTTGTGAATCAAGTGAGGGTCAAAGTCCAGCACACAGGGATGGCAGGGCCAGCATCTGCCACTGTCCTGCTCAGTCTGGTGGGTCCAGAGAGGATGCGGCGTACTGGCACCTGTGGTTACTTGTGCAGGTGTGTGGTATATAAGGCTGGCTGCAGTTTGCTTAGCATTACTAAGGCGGGTATAAACCTCTATATAGCTGCCTATAGCTGCCAGTATGACTTTTGTTTAGGTGTAGAATCACTGGTGCACAATGTGATGCTGATACATGCTGTAGAAGGGGTGGAGAATGCACATTGTTTGAGAGGGTGCTGGAATGGCAAACTTGGATCCATTTCTCTAGATTTTGTTCTGAATCCTTGTTGACTTTTGTTGTGCACATCCTATGACTTGTTGCATCCTGGAAAGAAGTGAACAGCCTGTGTATCAAGCATTGTGTATGTTAGATGCCAGGTTCTTTCAGTGGATGTCTTTTCTCTAAAGATTTTTTTAATCCCAGAGTGATGTTAAAAATAATAATGTAGCTTTTCAGTACTATGTATCCTATGCTTGAGTAATGCTGACTTAGCCAGAGGGCTTTACACCAGTATAGTGTCCCAGAGCATTAAAATAGATTGTTAATTTGTATGCTGAACATGGAGAAATTTGGGGGTGGCTTTTGAAACCAATGTGACTTAATAACTACAGGGGGCTAAGCAATCAAAGCATTAAGATAGATGTGATTCTTTGCAGCAGTAGTACTTAATTTCATAGAAAGAACACTTGTGATGAAAGGGAAATGGTAAAAATACATACTGCCTTTTTTTTTTTTTTTTTTTTTTTTTTTTTGTTAACCCTTGATCTGGATCACAGATGGAGCTTAGATCTTCCTTTTCCTAGCAATGCTTTATATCAAATGCGATTCAGGGCTGTGTATATATGCAATTAGTTGTTAAGAGAGCAGTTTGGTAAGTCTAGTGTAATGCAGCGTTTTCCTTTGTGATCTGCAGTATCCTAGCTTTCATATTCAGTGCTTGATGAAAGTCAGGCAAATACCTCTGAGGCCTGCTAAGCTTTTTCTTTTATCCTGAGCAGCGATTCTTCAATATGATGTAAGCAAACATTATCCAGGGTTTCCACCTATGTGTAGATACTGCAGGTGGCAGTCATATTTGCATGTTGAATATGTTGCACTTTGGCTTACTCTTTTATTACTGTGCTTGTTTAGTGGTAACGTCACACCAGTAACACAGTTGTGTGTAGATCTATGGCGATTGATTACTACTTTGTAATTAAGGTGCTATTTTCAGACGCTTGCGCGAAGTCTTTTCTACTCCGAGAATTTGTGAACCCAACCAGAGACCAGCCAACAGGTTTCATTTTTCTTTGCCCAAAAAGCTTCTCTTTTTTTGCGAACAAGTTTAAAACTGACTGATGCTGAGACTTAAAAAAAATAAAAATTAAAGTAATAAAAAAAATTTTAGAGAAAAAATAAATAACACAAAAAGTGATGTTACCCAAGCAAGGCCTTCTAATAAAGGAGTGGCCCCCTCACCCATCCCTCCCTACCTGTGCAAGTCCTGCTCACATCAGTTTCCTTCCATCCAATTAGGCGACCTGGGAGACCCAGCCAGCACCATCCGGAGGGACTACAGAGTGGTGATGGGGTACCTCCAAGAAGCTTGCAGGATGGAACCAGGGAAGGTTATGGCCACTCCACATCTCTTAAAGTACCGCTGGCTCGATCACTCCAGATTAGTGAAGAACTGCTGAGCAGAAACCAGTTTTCTACGGCTGCCAGCCATGGGCCATCTGGACTGCAGAATCATGGACAGCACTTAATATTATCCAGGGAGGCTTCTTGGGCAAAACCACACTACGAATTCAATTTCAGCCGCATGAAATTCAGGGGAAATGGTGCACTCAGCAACATCAGTGACCTTCCTTTTCTTACAGAAAACTCTGCCTTTCAAAAAATGGCACTTCAAACTAAACAGGATGGGAAAAAGGACGTGAGCCATTCATCTCCTGTGGATTTAAAGATACCACAAGTTCGAGGCATGGACCTTTCATGGGAGTCCCGCACTGGTGACCAGTACAGCTATAGCTCTTTGGTAATGGGTTCACAAACGGAGAGCGCGCTTAGCAAAAAGTTAAGGGCTATCCTTCCAAAACAAAATAGGAGAAGTTTGCTGGATGCTGGACCAGATTCCTGGGGCTCAGATGCTGAGCAGTCTACCTCTGGACAGCCATATCCCACCTCAGATCAAGAGGGAGATCCTGGCTCCAAGCAACCTAGGAAGAAAAGAGGGAGATACAGACAGTACAACAGCGAGATACTGGAGGAAGCAATCTCTGTGGTTATGAGTGGGAAAATGAGTGTTTCCAAAGCTCAGAGTATTTATGGGATCCCCCACAGTACACTGGAGTACAAAGTTAAAGAGAGGCTGGGCACTTTGAAAAACCCTCCAAAGAAAAAAATGAAATTAATGAGGTCGGAGGGGCAGGAAGTTTCAGTAAAGATTGAATTAGATCCCCAGGGAGAAGCAGCACAAAGTGCGAATGAATTGAAGCATGAATAGGGATGTTGTAGAGTGCCAATTACTTTGCAAACTGGGTGAGCACTACTGCATAGTTCAACCATCACTGAGCGCACCTGAGTCTCCTGTTTACTGCAATGCTCTTTCTTTTGCAGTTTAGCATAGACTTATGTGAACACAGGTGAAAGATGTGCTCTGAATGTCATATTTGTAAATTTTTCTAGCCTGGTATGGCGCAGTTTCCCTCCTTCACTTGCCCACTGCCCTCTTTATTTCTTTGTTCTTTTTTTTTTTTTCTTTTGCCTTTTGCATGTTTCTCTGTAATAGAGAATTGACTTACCTCACAAAGAATGCGGATCTGTAGAAGTGGACATCTTGCCTGTAGAGCCTGCCTGAACTTCTGATGTTGGATTTTTCATATCTGCCTTTATAGAAATAAGTCCACTTTGTTAAACTGACACTCTCCTAAAACCAGGCAATTTTCAAATGAAAATCAGACTGTCATTCTTCAAAAATGTTTCAGAAATGTTTTTTCCCCTCTTATTTTTGTTGATCCAGTTGATTGAAAGATTTGAGCTAAATCAAATTATTTAGGAATGGTATCTCTTTTGAACGCAGATTTGTCAACTAGATAGATAATCAGTTGGGTCTAATTAAGCTCTCCACTGTTTTCTTTCTAAATTAACTGTACTTACCATTTGTTGTCTGCTTAGTGCTCACCCGGAGGGGAGGGGAGGGAAAACTTACATACACTACCTTCAGAAAATGTCAGTTAATTATTTATAACACTACCTTCGCTGTTATTTTATTTGGTGTTTTTGAAGGGTGATATTTAGACTCACCTTCTTGAGGATGTAGCCTTATCTCATGGAAGACAAGCTTCTCATAGTCAGGAGCAGTCAGGGTACACTAAATGATGTATTAGGGTATGCCTCATTATACCAGAACTACGGTTCTTTGTGACCTTTACACTTTTTACAGACTTGATTCTGAGTTTACTAAACTATGTGGTCCCAACAGCTAGTTTAAATGACTCTAATCCAGGGATGGGGGATTTGCGTAACAAACTACTGTGATACTGAAATAAAAAAAAAAAAAGGAAAAAAAATAGCCCACAAAATGGTGATCTCAAACGTTACAACCTCAGTAGTCTGCCCAAATATCCACATTAGTGAAGGAGCTTGTTAATGTTCAGGGAAGAATTAAAACACTGGTAGCCTGATCTAATTCAGGCTCTGCATCATATCTATCTGTAATACTGTCAGGGTCGAACACTCAATGAATGGGTGTTTCCTTTTTAAATATTACAGTTGCCAGTAGCAGGAATTTATTAAGGTCCTGCTTTTTGTTGTTGTTTTTATTTAATCTATTTTGATAGTGGTTTAGCACATGCTAGAATAAGCATTTGAACACCATTAAAAAAAAGCACTCCGTAAACCACAAATCTGGGGTTTTTTTCCATATGGTGATATCTTTATGATTATATGGAAATCCAGGATAAGTTTTGTACTGAACTTTTACCTTTGATACTTTCTGCGGGAGTGGTCAGTAACTAAGTGGAGCTTACTGGATTTACCACAACATGACCAAATCGTAATTACTGGTTCTTCAGGTAGAAGCAATTTGGTCTTAATCTGTGCAAAAGGTAGATAGAATTACAATTTTTCCCCCATTTGAACAGCCAAAAGAAACATTGGAGTTTTTGTGTGAGAGCATTAAGTGATGTTGGTGAAAGTGGTTTCTCAAAGTTCATGGGAGGGTGGCTTAGGTAGCCCTAGGAATGCTGAATGACTTCTGGAACAATTGATTCTATTAGCCTGTCTCCCTCCCCAGCAACTTCGTATTTTCAAAGGTTAGGCACACCATTGCTGTTGTTTTAAATATGCACTGCTCATTCTTGAAATGGACTGGGCATTTGGACCCAAGTATACTTTATTTTTATTTAAGTAATATGTTTTAGTCCTCAAAATCCTGGTTCCTTGTAGCTTTCTAGTTGTCATCTTGGCATTTAAAGCAGTTTTAAGCTCAGTAGCAGTATATAAACTCTGCAATATGTTCCAGTTTAGCTGGTGTTTGCAATAAAGGTTCAGTTTAAGGCGTGGTTTCATCTGCTGTTGGAAGTTATGGTAGAAAGTTTGTTGCAAGTTAAAAAAAAAAAAGTAACACAGTTTTACTCTTTAAGAGAGGTTTAACCTTTTGCAGTTGTCCTTATTTAAGAAACATGAGTTGAGTTTTATAAAACTTGTCACTGTAGTGTACGTGGAGTGCTCATTTTACTAACCTAAATATTTTGTATGTGTATGTTTAAGTGGGTGACAATCGTGCAGCAGAAAAATGGTGTGCCTACCCTTTAATGCTGCAGTTTTAAAAGAGAATTTGTCTTGTCATTTCAGACTGTAGGCTAAGAATTGTAAATAGATAGTGAGAAGTTGAGTACTCTTTATTTGCTTTGGTTAGAAAGTGGATTTAAAACAAAAAAAAAAAAAACCAACAACAAACCAAACACGTAACTTACTCAGTTTAAATGTCCTGAGACCTGAAGATTGTAATCCTCATAACTGCAAAGCTTTTAAACACAACACTTGATCTGTGATAACTTAATATTCAGGTAATCTTTCTTTTTCGAGAAGCTTTTGAACAACCATATTTCCTCCAAAGGTCTCTGTTTAAAAAGGAAAAAAAAGAAAAAGTGTAGATTATTTTTTAAGCACTAATTGCATTACATTGGTAACTGCAATATGAAATAGCCATTATTGTTTTGTGAAGCATGGTTGAGATTAGTTAGTGGTCCCTTTTTAAAATTTCATGAGCCTCTCAAAAAATAAAAACAAATTTAAAAAAAAGCTGCTGAATATTCAAAAGATATATATTTTACCTTATTGTAGGTTTTGTAAATCTAGTCTGTAATATTCAGGTGCACCTTTTAATGTTATTTTTTGTTTCAAAGTCCCATCTAATGTATTTTCTCTGAGGTGATTCATCACTTAAGACTAGTATCACTCTAAGTGCTGCAGTGATCACTAAGATTTTGTTTCGTTTTTCACTACATATTTTTTGCAGGCGCTTTCAGTGTAGCTAACTAGTAGTATTTGGGATCATTTTAAATATATGATTGGAATTAATGTTTGTCCATTAGCATGCTTAATTTTCTGCTGACCAGCAGTTTGCATGGCCAAAATCCCTGGTTGACCATATTTTGGTGTGGGAAGGTGTGGTTCACTGCGGTCTTTGTAACAAAAGCCTTGTTTCTCATCTTATTTCTGGTAAGTGGATGCTTATGTTACTTGGATCACTTGGACAGGAGAAAGAGATTTTTAAAGCCTTCTCCTACTGCTCTTCTGAGATAACATTAACGTGTAACATAGACAGACTGCAACCCTGTAAAAGTCGAGACGTTGTTAGGAGGAGACCTTTCGGGTATTTTTTGTCACTAGTTTTCTCTTATTCCCGAGAATGTCCATCCGATGTAGTTATTGGACTTAACAGTATTGTTGTGTACTACGTTGATGTAGCTGAAAAAGCCTGACAGCAAGAAACTGTGAATTATATTTGTGGCAGTCTCTGAAAACTAGTTTTTCAGTCCAAGTACCATGAAGGAGAATCCCCCTCCCCTACCCCATCCTAGAAAAGTAATTTTATATTTTGTGTGTATAAAGTTTTAAGAATCGAAGTTTCATATTGTACTGAAGTTTAGGTGTCGCTTGGTAAATCTTTGCTGCAGCATATAATTGAAGATGAGTAAGGCTTAGTGTGGTAGGGGTCCTGGTGTGGAGTTAATTATCGTACAGTTCTGGTGAGAAAGCCCAACATGTATGAAATGTGTCCTTTTTTTTTTTTTTTTTTTTTTTTTAATTTGGATTTGTAAGATGTAAAAGTGCTTTTTTAGAACTCTGACCTATTACAAACTATTACCTCACTTTCAGCCAGCTGGATTCTCATTCCACAGTGTTGTAGGCATTATTGTGGCTGTAATGCTTGAGTACAGCTATAGAGTTGAACGTTTCCAGTTAGATATTGTAGGGACACGTTTCTGGACTCGTTTTTATTTCTGTCTAAAGATAATTTATTTTCAAGTCATTCCCTGATTCTTTTCTAAAGGTTCAAGACAGTTTCCTTTAGAATTTCTCATTTTTTCCCTGTTGCACAGGAGAAGTTGCTGCATAAGCAATACAGGTATGCCTTTACTGTCTTTTTCGTTGCAGAACTCATAACTTGATGCTTGCATTACCAACCCTATTGCTAGACCTGAATTCAAGCTCTGAACTTCTTTGGCAGTTGGAGAAAAAATTATTTTTAACAACGCAGGGGTACAGATAGGATAATGCCTCTAGTAAGGGAACATGTTCAACTTCTGTGTTCTCTTGCAACTCATGCACAAACTCTTTTGTAGAACTTTCCACTGCTGGAGGGATATTCCTAAACACGGGAGGTAACTGCGCTTGAATTTAGACTGGATGAGAGCAGACAAGGAATAGTCTGTGCTTTGTCTTATGGCAGGCCAACATTTGCATCTAACTATTTCTTTCATGATTACTCTGGAGCACATTGCCTTTCCCTGGAAATTCATGGAGCTGGCAAAGTGATTCAGGGGCTTTAGGGTTGAGTAAGCTTTGTGAAACAACTTTTTAGTTCTGATTGAATTGCTTTTTGTATCATCTGCAACGATTGTTACACAGACAAAACCGGAATTGCCATGTGTTTCTTTCCAGTTTACTTTGAAGTAATGCTCTTAAGATGTCCTTGAGTCTTAGGAGAAGAACACAGTGTCCAAGGAGTGAAGGGAGCACTCTGCTGTTCCCTTTTTTCTCAAAAACAGTTTGGCTGCATCTGTAATGTAAAGAACTCTTTCTTCAGTGAAGACAAAATTTGAACTCTTCAGTATAAGAATGCATACTCTTATTGCAGTCCAAAATCTTATGAAGGCAAAATTATTAACCTTATTGAAAGATTTGTCACAGTATTTTAAATAGCGTAAATTCTCTGCCAGATATTAGAAGTAGGATGGGAAGGGTTGTTTCCCTTATTTTCATGAGGATCAGAAACCTCTAGGTATTCCCCACAAATGTTTCAGAAATTAAATGTAATTTCAGTCTAGGTCAATGTTGCTTTTTCTTGGCATCAATACATAATGTTGGCTAATATTGTTTTAGAAAGCTGTAAGAAAATAATTTTGAGACTTGTTTTGGTACTATAAAGGTTTCTACTTGATCTTTAGTCATATTGAAAATTCAGTAATTGGAACCTTCAGAAACCTGAAAATCTGCACTGCTAGTTGTATGCAGTTCTGATGAATGTAGCAGATAAAGTTGCCACTATAGTAACTCATTTCTGATTATCCAGTGTATGAACACAATGCACTGTGATGACCACTAGGCAGAGAGGTATTACAAACTTGAAATGATCTGTAGATCTACTTCACTAATACCAGAAAAAAGCTGTTAAGTATTTAGAGCATTCCAGTGTCCATCTCTCTCTCTCTCCTTCCTGTTCTTTCTTTGACTGGGGCCAAGTCTCTAAACCAGTATTACAGCCACAGTTTTGGACTTCATGTCCTACTGAATTATGCCTATATTCAGGTATTGTCATAAAAACCTTCTTATTAAGAGAGCTTTATTTAATTTTCACAAAAATCTCTTAGCGCAGTTGCAATATCAGTTTTCCTGGGTGATATACTAGGAAGGAGGACTTTTTTCAGCCTGTCCAGGGCATTTCATTTACCTTCTTAAAAACAAACATCCCCACCTTTGCCCCTGTGCTTGTCTCTACTGAATTGGTAAGTGTAATTTAGGAGGACTCAAGATAATAACTGCTTTACAGAGCAGGGACAAAGGCTTCATTCTGACTGGAGCAGGAAAAGTGAACATCAAAAACAATTTCTCTCATCATCACCTAGCACAGTTTATCTTAATGTTTTTTTCCTCCTCAGAAATAATGAGGATACTACTAGAGCTACTTAAAACAGTTTATCAATTACTTGGTGCTACATTTCTCAAATAGTTTTGCAGATAATACTTTTTATGCCTGTGTGAAAGCATGTAAACTTTTACTGTCACTATAAAAAGCACTTGTCTGACCTATTCTAAAGTACCAGAAAAGGGATAAATAACTGCAGCACTTTTTCTGTTACAATGCCAGAGTCTTAATTAAATCTGGTCTTCAGGTTATGAGATACTTCAGATATACAATCTAGGATCACTAGCAGCTTGTCAGGTCAGATCACAAGGTTTCTTGGGATATTAATCTGTCTTTTAAAGACTAGTAAAACAAAATATTCTGGAGTTCAGGTAGGGGATGTATATATACATGCCTGGTATTTTTAACTGATCATTTCAGTAGGCCATTTCAGGGCTTAACATTGGGAATCTGGGATGATGGGTAGGGAAGGGAAGTTTCCCAAACTGAAATAAAATAACATTTGGACCATTGTTTAATGTTCAGTTTGAAAACTATATCACAAGAAAAATGGGTAGGGATTCTTTCTCCCTTATGCCTTCAGGGAATGAGTAGTATTTAGAATCTCTGGCTGAAATTCAAGCCTTTTTACCGTGTAAATTTTTAATATAAACTCATTGACATGCTTTTTACATCTGAGGACTGAAAATGGATCTTAATGTTTAAGTTGTGGAATGGAATATTTCTTAAATGAAGGGGGAACATTTAAAAAAATAGATTAGAATACCAGCATTAGTGAGCTTAAGGAATTTTAGTATGTAATAGCAAAGTATAGCAAAGTATTTGATTAAAAAATTAATCTTGAATTGCTAGTCTGTAACTAGGTGCATTCTAATTTAGCAGGTGAATATTCTTTACTTATTGATATATGATGGGCTTTTTGCAAATAGAAACCTTTATCTGAGTCCCATGTGTTGCTTGTACTGATGGGATGTATGCTTACAGCAGCTTACTGCTGCTTTAAAATGTATAAAATGTTTTGAGTGTTTGCTCATAACTCTTTTTAACCTCCACTTGTTAAATTGTCAGACATTGGTATTTTATCAGTCCGCAATGTAAGTTTAAACTAATGTTCTTAGGAATCCGACTTGTACACACACTGTTTAAAAACCCTCAGGGACAGTTTACACACTATCCTCACTCAATTCAGGTACTTGTACTCTCTTCTTAAACCTAGCAGTGACTTGTATTTTGTTTTGCTTTTCTTTTGACGTGCTGATAGCACATCCTTGATGAATGTCAACTTAAAACTCAGTTCAGGTATCCAGGTATAACTCAGCCAAACGGATTTTAAAGCTGCATATTTACTCTCCAGCACACAGTGCCTCAGACACTTATAGTGGCATTCTGTATATTCAGTTATTACTACTGAGCAGATCGCGTGGGGGTTCCTGGTATGTATTGTAAGAAATTCCTATGTATATTATATAATATGTATTATATTATATACATATATAGTATATATGTTATCTTAAACTTATATATTTTAAAATGCCACTACTAGCCAGCGCAGCTAAAAATGAAATACATTCCCAGCTGCCTCTGTGAACAGCAGAGGCAGCTTCTTAACGTGGCTCTTGCTTCTCTCTCACCATAACTACTTCTAACCTCAAGCACGGGTCCTTGGCTGTCTGACCTCTACACTCTAGTTATGCAATGTCCTTAGAGAATTCTGTGCACTGGCCACTGTGATGGAAACCAATGGGCCGAGAGTGCTTTGAGTTTATTAGTAATTGTTCTGCCAAAGTTGGTGTTTGTATGACAAGCGTGTAAACCTGTCAGATAATCAGCAGAGGTCCAGGTTGTCCATAATTGCTTCCACCTCCTGGGTAGGACCAGAGCTCACGAGGTGCCTCCTTTCTAAGGCTGAGCACTATTCACTGAACACCTGCAGTGCCAGGCCTCTGTGCTGTGCTCACCCATAGGCCAAGCCTGAAACTAAAATCTGCTGTTCTGCCTTCATGGTGATCTGTTGGCTGTCGCAAGTCAGCAACACCTCTGCTTTATTATTTGACACTTTACATCTAAAAAGTCTTCTCTTTCTATTTATGTAACCCATAGTCTTTGAAGAGTATGGAAAATGGCATTTCTCTCTGACCTCTAGAAGTTCAAGTGTCATGGGAAAAAAAAAACAGGAACCCCCCCTTTACTCTTATGGACCTCATTTCAATATACTGTTTACAGTTTGACGGAATTGTATAATTTAATATTTCTCTTGTACTGTAGTTTATATTTATTTACAGATTTTTTTTGTACTGTGTGATTTGAATTTTTTGTTCCTTGCTATGATCAATGTTTTATGTAGTAGAGCACTTATGATCACAAATTAAGGTTTTTGGTTTGATTGCACTACATTAATTTTTTTAATGCAGTTCTGATTTTTTGACTGGACTAAATAAGCTGTGTCTTAATGTATGTGATAAGTACTTTTAAATTTTTATTTCATGTGGTCCATTTATTTTTTGCATTGTATGTCAAAGCGCTAATTCTCTTGTTGTGCATGTGTAAGATTTAATGGCTCCATTGTATTATTTGACCATGTCATTTTGGAAACACATTCCCAGCTGTAACGTTGTGTATGGTAGTTTTCACTGGATGCTAGACTTTTCAAAACCACTATTCTTCTAATAAATTTTGTTGTGAAAAACTTCAAGGGGTTCCAATTCTGTTGTTTCTAATGTGCTTTCTAAATGCCTGTACTAGTAGCCCGAGGATGAGAGATGCATACTGTCACAAGGGGGGAGAAGCAGAGGAGGAAGTGAAAATAGAAGGCAAAGCAATTTCTGGCTGAAGGACTGAGCTTTGGAATCTCTCTACTCCGTTGGGTTCTTGTCCTAAATAGGATTGACGATAAAGCTGCTTTAGCAGCTGGGCAGGGAGTGCATGTGAAAGCTGAAACGCTGTCTCATAGCAGCCCAGTCTCATCAACTCCCGGACTCTAATTTGCACTTCCCTACTGGCCACCTTAATTTCCTTAATGGTAAATAATTTATCCAGTGAAGAACAAACAATCAGGAGGGAAAATAGAAGGTGCTGTAGTGATGTTCACTGAGCACTTAGTAATGAGCCAAGGTAGACATGGAGGTAGTGAAATCACAGCCCGAGCCCTGTGTGTGTCAGTTTTGGGCTGTGGGATGGCAACAGGCAGAGCACGAGTTTGGGCAGCAGAGCTTTGTACTGGAGCACACACCACCAGGCACAGGCACATTGCTTAGCTGCTCACCATAGCACAGGTGTTGCTTTTGTTTTCTCTGCAGCTTTATTTTCTCTGGTCTTCTGCAGAGGGGATAGGTCCCCAGCTCCCCATTAGCACAGGGAAACTCCAGAAACTCCATCTTGCTGTCCCTCTGCATGGGGGCACAAGGCAAGTGCAGCAGTGATGCCACACTGCAGCCAGCCCTTCTCCAAGATCCATGTTTACTTTCTCATGACTGTACTTTGGGTTGAACTACTTTTGACGTTATGCATTATTGATACTGAAATGCTGAATACTAAAAAGTAGGTTACACTAAATGGTGTATAATGGAACCCACGTGAGATTAAGCATTTCTGCTAACCTTTGTGTTCAGTTCTAGGATGATTTGAGAGTGCTGCATAGGGATTTCCTAGCTTTAGGAAAATTCATAATGCTGCACAGTGTCTAGCCCAGGTTTCTTTTCTCCTGAGAAACTGCCTTTCTTATCATGTGCTGTTGAAAAATAGGTAATTTAGGGTTTGGATTTTTTAGTGCCTTTTTTATTTTTTAAGATCCTTAAATAACTGTTACATTACAAACTAATTATTGTATTACTTGTATACTAATGTTGGTATTAAAAACAAAAAGCAAAATGGTAATTGGGTGCTGTCATTGGTTTAGCTTTACCAGGCAAATCTCTCTTAAATAAAAATCTTGGTTTAACTAGAGACTACATCTTACACTTATTCAGGAATAGTGAGTTTTTATGTGTAAATATCTTGAAAGCCTTGTGCAGCAAACTATCATTTATCATATTTTTTTTCTTTGTCTGAATACATCTGTCAGATCTATGAAAATAGCCTTTGAAAGTGATGAACCATATTCCCATCTGCCATTCTTTAGGATGAATTACACTGTGCAGGCTTGTCCCAGAACATTTTTAATTGACACTTTTAGTCCTGCGATTATCACAAATACCAAGTTTTTCTGCTTTTCCTGAAAGACTTGCTGATGGTCTGGCACTGCTAAAATGAAATTGTTCAAACTTGAAGGAACACAGTCTTGATTTCTTCTTTTAAAAGCTGTTTCCTACATCATGACAAGATTGCACAAGATGTTGCACCCAGACCCAGAAAGAAGCTTCCATGCTGTTGTCTCTTATAAAACTAGAAGAGAAACACAATTAGCCCTGTTAGGCAGCTTTAAAAGTCACCTGCTAATTTCCTTCAGCTTGTTTGGACTCCAGGTGGGTTTTGAGCTGCTCAATCTGTTAGTGGAAGAGGCAGCTGCTTCTTTTGTGCCTGCAGGAGGAGTGTATCTGGTCACCTTCTGAAGTAACAGATCCTTTGTGGAGTAGCTGTGGACTGTACCCCCACATACACCTGGGTCACTTGCTACAATGCAGATATTCCCTCACATGTGAAATAAGAGGCTCTGCTCGTTTCTCCTCTATGGAAGTGAGAGGTGCTGGGAGGCGAAGAGCAGGAAACTTCAGCTTCAAGTGAACCTGCAAGTTGTAGTGTTTAAACTAAACCTATAAGGAGGCAACTCCCTGAGCTCAGCATGAAGGATCTGAAAGTTGGAAATAAATTTAAATTTTGGGAGTAAAGCTGGAAGGGGATTCCTGAGCATCACAGGTTGACCTTCCCATGTAACCAAAGCCAAGCCCTTGTGTCATGGCTCCTCAGAGTCAAACAGCAGCAGTGCAGAGCTTGCTCTGGTGTCTGCAGTAAAACTGATCACCAGTGGCTTTCCTGCCTGAGCATGCTGAGCTCTCTAATTTCCTAGAGGCATAACAAAAGTGGGTCTGGGGGAGGGGGAGGATTTAAATCCTAATTCAGGAAGATACTTCAGCAAATCACTATTTTATTGATCTGACAACTCTGCTCTGGCAGGTGCCCAAACAAGGGTACTGGCTGAATGGAGGTTTTAACTGGAAGTGAGTAGCAGGTTCTTGGACCTGTTTAGGAATGTGATTCATGTACAGAGGAACAGAAAAACAATTTCAAAAAACTGAGCTTGAAGTGTCAGGGTAAATCTAGGAGTATGGACTTTGATACAATGAAGATGGAAAAGAGATTAAAGAGAAAGTTGATCTTTTTAATGTAATTATTCTTGAGACACTTTAATACATGTTTCAATGCTGGAAGGATCCCAGTTTGTGAGAGTGCTGTTTTCTCTGATCTGGTACATTTGATGCAGACTCTGTAACTTGAAATGCAAGGTGTTCTAGCTGTCTAGTAGGAAAATCAAAAGAAATGTGTATGAGTTCACACCTGTGAATTATGAATTAATTAAGTTCCTTCTTACCCACCTACTTGAAAACCGCAGACAACACAATCTTTAAAAGTTCCCTTTTGGTATCATGAAGAAGGAACAGAGAACAATCTTGTTTTTACAGGTCACTTTGGATGTATCAAAATTACAAATCACATTTGAATAGAACTTCAAAAATTCTTCCCTTGCTGCCTTCTCCTCTGCAGGTGTCTCACAGCTCTGCAGGAGTCTGTTCCCATCACACTTTACTGAAAGGCAGATTCTTGTATGAAATGGCTACAGCTCAGATTTCCAGGAATTGTTTAAAAGCTCAACTAAAATTAGAATGGCTTAAGGTTTATCTCAGAGCATAGAAATATAAGCGCTGCTGCCTGAACATGCAAAAGTTGCCTGTATGAAAATATGGCTGCATCCCCCTAAGGAGCTGACTGGAGTCCTGGACTATAACCCACCCAGCCCTGACATTAACACCGAGGGCTGGGGCAGAGGCTTCAGCTGTGGCCTGTACCTGAGCCTGCCGTGGATCTGTTGATGTGTGCCTCCTGCCTTGTCTCCCTGGCTCTGGTTTCTGGTGTTGGCTCATCACAGCTTGCTTACCTACCTTTGCTGGGCTCCTGCTTCAGGTGCAGGTCAGCCAGCCATGTGCTGACAGGAGGAGTGGTTTGTCTGTACAGGATTATCAGCAAACTGCTTGTAAAAATTACAGTGCTGAATAGGTTACACCTGCTAAGGTTTGGAATTTTTTTTTTTTTGCTGATATGCACTAAGATCTAATTGTCACAAGTCCCAGATCCCTTCTGCCCAGCTATTAAAGTTTAGGGCTTGCTTAATTTATTTGGAATTACTTTCCTAATTTTGAAAGGGGCTTTTATGGTTTCCTTTCTTAAAACTGAGCCTTTCTTCTCCCTGAGCTTTAGAGGAAGGTCCTGACACTAATTGTTAAGTTACTCTGGGATTTCAGGGAAAACCTGACACCAGGAGAAACTGAGCAGCTTCCCTGCATGTGTGAAGTTTTTTCATACACACAGCCAATATTTGTGCTGGGTCCCTTGCTATAATCTAGCCTGAGATGGTTTCTTGGAGAATCCACTAGTTCCCACCATGTTCCCCTTTCAGATGAAGGTGGTAGTATAGTTTTTTCGTGCTTTAAGGTGCACCGTGGTCACACATGGTATCTTCCTCAGAGTCCTTTCAGGCCTTTAAAGCAACTTGCTGCATGTGAGGTGTTACCAAGGGTTTAAAACAAAGTATTTGAATTTGGAAGGAGATTTTAAAAAAAGACCCACTAGGATTCTGGTTTTGCATAAGAAGCTATCATAGATAATATACTCTGTTTGTACAGAAATGCAAGTTTTTTTCTATCTATCAAACATCAGCTCAAGGTGTGAAAGCTAAACAAGCTTTCTTGGTACCTGAAATGTGGTTGTTAATAGCTAAGTTCTGGTCAGACCACGGTGGCAGCTGCTGGACCTTACTGCTCCCTAGAGGTCTATCTAGCTGTAATTCAGTGAGCTTTGCTGCTCATGCACAAAACCAAGTAGATTTTTGCTCCTGTTTCAGGCCCTGTATTGGCTTTTGTCTAACAGACACAAGTGTGTATAGTAAGGGTGACCACTCATCTGCTCTTTCATTCTAGCCACCTTGCCCATGCCTGTCCTTATGTTGGTGCCTTTACTTCTGTTTGAGTGTTGACTGGATTGCTAATTAATAAAAAGAAAAACAACATAACTCAGGATTTAAAATAAATATGCTCTGCACTCAATTTTATTATTAAATTTGGAATCATAGTTATATAATGTAATATTGTAATAGAATAAAAATTATAAAGCTTAAAAGCAAAGTGACAAAGGTAGTGGCTTAGTGCTGGCAAAGAGCAGATTGATGGGGGTTGGGCTTTGGCTTTTTCATCTGTTCTTTTATGGCTCATGAGTAAAAAAAGGACTTTCATTGCAAGATTTATAAGAGTAGCGAGGCCTCAGCAGGACAACAGGGGATTTGGCACTCCACATTCTGTGGGTCAGAAGTCCCACGATGTGCATTGTCTGGGCTCTGGTGTCACCATCTGAACATCTGAGTTGCTGCGAGGAGGATTTTTCAGAGGTGGTTTAGCTGTGATTTCTGGATATGGCCCCGTTCAGTATTTCTCTGGTCATAAAAAGCACAGTGCAAATGCCAACACCCCGTTAGCATTGTTGTCTCGTTACAACCGCGTGGTTAAGCGTGAGTTCATTTCTGGGAGCTCTCAGGGTTTGCGTAGTGCACTTAATGTTAATATGATAAAAAATGTCTGTGGTAGAGGAAATCTGCAGCTGCTTGATGGGCAGCGTGTGCTAATGGGTCATCATTGCTTTGGCTTTCTCTGCGAAGGTTAGGGACTCATTTTCCTGCTGGAGGGACCAGGAAAGCACAGAAGTCAGAGGGAGGCAATCTGTGAAGGCATCTCAGGGGGATCTGCAGGGCTGTGATGCTTGCTCCTTCCTTGCTGTGCCTAAGGAGTGATGAGCCACCTCTGCTTTTTCCAAAGGATCTGTTCCTTTGCAGGCATAAGCTGTTGTTGATAATTTTTTTCATTTTATTTTTCCTTTTGTGACAAACCAGCAACTGATGGGTTTTGTCACCAATATAAAGAAACAAACAATACCTATCATTATGCAGTGGAAAGGAAAGTCACACAGAGATAAAGTACATTTCAACTGCAGCATCCATTTATAAAGGGTAAAATGCCAATTGAGGAGGCTTTAAATATGGTAAATACCCCTGGGTATACTAGCAGTGATGGAATGTTACATACTAAGCAAGGTGTAGCTCCCTGCCTCAATTTACCACGTAGCTGCACAAATACTGGCTGTGTGAGTGGGAAGATGGAATCTTTCTTTGTGGGCATTTGCCAGGGTCAGATGTGGTTTGGATTTGTTAGTCTTCCTCTAGCATTGAGATGTGTTACAATATAAACAAAGGAGAAAAATAATTGTGGGCTAGGATATCAAGGTGAATTTTTGAGAGGAAGAATAGACTCTCTTAAGAGAGGGAGGAAGGACAAGAGTATGTGATGACAAGGGTTAAAAAAAAAAAAAAAAGATGCTGTGAGGGATGTGCAGAAATGGAAGGATGAGAGGTTTGAGCTGAAGGGGAGGGGTGTGCATTAGCGCAGAGGAAATCTCTCCTCACTGGTATGCACAGAGACATTTCCTGCCTTATGTTTTGGTTTCTTAATAGTTATCTGACTATGAAATTAACCTACATCATTTAATGGTAGTTGAATGGCAGCTAAATTAACCCACTTTCAAAATAGAGCTTACCTAGCCCGTCAGCTCTGAGACAGCCTTGTCCCCAGGCATCCAGGGCTGCAATCCACATCTCTGCCTTAACCTATTTCCCAAGCAGCCAGGCAAAGTGGTGCATCAGAAATAGGCTTTGCTGCTCAGCCCAGCAGCAGAGAGTGCGGACATGTATCAAACTGCTAATTCATATTTCACCAGGCATTCCCGTGCAACGAGGGATGGCGTTGGCACGTGGGGAGTGCCGCCCTTAGGAGTTGTGATACTGTTTCTATTAACAACATGGCCTTGATTATCTGAGGCCCAATTACCTGAATCTCCAGGTTATCTGAAATGGGGTCATATCCCCCAACATCTGTTAATTACACCCAGGATACCCTCTCCTCTCCAGATGTCTCCACTGGCCCCTCCCAAGCTTTGGCTGTGCTGAGTGTGGTTAGCTCTAGGGAGTGCTCTACCTAGCCCCTGCATTTGGTTTTTTCATATCCATGTTGGGGGAAAAAAAACCCAACCTGGATAACTGCAGAATTTGAAATCCTTGAAGACTTCGAGAAGTAGGCAGTGGCTGTGCTTGGCAACATGTGTGTTGGAGCTGGGACCAGGAAAGTCTTAGGGGAGGGTGTCCAAGGCATTTGAGTTTTCTTTTCATGTTCAGCTTAGGAGGGGAAGGTGGAATTTCTCACAGCACAGCCTATCCATCTCACAAGCCCTCATTTACTGCAGATGAGTGCACCTTCAGTGGGAGTTTGCTAGTTGTTGAACCTCTGCAGCTGCAGTGACTCCAGCTGACCTGTGTGTGCATGTCTGAAGGTTGAGGAAGGAGAGCTTTGTCCCCAGTGTGCTGCAGGACAGACAGGAACTGACAGTGATGGACTCAGAGCAAGGGAGAGGCCATACACCTGTGTCACCTCTGGTCCAGAGCCAGTATATTTTCCTGGGACTGTTAGAGATGCTGAGGGCATCCCTCCCTACTCCACAGTCCCTGTGGTTCCTTCTCTTTTCTCTTAACTGGGTGCTGCTTTTTTTAAAACGTGCAAAGCCGTGAAAATCATTGTAAGAACTTTTTTTTTTTTTGCCCTGCATGCTTTTGTTATCTTTCTTCTGGTGCTGTTCTGTTTTCCTATCTATTCTGGTCTTCTGGTGCTATCTATCCTTTTGGAGCACCTAGCTCAGCAAAGATTCTGGGTACTGCCTCAAAAAGAAACAGTCATGGTAATTTTTTTCCTTAAAGGGAAGATCCCCAATGATCTTGATAATTAGAAAAATTAGTGAGGACAATTCTGGAAAGGATTTGAAAGTTGGTATGTAGAATAGTATTTCTAATATGATAAATTTCCCTTGGTTTTAAAGCAATAGCTCAGTGGTAAAAATTTTAATTAGTCATTAAATATTGTATTAGAAGTATCACAGTGATGATAAACTACTATAGAATACAGTTGGGTTTTGGGGGAGGTGGGAGTCAAGGAAGTTATGACAGGAATATAAAAAAGCGAAACTTATTTGAGTTTGCTATCAGTTTTTTTAAATGTAAAACCGATTTTGGTTTGTTTGATTTCTATTTGGTTACAGGTGGGGAGAAGTGATTTTTAATGTTTAACTAGTTAAAAATACATAAACAAACAAAAGACACTACTCTGAAGGGTTAAAATTCTGAATCTATAATGGATGTCTGTTATCTGTCCAGTCGGTTGGCTGATTGTACAACCTGGATGCATTGATGAAAACATGCAGCTGACAAAAATCCCCAGCCAAACAAAACCCATCTATAACTTGTTTCTTCCTGCTTTTCAGTTGAAATACAAGCTCAGTCCATCCCCATGTGCGTCACCAAGGACAGAGTAAATTCAGGGGCCTTGAGAACCTGGCAGCAATATTTCCATAGTTATTTTGGCTGTGCTTTGCACAACTTCAGCTTTTAATTTAGAGGAGAGTGCTTTTTCTCCTTCCTAGCTGTTATGTGGAGCCACAGCTCTTTGCATGCTGCTTTTCTCTAGAGAGAATTACTGTAGCACCCACAGAGGTGTGAAGGGACTCATTCATCTGTGTGGGGAGTGTGAGGTGCCAGGCATATTTCTGAGGAATGAAATAGAGGCATTTAAACTGGTGCATCCAGTGTCAGCCTTTAATTGGGGCTTTGAAAGGTGAACTCCAGAAAATCTTGCTTCAGTGGCTTGCACTGTTGGTGCCCGTGGCTGATTTGCCCATCCCCTTCAAGGAATCACCGCGTCTGTTCTGCCAGCAGAAGGAAGCGTGTCCTGCACCTCTCAAGGCACGAGGTCTGTGCTGCAGCTAGCAGTGGAGGAGATGGGTTTGAGCACAGTCAGATGGTCCCACGCCTTTCCCAGCATATTTGCTTTTTCATGGCCATTCCAGCAAGCTGAACTGGGACTGGCAGAGAACCCATTTCCCCCTTCTGCTGGGCGTGCAGCCCTCCAGCACAGACAAAGCGAGGCTGTCCTTGGGAACTGTGCACGCTTAGCATGCAGGATTCACTGTGCCCTGGGGCTGGGGTCAGCTCACCTGACTGCCAGCAGGGAGCAGGTCCCCTTTAAGAGGCTGTTCTTCCTTTGCAACCCCTCAAAAAGGCATTTCCACTCACCCTGAAAAATAAATTAAGTGGTTGAAGCCAGCAGGGCTGGAGGTGCCACCCAAGGGCGGTGAGACACTGCCTCAGTCAGACCTTGGGCTCACAGTGGGCATGGTCAGTGCTCTGAGTTCAGCTGCTGGAGGGCATTGCTCATCAGTTAGTCTTTCTTCTTAGTCATCCACGTCTCTCAAATCTCTGCTTTTAGTCAGGTTTCCAAGATACCCTTCAGCTTTTTGGGGTACCCAAGTGGTACCTTTGGTTTTGGGTGGTGCAAGGCACCTCTCTGCCAACTGGCACAGTCAGCTGTGTGGCAGTGGGAGAGGGAGGGGAAAGGTCATCCCTGTAAAAATACTGAATTGGATTTTATAAGTTTATAGCTATGTTTTGTTTCTTTTACAGAACTATAATCCTGGTGCTTAGAGTGGTCTGAAAGGAACAGAAACACTTAGCCTTGAACTTTTGTTCTGCTGCTGCTTCTTGTGCCTCTGAGGTACAAAACATACCTGTAAACTTATAATCAAACCGATGTTCAAGGGCTAAAAAAAGAAACCCAAAAAGGGTACAGGCTTCATGTTCAATAGTGAGAAACTTGGGGTGGGCAAACCAGAAGATTGCAGTTGGCAATTGACAGGTTTTCGGAGACCGGCTTCCCAGGTAGGTTGGTATGAACCAGCTCATTTCTTTCTCCCTTTCTTTCTTCCTCTCTTGATCCCTGCCCAAATACACTATAGAACCAGAGGCAGACTGGGCTGCCCCTAAAACTATTTCTTTATAGCATTCACAAGCAGAGCAAGCACAGTGTCACCCTGAGACAACAGGAAGGAGGAGATACAACAACCCCACCAGTGGTCTGGGGGCACTGCAGAAGCTGGGAAAAGCTCCTCAGACTGTGTAGGGAGAAACACAGATAACTTGGCCCTTCCTCCCCATACTGTAAATCCTCTGTCTGTGCAGTCTATAGGTGTTACGGACTGACAAGCCTCTGCCATCCCCCAGCCCCTTCATCCCCAACCGCGTGGCCTTTGTTGGAAGCCCCAGGTCCCCTCCAGCAAGAGCTGGGGGAGGGTTGACTTTAAACTCCACTAAACAGTGGAGGCACAATGCAAACAAATGTATTGCAGCACGCAGCTATGCAAATAGCTCCAGAGCGCAGCACGTTTTCCCCAGCATTAATTGCTGCACCGCCGGGGTTGCGTAGCAACAGCTCCGCTTGTGCCTCTGACAGCTCCTGCCCCTTGATGCCTCTGACACCTTCTGTGGCAGCAGCCAAGGGGAAGAGACAGGGCTGCCCTGCGAAATCGAGGAGGCCTGGGAGGTAGTGAGGGGCTCTGGTGATAAAATTCACTTGGGACATTGGGGTTGTCTTCTGCTGGCCCAGGATAACATGCAGTGGGGCGGAAGGAGGGTGTTGGGGCGCAGAGCAGAGCCTTGTGAAGGCAGCATCCGAGGCTGGTGGGCAGAAACACCAGACCTGCCATGTCCCAGGCTCTGCAGGAAAGCTCACTGACAGGTGGGCTGTCTCGCCCATTGCAGTGAATCCTTCTGGGGAGCCCATACAGCTTTGTGACTGCACTTACAGCTTGGCTAGAGGCATAGAGGGTCCCCAGACAGTTTCTCATTGGTTGTGATTCTCCTTTTGGCTTGTGGCTTTTCCAGCCCTTGAGAGAGATGGCTCATTCCTCGTGCACACCCAAGCCTAGGAGAACCCTGGGCCAAGCCCTGTGGGAAGTGGTGAGTGCAGGCACCAAGGAGAAGGCTGTAGGTGGGGTGGGCAGCCTGGGCTCCCTTGCTGGTATTTCCAGCCCAGCAGCTTCTGTGGGGCTGGCTTGTGTCTCCCAAAAAGCAGGAGTCTGCCTGCCTGCCTCTTCAGAGGCAGGACTGGCTGCCTCCTGAGAATAATTTTTACTCCTGTTCAAAATTATGTTCTCAATTCCTATCCTGGTGTTTACCCATCAGCCTTCAGCTCCCACTGTGCCTTTACCAGTCTGAGGAACTTGTTTGCACCCAGCATCTTTCCCTGGAAAGGCACTTTAGCTCTCCAGTCAGCTCACCTCTCCTCTATTCTGATAAACCACATAAAAAAATTAGTTTCTCTGCAACAGTTTATACTGTCCATTAGCAATTCTGCTTGAAAATGTGGGGCACTGGATGTAACTCTACTCTTAGATGTAAGCCAGAAATAAGGTCTTCTCCAAAACTGGTTTAAGTAGGGAGCATGTGGGTAATCCTGCATCCATCAGCTGCCTCGAAAGAGAATGCCCATGGGCTTGTTTTATTTATTAGTGATAGCCAGAACAGATAGGAATAGTGGGAAATGATGGATAGATATCAAGGCACACAGATTAGCAGGCCCCAGGGAACACTGAACTCAGTGTGTCTGGAGGATCTGGGGATGGAGAGGCACAGGCTACAGCTCAGCACCTTGGGGGCACAGGGAGAGGAAGGACAGAGTTGGGACCTAGCCTGACTAGTCAGAGCCTTACTGCTGGTGGTGGTGAAAGCTCTGCCCCAAGATTATCCTTAGACATCCGAAAAAGAGGCAATGCTGCCTGCAGTACTCAAACAAGGATGGACTGGGGGAGGAGTAAGTAAGCTCAAGCTGAGAAGCTGCAGCCTAACCCTAAGCTGAAGTGGCGTAACACCAGAGAACCCTGAACTCAATGTGCCGGGTGAACTGTGTCACTGAGTGTCAGATGGGTCTTCTATGTAGAAAGGGCATCAAAACTGAACAGATTTTTTTTTCCTTTATCAGGAAAAATATTTATCTCTGTTTTTTAAATTTATAGCTTGACAAGCTCTGTGTATCTCTGATTGTCTCCATGGAGTACAATAGGGCAAATAAGGTGACAATGAGCACAAAGGCCTCAGTCACACTTCAGAGGAAGAAACTAGGTGAAAGGCAAGGCAGAAATGCCACTGGAGCTTTCAGGATCAGGGAGCCAAGGTCCCCTCTGCCATACAAGCAGGACATGAGCCTTTTCCATCCCACATGCTTGTGCAAAGCAGGCGTGACCTGCAGCTGGCTGTGCTCGGCATCACGGCTGCAAGGCAGGAAAGGACAGTGCCCAGCCACTTTGGTCCCTTCTCCCAGACCAGGGGCTCTGTACACAGGTTTGCAACCTCCTCCTCACCAGGCATCACCCAGCCTTTCTTTTCTTGCCACCCACCAGGCAATCACTTTGCCCGTGCCATGGATTCTTCCTTCACAGCCATGGAGTGTAGCACCCGAAGGTGCCCCAGCAAGGAGTGAGATGGCTGTTTTGCCACCATAACCCCTTCCCACAGCTGGCCAGGGAGCACGGCAGGGGGGACCAGGGCAGGGCCCCACCTCTGCTGCTGTCGTTGTAAATTCAGTCTTCCCAGGGGAAGATGGCTGCTTCTCTTAAGAGCTGGGCTTGTGAATAGGTAAGGGGAGTCACCGCCCTCTTTGCAAAGGTGGAAAAAAGATTACGCTGAGCTCTGCCTCTTCAAAAAGCCTCCTGCTCCAAGCCCAGGGGGTTGAAAGGTTTTTTTATCCCCTTTTGTTATTCAACAGAGCTAGGGGAGGAGCTGGGCCGTGTAAGAGATCCTGGCTGACATAACCCTTCCCATGCAGGGCTCTGGAGAGGGGCCAGGTTTTACCTGAGTATTTTTATTTAAACTAATCCCAGGCGTTCCAAATTGAAAGCATCGCAGCACCAGGTAGGACCAGTTCAGACGGTTGCTGGAGGGCGTTTTTCTCACCTGGGTGTAGTAAAGCAGTCACCAGGTACGTTGTTTATTGCTGACCCCGGGAGTGTGTTCTGGAGGTGCCAGGATACATGCGGCAAGCTGAGCTTGCTCAGCCTTTCCAGGTGGTTTTAGGAAAACCCTGCCTAAGAAGCCTTTAAGGAAACTGAGAGGTTGGGCTTGAGAGGCAAAGCCTTGTAACGTGTAAAACACGTTTACCTGGGCAAACTGGAAAGCAAAGGGCTGGGTAGCAGCTGCTCAGGGCAGGCTCAGCTGAAGCCTGGCATTTCTGGGAAAAGAGGAGACCTAGTCAGCCCTGAGACTGGAGTGTCCCCAGGTCTCTCTCCCTGCCTACCAGCCCAGGGAATCAGGACACTGGAGGTACCTCCCTGGTGTGTGTCAGGTCAAAGAAAGCAGCAGCAAGCATAAGGAGCAGGTGAGGGCTGCCTGGGTCTGGCTCCGGCATACCTGATGCCACTGAGAATGGCTTTCCCTTCTCCATTTCTCTGCTGATGGCTCCTCCAAACTGCAGCTCTTCCTCCTCATCCACCTGTTGAGCCCTGTGCCTGGCAGCATGGAGAGGGAAAACTCACTTCAGATGAAGGTGCTTTTCTCCACCCTGACCCTGAACCCTTTGATAAGTCTTGCCCCCTTGACCCAGCTGAGTGAGTGAGGTCGGTGAGGTGCTGGGGGGGGGGCAGGCAGAGAAAGGCTGTAGGGGGAGAAAGGACTTTCACTCCTCCAATAAAAGGCCAGGAGGTGCAAAGTGCAAGTGTTGCTGCAAAGCAGCCCTGTGTTACTGGTAAAGATCCTGTGTCAGGCAGTGGGGTGCCGAGACGGATGCCCTGTCAGGACTGGGTGGGAATCGCCTGTGCTGCCGTTGGGAACAGATACGCTCTCGATAACAGCACCTTGCATGGCACTCCTGATGCATTCATGCAAACACTGGGTAATTATCCCTTAACCTCTCCTCTAAGTCCTGATTAATTGCCTCTGCCAAGCAGGTAACTGATAATGGCCTGGGTTTGAGCGCTAGCTAGTGGCAGTGACCCTGTGCTGTAGAAGCCCACCTTTCTGCACAACCACTGTGTGCTGACAGCCCATCGGCTGCAGGAACACTTTATTAAATGGCAGCTAATCAAAGGTTGGCACAAATGGCACAATGCCACACAAGGTGCACTGCTGCCTGCATGTCCTGCAGCCTAGGAGCTCACCAGAGTTTCTGTGCTAACTGCAGAAGAGGGTCAGATCTTCTCAGTTTGGCCCAGACCCATTTTCTGCCACTGAGGTGTAAGCAGAATTTTAAGGCTTCGAGTAGCTGAAGATTCCTGGCATCTGGATGCCCAGCTGGGATGCTGCTGTGCTCCCACCCAGCCTGGCAGTGCAGAGTGAGGGAGCAGAGGTGTGCAGCCATCCTGAAATGCTGGGCCTTCTGCACCAGGTGCCATGCAGATACTAAGTCTGATTGTTTTTAGGTCTGCTTTGAACATGTGACATGGTGCCTACACACTGGGATGTCCTAGGCAGAAGTGTAGTTATGAGTGCTCTGGCAGTGGCACACGAACAAAAGTGCAGTCCATGTCCTGCCAGCAGTGTGCACATGTAAGTGTGCATGCTGGGACTGAAGGGACACCTACCAGCCCAGGAAAACAGGATGCTTGATCTCACCTGGAGAGTGATGGCAAGTGATGTGCCTGACTGGGAGGAGAAGGGTTATTCTGGTTTTGCAGTATAAACTAATGTTCACTAGGACATGTTACTGACTGCTTCTCTCTTTGTCTCTCCAGTGAGGACGCAGCAGAGACAATAGCAATAGACTCTAACAATCAACCGAAGTCTCCACTGGAAAAATTTATGGTCAGACTGTGTACACATCACCAGAAGCAGTTCATTCGTGTGCTAAACGACATATACACTGAAGTACAGCCAGACTCTGACGGCCAGCAGTTAGCTGAATCTGAGAGCATGGAGGCCTCTACTTGTGGCTCTGGTTGTAGCCAGCGAAGCACTGAAAATCAGGATAAGGGTGCTACTTGTACTGAATCAAAGCTCCCTTCTACATTGGACCCAGGAGAGTCAGGGGCTGATGGCCCCCTGCAGGTTATGGGACAAGCCCTGAAGCAGCCAGTGGAACTGAAGTCTCTGGACAGAGCAGAGAACTCCAGTCCTACTTTGAGAAGGGACTTCTGTGAGCTCCCCATCACCAGGCTTCGCTCTGCTAGTCCAAAGGATAGCCCCACCCAAGGATACCTCAGCACGTTGAACTCTTCCTCTTTGAATTTCCATCATGCCACAAAGAGCCTGGAAGGGCAGCAAGCTGCTGGACACGAACAAGAAACTGGTATCAGGAAGTGTGAGGATAATAAAGAGCAGCTAGCAGGTAAGACTCTCATGGAAGGTTATATCTCAGTCAAAGTGGCAAATGTGAATGGCAGCGAGGACAGCTTAGACAGCTGTCTGGGGTCCCAAAAGGGCTCTTTCAGGGCTCTCCCAGAGGAGTCCTGGGATCCTGGCTTTGCAGTGACCCCCCCTCGCAGAGCCGACAAAGAGAACACTTTGCAATGCAGCTCTAAAGCATCTTTGCACCAAGACTTAGACGCAAAAGAACAAGATGTGAGACCAAAGCAAGAAAACCACCTGCATGCCATGGCCAAGGGCAAGGCAGGCTGCCAGCTGCACGCAGCTGACAAGGGCGTGCTGGACAAGCCCAAAGAGGGCTGGCTGCCCACCAGCGCCGTGCCAGCCGCCCACCGGACCCCCGGCGGGCACCCCCGCGCCAAGGCAGCCTCCCTCCGATCCTCTCGGAAGAGCAAGAAGGCGTCGGGGCTGAGGATCAACGACTATGACAACCAGTGCGACGTGGTGTACATCAGCCAGCCCATCACCGAGTGCCACTTCGAGCCGCAGCGGCTGGTGTCGCCGCGCAGGACAGCGAGGAAGAGCACCCGCGGGTACTACTTCAACGGGGAGTGCTGCGAGCTGCCCACCGTCCGCACGCTGGTCAAGAGCTCCCGCCCGGAGGAGAGGGCGAGCAGCCCGGCTCTGCGGACAGACACCCTCGCGGCTGCGAAGCCACCCCTGGTGCTCTCGGTGGAGGGATCTGCAGGGGCAGGACGGGAGGGTGAGAAGAGGGTTTCCCTGAGGCTCCTGGCTAAAGTGGCACCAGCCAGTCGAGAAATGAAAGAGAGAGCTGAGCTGGGCTCCATGCAGCTCCGGGATACCCGAGCACTGCGATCAAGAGAAGATGCCGTGGCCATGCCGTTCTTCTCCCTCTCTGCTCCACCCAGCCCCCAGAAAGAGGACAGCTTGGCCAGCTCACCGCCACCTGGCTCCCCTCCTGCTGAAGGGGAGGGGATGACAGTAGGAGGTGCTGTCACCTGGGAGGCTGGCAGTAGTCTGGGCTCCTCTGGGGATGGCAGTAGCAGCAGGCAGGCTGCTGATATTTCTGCCTTTTCAGTCTCAAAAGCACATGGTGAGGAGGACGGTTGTCCAGGCTCTGACATACAAACTATTCCAGACCTCCCTGCCAGCCCAGAGCCAAAGTCCTCCTCACAGCCCTCTACCGCTACAGACACAACACCTCCGCCCTGTGATAGTGCCAGTGATCCTGCCCAGCTTCCAGACTCAGGGGATGCCGAGCTCTGTGGGCAGTGTCTGGCAGAGCCTTCCCCACGCTCTCCAGGCTCACAGACTCCTGATGAGCCCTCTGCCACCATGGATGGGGAGAGCCCCTTGGAGCCCCCTGCTACCATGGATGGGGAGAGCCCCCTGGAGCCCCCTGCCACCGTGGATGGAGGGAGCCCCCTGGAGCCCCCTGTCACCACGGATGGGGAGAGCCCCCTGGAGCCCCCTGCCACCGTGGATGGGGAGAGCCCCCTGGAGCCCCCTGCCACCGTGGATGGGGAGAGCCCCCTGGAGCCCCCTGTCACCATGGATGGGGAGAGCCCCCTGGAGCCCCCTGCCACCGTGGATGGGGAGAGCCCCCTGGAGCCCCCTGCCACCGTGGATGGGGAGAGCCCCCTGGAGCCCCCTGCCACCACGGATGGGGAGAGCCCCCTGGAGCCCCCTGCCACTTTGCAGTGTGAGGATGTGAACAAAAGCGTCGGTGCAAAACCAGAAGCCAAATCATCGGTCGTGGTGGGTGACAGCCCTCTTGAGCAAGAGGATGCTGTGCTCGTCAGCACACCCCTCCCCAAAATCTTGGAAGTGGAGGCAATGCAGAATAATAGCACAGAAGGTGATAAAGAGCCCACTGAAGGGGAAATGCCACCTGACGCAAAAAGCTCAGACTCTGTCTCTTCCAAAGACAGTCTAGACAAGAAGCGAAAGAAAGGCAGGAGACCACTGGTGGCATCAGACCGGTGTCTCCGAAGCCAACAATCCCAGCCACCTGCCGAGGGCAGTGCTGAGGACTCTGGTTCTTCCAGCTCTGTGCAGCTTCCTTGCCTTCAGATCAAACTCTCCAAGAGCCCTGGTGCTAAGCGGTTCAAGAGAGAAGTGCAGCTGGATGAGGCAGCATCCATGCATGTCCCAAATGACTGCTTCCCTGATATGCTGCTCAAAACCAGCGAAGGGCCAGGCATTGGCCAGGCTCCAGAGAGCATCACTGAGCAGCAGCCAGGCGAGGAGAATGGTGTCACTACCAGACAAACCTATAAAAGCATCTTAGCAAAAGAGACTGCTGCAGAGGGAGAAAATTCCTTTAAAGATGACTCCTCTGCTAACAGCAGCCAAAGTCAGCCGGGTGAGATGCTGGAAATCGGCATCCAGGCTGATTCTGAGAAAAACATTCTCCTCCCTCCAGAGGCCAGTGTTCCTGCAAATGATGCTGAGCAAGAGGATGTGAAACCAGTCAATGCCAGTGCAAAGGAGAGGTCTGACAGTGCTAGGGATCTGGGCAAGCCAGTGAACTATGAGCTGGTGACCAATTTGCCTGTGTGTCCCAGCAGCAGAGGTGGAAGCAAGCATCTTCCAGCAAAAACTGCAAAGCATAAAAAGGTTGCTCTGCAGTTTTATAACTTACGACATGCACCCGCACCTGTAGACAGTGCAAAAAAGAGCACACCAGGGAAGGAGTCTATGCAAGCAATCCCCAAACTGAGGGATGAACACAGTTCAGGGAAAGATGACTGCGCAACACTGGAGGACACAGATATGGCTGACAGCAAACCAAAGTTCATGGAGTGGTGTGCTGAAGAGGAGAACCAGGAGCTCATTGCTGAGTTCAACACTCAATACATGAAAATCCAGAAGGGCTGGATTCAGCTGGAGAAGGAGGTCCAGCCAGCCCCCAAGGTAAAGAACAAAGCTGACAAACTGAAAGAGATTTGGAAAAGCAAGAAAAGAACACGGAAAAGCAGAGGCTCATTGGAAGTACAGAAGCTTTCTCCTGTGCAGATGCTGTTTATGAAGGCCTTTAAGCTGTCTGACATATGCCAGTGGTTTCTGGAGACAACTGAAACCAGGTCTCTAGTGATTGTGAAGAAACTCAACACCCGTCTCCCAGGGGAGATTCCCCCCATGAAAGTCCCCATGCAGAAATATTCTTCCTCTGGTCTCTACCCCAGCTCACTACAAGCTGAACGTTTGAAGAAACATCTCAAGAAGTTCGCCGCCACTACCCCGGCTCGGAATAACCTGAAGAACCAAAAGCTTTGGGCCAAAATTCGTGAGAATGCTGATAAAGCAGAGGCTGAAGAAGCCAGCACTCCCAACCAGACATCTCCCACAGATGCCAGCACCAAGGAGCTGAGTGAAGACAAAACCATCCAGCCTGCCCTGAGCTTGCCCACGCAGGCCAGCACCAGGATCCTGCGCAAGTACTCCAACCTTCGGGGCAAGCTGCGAGCCCAGCAGCGCGTGGTGAAGGCAGAGAAGCGGAGCGATGGCCCAGGGGACCACCCAGCCCTGGAGAGCAAGCAGAGCCGGAAGAGTGTGTGCATCAACCCCCTGATGTCTCCAAAGCTGGCCTTGCAGATCAAAGCAGCTGCCTTTCCTGCTAAATCCCCCTCAGTGGATGGAACGGGGAAGGGGAGGAAGGGGAAGAGCAGGTCCCAAGAGGACCCCTTGCCCAAAGTCGACCTCCAGCTCAGCAAGAAGAAGAAGATGCTGAAGGAGAGCGGGAGCACCCAGGAGCGATCCAGCTCCTCCACCAAGGACAAGCTGCCTGCCAAGAAGGCTAGTAAAATAAAGCATTCGGAGGTCAGCACGAAATCTCCCGCCACCCGAAAGCAGACTGCCATGGAGAGGAGCAATAAACTGGCCAGAAAAATGTCTTTGAAAGAGAAGAGAGTCCCGAAAAAGCAGCTGGAGAAGATGCGGCTCCCCATGCGGAAGGGCAAGGAAAACACGAGCCGACGGGCCGTGCTGCCTCCCAGCCATGAGGAGCTGTCCAAGCCCCCAAAGCAGAAGCCCCTGGGGGAGTCCTCCACACGGTCACAGAAGATGGCCAACAAGAAGCACAGCAGTGGGAAGACCCTGACAAGGTCCATGAAGAAGATGCAGGAGAACAGTGTGTCTCAGGGCAAGAGGAAGCTGAGGGCAAAAGTGGACTGTTCTCACAGCAAACGCTCACGACTGGACCCGAAATAGCAAAGAAACGGTAGCCATGTACAAAACTGATGTATAGTAGTAACCCTTTACCATGCATTAACTAAAGCTGCTTTTATAAGCTGTAGCAAGCCTTTAAAAATCCGCAGTTAAAGGATAACGCCCATGATTTTAGGCATCAGCAGATGTGTCTTGGACAGAGATGAGGTTGGTCTGTCTGGCTCTGCTGTTCAGAAGGAAGTTTCTGCAGTTTGAACGTTCCTTGGGTTCTTTTAAACTTGGAACCAGGCAGTTTTTGTTAAAAGTACAGTGCCTTATTTATCACTTTAAAAATAAAAATAAGAAGCTCGTCTGTGTGATTTGGAGGCTTGCGTTTTATACTTGAGGCACAAGCACTTGTACTGTAGCAGAAAGAAAACCACCTTCGTGCACATGAAGTAGCTTTTGTCAGCCTTTGGGTGCACACAAACATTTCCCTTTCTTTCAGAGTCCTCCTTCTGTCTGTCTTCTTAGTGGCATTTAAAGCAAAACCAAAACCATTTCGCATCACTAAGGGAGAGAAAGGCGAGTCTGTCCTTTGTCAGTTCGCTGGTAGCAGCTGCTGGTGTCCCAGACTGTTACCTGCATGAGAATGTGAAGTAGCTACTGGTGTGTGTACTGCTGATGGCTGCCTGCTCCTCACTGCACAGCACTCAGGCTGAGGAGATGCTGTGGGGGCACCGGGTACCAGGCTGCCACATCCACTGCTGCTGGCTGGGTGTGCTGGGCTGTAGCTGTCTTTTTTCTTGCTGGCTTCAGGGATGGACCAGTCTTGCCATGCTCTGCTTTTGGACGGACTTCCTTCTCCTATTTCCCTGTCCTTGTGGTGATCTCTGTGTCTCTGATGGCAAAGCTTTTCTGCAGTCCTTCACTGAAGGTTGAAACTCTTCCTTTTTAAGGGCTTGAGTTCCTGATGTTGGTGCTCTGCAGGAAGGGAACTCTGGCCCTCACCTTGTGTTTTTGTGCACATCTTGCCTACTGCTCTCCTAAGCCAGGATTTGCAGTCAAAATAAGGTTGGGATAAGGGACTGGCTTGTGTTGATTTTTTACCATGATTCGCATTTCACCCTTCTACTAGCAAGGTGTGGGAAGTTAGTCCTTGCTTGTGTCACAGAACAGAGTCATAGTGCCTGTCTGCTCTTAGAAATACTTGTTAGAAGTTCACAGAGTGTGTTGTGCTGGTTCTGCTGGGCAGAGATGACCAGCAGCTGGGGAGGGCTGTGGTCTGTGCTAGGGAAAGGCCTCGCTCAGCTATTGCATCCCCATGGCTTCACTTTCACATTGCTGCAAGTCCATTTGCAGGAATCCCAATGCCAGCCTCTTTCCACACATAAAGCAGCAGTGCCTGTCAGGGCACTGTGTGGGCCCTGAGGCTGCCAGACCTTTGACAGCTGCCTTGCTGGTCCTTGCTCAGCTGCTTGTCCCTGATGAGAGCAAGGCTCTGGTGCAGCCCATGAATTCAAGAGATGCTGGCCCTGGGTGCAGAGGCTGGAAAGGGATTGGCTACAAAGGGAATTACTTTTCATGGTTGGCATTGAACCCCAGATCTCAAAGCCTGGAGGCTGGAGGTGGAAGGCAGATAACTGTGTTAAAATCTTTCATTGTACCCTTTAGTACAGAGGATGAAACCAGGCGTTTGATTTGCACACCCTTCACAGAGCACCTCTGCCTCTCTTGCAGGTACTCCCTTTCCCAAGCATTGACACGCACAATGCTGGGGCACATTTTTCTCTTACTGTGAAATGGCTGATTTAAAAAAAAAAAAAAATCCTATCCTTTCAATTGTGCTAGAATAAGTTAACTCTCTGAACAGCTAGGAAGTAATTAAATCTAGCCTGTCAGTCCCTGTACAGATTAATATGAAGTTATCTATTACTTTAATTTTTACTGCATGCATTACATATGTCAAACATTCCATCAGAAAAGATTTAAAAGTGTTTTAAGAGAGATGCAAGGCAGGAGGGCACTGATGGCAGTTAAGTGATTGATCTGTATCTTTTTTGCAGGGTGTCTATCCCTCTTGCTTCTCCATCCCTACTTATGGTCCTTCTTATGGCCCAGCCACATGGGCCCAGATTTCCTCTCCTTCCTCTGGGCCAGGTGTGCATGTGAGCACACCTTTTACTTTTGCTTCTCATGCCATTCCCCTGCAGCAAATCCCCTCTCCCCATCCTTCACCATCACTCCTGAACCTCCTGCACCAGTCACCATGCACTGCTCGCTCCTTGAGGCTTCCCTCTCTCTTTCTGCTGTAATATTTTTGCTGCTGGCAAATGGTGAATGCAGGCTGTCCTGATCCCTGTCTTCTGTGCTTCTGGGAGCTGGAATCTCCTTAGGATAAAACCCTATACGAAGCAAGTGGAAGGAGTCTTTCTACACCAGCGTCCTGGATGCCTTTGTGCACCCTGGGGCTTCACCAGCACTGATTGGCTTGAGCATGGCAAGGTTGGGGGACAGGTGCCCAGCAGGTGTCATTGGTGCTGGAGTGGAGCAGCTCCTGGGCATCTGTCCCAGTTTGGTGTGCACTGCTTGGCTTGGCATTGGTGGGATCAGAGCACTGAGCTTCCCGGCAGTGTCGCTGACAGGCAGTGGTGACGTGTGCTGCTGAGGCACAGCCCTGCTTTTCTGCAGTCTGTTACCAATAAATGTGGCTCTTACATTGTGAAAGGCATGCACATGGAGCTGCAGATGAGCTTAACAAATGGAAGAAAATAAGCAACATGGTTTAATACCTTATTCCACATGGACATGGAGTGTGTTTCCATGTGCTACAGGCGCAGAGTTGCCCACTGGCACTACCACAGTGCTATCCTCAGATCCACAGCCTCATTGCGCTCCTCTTCCCCTGGGCTACCCCACAGCTCCCTGCTCTACTTCAGCTCTAGACTTCAACTACTACAACCCACAAAGCAGATCTCTTTCTGTAAATTTGGCTTTTCTTGCTGGCTACTTTCTCATCCTATTGAAACTAATATCCATCATGCACCCTGGTCCATGAACTAGGAGCAGCATCCTCTTAGCTCTGAACCTCCACAGATGTCCTCATTGTCCCTGTGCTGCCAGACCCCCTCTCTCATTTTCATGGTTACCTTTTTCTCTCTCTTCTTGTCATCAGCAGCTCTGGGTCTTCGCACTTCACATGTTCAGGATCCATCCATCTTAATTAACCACTGGGAGGAGCTGCGTTGCCAAGCTCAGAGTCAAAACTTATGTTGGTGCTGTAGCAAGAGCCGTTTGAGCCCGGGATGGCTCCTCCTACCTGTAGCTGTTGGGATCTTGTTTAGCAAGGCCAGCCCCGGAATGGGTTTCCCTGCTGACAGGGTGTGTGATATGTACCCAAGGCGTGCACATATTTATATTCATCACTTACTCATCCCTGGCAAGGTCCTGTTTGCTGGTGTTCACTCCTTGCAGTGGGGTTTCTGTACTCACCTGCCAGCATGTCAGCGAGACATCTGCAGCAAACCTTCTCTGAAGAGCTGACCAGTCGGAGCTGATGCTTCTAACAGACTTTCTGCTGCATTGCTGATTAAGGTCCATGAGTTGTGTGAGCAGGATGAAATTGTTCCTGCTGCTCTCTGCACCCCTGTCCCTTCAGTGCCACACAGGGCTGGACTGAGAGGGCTGCCTGGCTCCCCACACCACTTCTTACTGGTGTGCAGATAAGCAAACCTGCAGCCCAGCCTGTGTCCCAGCTGCTCTTGTGGCACCTCTGGAAATGCTGATGTTTCCAAAAGCTCTGCCAGCTCTTAGTAACCTCCCAGGAAATAGACATGCAATCAGATATACTGGTGCCCTGTTTTTAAGACTTGCTGATGGACACTTTTTCTCTTCAGCTCATAAACTTTCAGACTGACAAGTGCATTCCCAGCTGAAGGTGACTGAGAAAGCTGATTCCCAGCCTTCCATGGGTACAGGTAGTGTCTGGGGCAGCATGGAGGCGTGAGTGGCCGTCCAGGTTGGGGTCTCACCTTTCCACCATCAGCAGTCATGCTGGAGGAAGAGGGCTGAGCCCCAGCCAAGGTGTACTTGGGTCTGCATCCTTGGGCTGTATACTTGGACAGCCCAGGAGCAAGATGGGATACGCTCCTCCTTGACAGGGAATGCCACTGGAGCTCTTCTTGTAGCAGTAGGTTTTTTGAGCAAACCACAAGGTTATGATGTCCCCATGTCGCGTGTGTTCCCCCCGTGTGTCGTAGCATCCATTTGGCCCATCCTTTAGCTTGGTGGTTGTGAAATGAATCCATCTGTTCTAAGATGTTCTCAGGAGTTCTTGTTTGTATTAAGCTCACCCCTAGGCTTAGCAGAAATCACAGTCCCCATCCTCCCTGCTCCCCTCCCCGCAGACAAGCCCTCTCTCTCACGAGCACTTCCACCTTCTCCCCAAAGGGCAGCAGAGGGCAGCTGGCGGTTTTGATTCAGGGCACGTTGGCAGCTTTGGGGCAGCCGAAGGAGCTGGGATGCAGCCGGCCAGCATTTGTGACATGGGTCTGGAGGCCAGGCGCTCCCACGGGCTGTATTGCTAGCCAATGTTTTCTAAGTCTGTTTGTAAGAGTACCTAATTTTAAAATGAAATGTGAATATATATTATGTGTAGGTGCCATGTAAGATAGTGTTGTGCTAGACAGCAGGATGCTAACCTACTTTTTAAACTTTTTGGGGGCAGGAAAAAGCATTTTTCTCTCACTTCATGCTCACAGATCTAATATTGTAAATAGGTTTTTAAAATATTTATTTCATGGGCTTTCCACAGGTTCTCGTTGTGACTGGTGTGTCGGTTGGTGGGGCTGTATTGCCCGGCGTGCCGCAACCAAAGGGCTGGCGGTTGTGTGGGGGATGGAATGGGATGGGATGGGATGGGATGGGGAGGGGTGGGTGGGGGCTGGTGGTGGTGTTCAGTTTGGTTTTATGTCACGTCAAAGCTGAAGCATTAACTCTCTTCATCTCGTTTTAATGATGTCAGACCTGGTCAATGGCCACGGTCCCCAGGGAGGCCGTGAGCTCCCATGGCCGGCCAGGATGGCTGCTCCCCAGGACAGGGGGCACTGCAAGCAATAAGATTTGTAGTAATAATGTCTGCTTTGATGGCAGGGGCTCTCGGGGCTCAGGGCCAGGTGGGAATAACCCTGTTCCCGGCAGGGGCTCAGTCCAGCATAGCATGGGGGGGTCTCTTGACCTGGAGGTACTCAAGGAAGTGTCCCCAGGGATGCAGAAAGTGGGAGACACTGTCATCCCTAAGGAACCCCCCCAAAACCACTGGGGTAAGTAGGTGGTTGCTGGTAGCAAACTCCCACTAGTGAATTACTGCCTTTGTGGGTACGGGTGACCCAAGGGAACACACCGCTCTTGCTGCTAGTCTAGGGCTGGCTCCAGAAGGTCATTTGCTAATAATTCTGCAGTTTTAATTCTCCTTCTAGGAGGTTTGAGGTCATTTGGTAATTTTTGCTTAAGTGGGTTTAGATTTTTTTTTTCTTTGTTAATCCCTTTTTGCCTGGAAGTGTGGCTGGCTCTGACCTTACAGTCCAGCTGTCTGTGTAGGGCAGTGTCAGCAGGATCTGCTTTTATGATGATGGGTCTCTGATTTTGGAGGATGGAGTGAGGGGTCCTGCTGGGTCCCAGCCCTGCAGGACCTCTCACCAGTCCCACACTTCCTTCACCCTTGGAACAGGTGTGTAAAAAAAAAAAAAAACAAAAAAAAAGAAAAAAGGAAACAACACAATAATTTTTTTCTTAAGATGTAAAACATTTAAATATTATCTCCACCCTGATGGCAAATGTTTTTCCTTCATCTGTGTCTGCTTCCCTGGGAGAGTTTTGTTTGTCTGTTTGTTTCTATATGAATTTTAGACACTGAGCTGAAATTCCTCCTGTCCGGTACTGTATGTTTGAGCCCAAGCAATGTGAACTGTACAGACCAGCAGTGGGAAGTGGGAGCTGGTGACTGCACCTGGGAGAGCCGTGGCTTGGGACGGCATTCCCAGTTGGTGTGGGGAGTGGGAAGTACTGCGCCACAAGTTGGGAAAATGAACTGTCTGCTGTGAATTCTCGGTTGGAAATGTGGAGAGGAGTTTCCATTAGATAATGTTTACATACCTCACCTGACAAACCTTTGAAAGTGTATATATAAAAAAAAGAAAATAAAATTATATTAAGTTGCTTTAAATCAATATGTATAGCTATAAGAGCTGGGTCATTTGAACTTTGAATATGTATCGATTCTCTAAATGTTGACATTTTGTGAACTCTGTGCTCCTGTCTTTTATTTCATCCTAGCCTATGGAAAAAGTTGTGTTCTTGTTCCAGGTAAAAGGTCCCTCACTCAGATCTGAACTCCTCAAGGATTCCCACCACCTTGTTTTCTTTTCTTCCTCACTGTCAATATTCACCCTATGAGCTTTCTAAAGGTCCGTATTTTATTGCAGCTTATTAAACGTTTCTTTGATATCAACGCTTGTTTGGTGTGATAAGTGGGGAAGACTGAAGGTGAGTGAGTGCACGAGGTAGTGTGCAGCAGGCTGGCATCCTCCAAGTGTCACCCTCTCCCTGCGTGGGGTGTCAGTGCTCCCACACCAGTGCCTGAGGTGTGGCAGACTTGTGTTTTGTGGCACCAACAGTGCAACCTCTTGGTGGTCTTGGGGACTGCTGCCCAGGCCCCCTCTACCCTTCCTCAGAGAGCTACAAGTGCCTCGTTTCCCCTGAAGCCATTCCATCCCCACAGCAGGCACTGGCCCTTCAGCTCCCACATGCAAGACCCTGGCAGTGAGGCTGCTTTTGCAAGGCGTTGCATGGATAAACCCTTGTTGCCTGTCCCTGCACCATGGGGGCAACACATTGGCCAAAAGCACTGGCTAGGGCTGCTCCAGAGTAGGAAATCATCCCCCAGGGCACAACCAGCTCTCTACATCCTGTGCCACCTCCTTACACACTCAGCAGCTCCCAAGCACCAGCTTCTCCCTTCTCCCCACCAGGAAAGAAGAGGCCAGGCCTCTGAATGAATAAATGTCATGTTCACATGGAAGACAACATAGACAATACCAAACATCTCCTAAAACAATACAGCCTCTGCCAGCTGAAGGATGCCCAGCGCCTCCCTCGCCAGCCTAGAACAAACCAGCGTCTTCAATAGTGACACACACAAACCCCACGGGCCAAACAAAGCCACCGTCATTTTCCTGCCCAGTAGCATCTGTAAACAAAAAGAAAACATCATTTGTTGACCCCAAACATATAAAAATACTATAACAAAATGAAATACAAATATATATTAGAATCTGTAAGTATTCTGTATAAAGAGATACTTTAGCGGTTAGCGTACAGCAAGAACAGAAACACAACACAACCAAGCCCTGCGTGGGCCACAGGCAAAATGAGACGCATCCCAGCTCCTCTGTATGGCAGAGGAGCTCTCATGGAGAGGGCATTTGTGGCAGAAACACATCCCCGTGGTGGTGGAGATGCCCTGGATGCCAGTGGTGAGCAGGGATGGTGACAGCACCTGAAGAGCTGGGTGTATCCCATGGAGGTGCCTGGAGCCCGGCCACAGCTGGCAGTGCAGACCTAAAGCCAAAGTGCTGGAGTGGTGTGATGGAGAGACCCAGGACTGCAGCTCTGGGATGAGTCTGTCCTCCAGGGTGATGTGGTGTGTCACTGTCCAGCCCTGTGCAGTGTCCCAGGTTGGCCCCCACAGTCATAGCGGTGATGCTGCTATGGATGTTAGGTGCATGCAGTACCCTGGCAGGAGCTCCCCATGTGCTCCTGATCCCACAGCAGCCCAGCACATGCCCTGGCACTGTGGGCTTTGGAGAGATGCTGGGTATGGGCACTTGAGTCCAAGAGCTGGTGGGTCCTGCCCTGGCAGTAGTGTTGGCTCCAGACAGGCAGGTTGGTTCATCTTCAGCCTCTTCAACTTGGCACACACAAGACTGAGGCCCTAGTGATGGGCATGGCAAACCCACATCCCAGCTGTCCCAGCAGCCTCTTGCTCCTGCTGGCTGGTCAGTGGGACATGAGGCACCTTCACCCAGCTGCAGGCCTGCTCCCCTAGCACAGAGCCTGGAAAATAGGGATTCCTGTGCTGCCCTCACACAGCTCCCACCTCTGAGCAGAACTGCCTGGCTGAGCCAGGGGTATTTGGGGCCCTCTCCACATGAATGGCACAGTGCTGGCCCCATGGCACAGGGCAAGTTGCCACTGGAACTCTCAGGGACATCTGTACACTGCTGCCTGTGCCCTACTCTGTGTGCACGGCACTGCCCTGGTCCTGCTCCACCAGTGTGGCCCTGATGTGACCACAGTGAGCTGGACCTGTGAGTGACAATGCACTGCAGAGCCCAGCCAGCATGCACAAGCTGGGGGTGTCACTGGAGGGTCAGGCTGGGGACGTTATCTGGGGTACTTTGGGCTCCAGCACTCTGCAGGGAGACAGGCCAGGGCTGCTGGAGGAGAGGACGAGAAACCACGTCTGGGCTCACCAGGACTGCAGGACACTGGCTGCACCATGCAGCCCACTGTAAGCCATGGCTTGCCATAGATCACAAGGCTCTGCCATGGCAGGCCTCCCTGCTCCTGTTCCAGGTGTTGGAAAAGCCTCAGGTCGCTGGGCTGATGCAAGGAACAGGGCTGCCAGGGAGGGGACTCACCCAGGATGCAGGCACTGCCCTCCATGGCTGTGGGGCTTCACTGGCAGGGAGGCAGAGTGCCACAGGGAGAGGACAGGGCAGCTGGGCAGGGTGCCCACTCCATATCCATGTATCTGTGTAGCTGCAGTTCTTAAAAAAATTCTCTATCTACACATTTGCTTTGTTTGTGGGGTTTTTTCCTTCTTTCTTTTTTCTTCTTTTTTTTTTTTCTTTTTTTTTTCTGTTTCCTTCCCAACCTTCTAGATGCACCAGCTCTACCCTCTGCCAGGCTCCTCAGACACAGCTGCAGTTCGGAACACCCAGAGAGCAGCACCAGCATGAAGTGAGGTCCTTGGCTCGGGGGGTCTCCCCGGCAGCTCCCCGGCTCTGCAGGGCCGGTGGCTGCTCACAGGCACTGGCTGCAGCCACACTTGCTGGGCTTCTCCACCTCCTCCACGAAGGTGGCGCCGTTGCTGCACTCGAAGGCGTATTTCCTGCGCCGCAGCCGCAGCCCGGTGCAGCAGCCGGCGTCGGGGCCGCCGCAGGTGCCCCGGCACTGCACCCAGGCCACCGGCCGCGTCGTCTGGCAGATGGCGTAGCCCCGCTGCACCTGGTGGTAGTCCCGCACCGGCTCCCCGCGGCACTCCGGCTCTGTGGGACAGTGGCAGTGGTCAGCCTGGTGTTGTGGCATGGGGCTGCTTTCCCTGACACCCACCTCCTCAGAGGGCTCAGAAACCTACCTTGGTCACAGAGGGCTCCGGTGTAGCCATCGTGGCACTCGCAGGTGGGCTGGCCACCTGGGGTGAGGTGGCAGTGGCCATGGACACAGGGCTGGTGGCGGCAGGGGTCGGGTGGCTCGGCGGGCTGGTTGCAGAGAGCGCCCTGGTAGCCCTCTTGGCACTGGCAGCTGTAGGAGAGGGCGTCAAGGGGCAGGCACAGCCCGTGCACACACCTGTGGGCACACGGCGCTGTCAGGAGCTGCTGGCGTGGCACCAGAACTGAGCATGGCATGGCTCAGCACCAGCACAGTATTGCACTGTGGCACAGCACAGCTGCGGCTCTGGCGTGGCACCAGCACAGCCTGGCACAACTCAGTGCTAGTGGCATGGCAGGGCAGTGATGCACTGTGATGGCACAGGAATGGCTCGACAGCAGCAGGAACCAGCCCCAGGGCAGGGCAGGCAGTGGGTAAGGCACTCACTTGTGCCCCTGGCAGGGCCCGCCGCGGGGCTGGTCACAGTGGGGCCCGTCCCAGCCCGGCTCGCAGTGGCAGACGGGGCCCTGGGCGCCCGAGGGCTGGCAGATGCCGTGCAGGCAGTACAGCTTGCGGCAGGGCTCGCAGCCCGGCACCACCCCCGGCGTCATCCGCGTCTTGGTGAAGTCCTGCAGCTCGTTGTTGATGTAGAGGTTGCGGATGCATCCGTGGAAGCTGGTGCCATTGAGGAGCTGCCAGAGGCGGAAGGCAGCTGAGTTGACATCCACAGGCATTCCTGGGGAGAGCAGGACCATCAGCGCACCCCTGATGCCCCCCATGCCCTCCAGCACCCCGTCCCTGTCCTACCTCCCACGTAGAGGGGAGCCTCGCTGTTCAGCGTGTAGTGCTTGCCCGAGTTGTCCATGGTCATGGGGCTGCCACCATCGATGGACAGGTTCACCATCTGGTCGAAGGTCACCAGCTCCACCGTGTGGAACTGCCCGTCGTTGATGGTCTCAGCACTGGCAGGGAGGGCTGGGTCACTGGGGATGCCCCCAGGACGAAGCAATGGGGGTGGAGGTCCCCAGTGAGTGGGGAAGGAGTGCCAGGTACCTGTAGATGGCCGAGCTGGGCTGGGTGCCGGGATCATAGCTGACCCTCACATGGCCCTGGTACAGCTCCACAGCCATGTGGTCGCTGTCACCATTGTACAATAGGATGCCATTGCCTTCAGCTGTGGAGACCTGCCAGAGAGGGAGGTGGGAGCCCACATCCCTGGGGCAGACTCCCAGTGCCATCCCTCAATGCCCCCACACCCCCCCAGCCCTCACCTGAAGGGTGATATTGGCCCGGGGCCAGTCTTGCAGGTCAGTGAACTGCAGGTACGTGTCACGGTCCACAAAGTTGACGCTCAGCAGCTTCTCACACTTGGGGCCACCGAAGCCAGGCAGGCACTGGCACAGGGCACGGGCACCCCGCTCCACACACGGGGCCCCGTTCTGGCATCCAGCCAGCTCACACAGGCCAGGCTGGCCAGCGCTGTGGGGCGGCATCTCGCAGAGCTGGCCACTGTGGGGCCAAGGGTGCTGCTAGCTGGGGGCTGGGAAAGAGCCCTACACCCTGCCCAGTGCCCCACAGAGCTGACAGCATGCCCCTGATTTGGGGTCCCTGGGGAGGCTCTCACAGACACTGGCATCAGAGGGATGCCTGGATGCTGAGCTGTGCCCTGGGGTCCCTCCCCAATGACGCTGGCTCCCCCCAGCCTCCACCCCCAGAGACACACACTCCCAGCCTCCCTCCTTCCTCTCACACCAAGGATGGATGGATGGATGGATGGATGGACGGATGGATGGACAGACAGACTTGGTAGCAGGACTTGTCCCTTCTGCACAGTGACACATAGCCATCCCCACTACCCAGGTGTCCCACGTGGTCCTGGTGGTACCTGTAGCCCTCGGTGCAGAGGCAGGAGTAGCCATTCACCTCATCCAGGCAGCGGGCGTTGTTCTGGCACCGGTGGTCCTGGCAGTCGTCGAAGTCCTCGCTGCAGTTGCTCCCCACGTAGCCAGGTGCACACTCACACCTGGGGCAGGCGGGGGGCTTGAGGCTGCCCTTCCTTCTCCCTTTCACCAGTGGGTGCCTGCTCCTCCCCTTGTAACACCTCTCTCTCTGCCCCCTCACTGCAGTCCCCAAAAAGCAAATCCTACCCCCATAGAGCAGAAAAAGTGGTTTGGAGAGGAAGGGGCTCACCTGGGCCCTTGGCTGGTGGAGATGCAGGTGGAGTCATGCTGGCAGGGGTTGAGCTCATCTGAGCAGAAATTGGGTGGCTGCTCACAGAATTCCCCTGCAAGGCAGAAGAGGGGGTGCCCAGCAGCTCCAGGACCAGAGAAACAGCCCCAGTCCCCATGGGGCAGAAGGGACCCCTGGGGGACTCAGCTCAAGACAGGGAGTTGCCAAGCCCACAGTTTTCACTCCACAGACACAGGGTTCTCCTGCCCTGGAAGCAGCTCCTGCCTGAGCCAGGCACTGATAGCACCCCAGGGTGTGGGTGTTCAGCTGGGTGTACCCAAACTCGAGACACCTGAGCTCAGAGGCCACGCCAGTGGGCATTGAGACAGCAGGCAGAGGAGCTGTTTAGCCCTCATGGGTGGGTAGGAGCACTGGGAGCATTCTCATGCCAGGTCTGTGCCATCTGGGGATGGCTAACCCCCATTCCATGTACCTGTGTAGTGGGCAGGACAAAGGCAGGTGTAGTTGGTGGCACTGGGCACACAGGAGCCCCCATTCTCGCAGCTGTGCTCCTTGCAGGGATCGCTGGTGGTGTGGCAGCTCGGGCCCTCGAAGCCCACTGGGCACAGGCACCTGCCACAGGGCCAGGGCAGTGTCAAGGAGGAAAATGGAATGGAACATTATGGAGTGACTCCCCCAGAATGACCAGCAGAGGACCTTGGCAAAGAGCTGGGTTTGGTGTCCTCCTGTCAAACACTGGGCACAGGGCTGGGTGGCAGCACTGCCTGCCAGAGGATGCTGTGTTGCCACAACAACAGGATGGAGATGCCTCTCAGCAGAGGGAGGGGCTGTAAAGCTTACCTCCTCATCCCCAGCCTGTCAACTATTTTCAGCTCCTAACTGCAGCCTGATTCCCAGAATGGCCTAAAGCATTCAGGGCAGTGAGGGTTGTGTGAGCTAAGGCAGCCCTGCAGGGAGCAGCAGTGACTCCAAGACCACAGCAACCAGTCCCAGTCCCCCTGCCTCCTGTGGTGATGGTACCCTCCTCTCCCCCACTGACCTCAACCTGGGAGCCTTTTGGCTGGGGGGCATGGGGAAGTGGAGTCAGACATGAGCTGGAGGTCCCATGCAAATGCAATCCCACCTACATGTCCAAGGGAGCAGGAGGTGAAGGAAGTATCAGAACTTCTCTCCATGGGATGTCAGGGCCCCATACTACTGCCCAAACACCCACCTCTCATGGGCTCCTGCCCAGCACTCACCTGAACCCAGCTCCTTCCCCCTCCTGAGGCTGGCAGGTCCCCCCATTGGCACAGGGGTTGGAGGAGCAGCCACTGAGTGCCACCTCACAGTCCCTGCCCTGGGGAAGGATGGAAAGGTGGGAGCAGGGAGGGTGCCACTGCACCTGCCCAGCTCTCCCCATCCCACTCAGCAGGATGCTGTGGCACAGAGGGAGGGTAGGTGGTCCCACAGGCAGCAAGCCCAAGGGGCATGGCAGAGACCCTGCTCTGCTCCCCTGCCCCATGCACTGGGGACCCCTGGCACCAGGGTACCTTGTAGCCACTGGGACAGGCGCAGCGGTAAGAGCCAAGGGGGTCATTGTGGCAGGTGCCCTGGTTCTGGCAGGGGCTGGAGAGGCAGGGGTTGCACTTGGCCTGGACACTCAGTGCAGGTGGGCCTGTGGGATGGGAGCATGGAGACAACCATCAGTGTGAGGAGTGACGGGGATGTCTCCTTTTGTGGGCACCGATGTGGGGGCACAGCCTCTGGTGCTGCTGGGACCAGAGCCTGTCCAAGGGGCTTTGCACCAGGCAATGGGACAGCACAGGTTTGCTCAGTCACCAGGGAAGGGCCATCAGTCAGGTAAGAGGATGGAAGCAACCTGGTCCCCCTCCTCCACAAGGCAGCTCAACAGACAGAGTCCTGGAGCCACCCTGACTCACAAAGCATTGCTCTGCTGGGTGCCCAGAGGAGGGTATGGATGGACAGCATGGGCACCTCTCACCTTGGCACTCAAATTTCTTGGCAGGGGTGGTGAGCAGCAGCTTTCCTTCCATGTCAGGGGGCCCAGCACAGCGGGCAATGCCTGGCTCCTTGTAGCCCGTCTTGACCCAGCTGGAGAGCCAGCGCAGGTTGCAGCTGCAGTACAGGGGGTTGGCCCCGATGGCTCTGCACGAGGAGAGGGACAACATTGCACTTGCTGCCACACAGAGGCAACTGGGCACAACTCTGTCACTTGACCAGGATGCCACATGATGGGCAAACCTCCATTTCTGGTGCTCCTCCATTTCCGGACCCACCAGAGGTGCTGCCCACAATGAAAGGGCTGGGACACACAGCCCCGCAATGCTGTCCAGCTAGACCACTGTGCTGCCAGATCCTCAGCCCAAGCAGTGCTCTGTGCTCTGCCCTGGAGCTATCCTCCACTGCCCACACAGAAATTGTGTCCCTGTCCAGTACACAGGCAAAGCTGCCTGGGAGCAGCAAACTGGGCAAAGTACCTCGAGGCCATGCAGAAACAACAGGACCTGCATGGGAGCTGCAGGGCCAGCCTGGGCTCTGCTGCACAAGCCTGCAGGACAGAGACAGGAGTGGGCTGGTGGGAATGGCAGTGGGTCACAGCCAGTGTTTGTGCAGACAGCAGTGGGGGAAAGCAAGGAATTGCTCTGGGAAAGGAGAAGGAGGAGGGAGGGTTGCTCTGCTCCACAACAGAGAGGGGTACGGAAACAGTGGATGATGTGAGAGGTGGAGAGCTTGCATGTCTCTGAATCCTCCTTGACTGCAAAGGTCAGCAGTGATGGAGGGCCAGTGTGACCAACATATGTGACAAAAGAAGGAGATGGCAGCCCAGGGGGCAGGCAGTAGGGATAGCAGATCTGCTGGGGCTGACTAACCTGGTCCTGCAGCACCCGCAGCACTGGCTGTGACACAGCTCAGCCTGTGGGAACTGGCAGTGCCAGCTGTCTGCAGTGAAGGCAGCACAGCCAAGGGAAATGGGAGCAGAGCAAGCAGTATTGCTCCCCAAAAGACAAGGAGGCCACAATTGGGTATAAAGCTGCTCTTTGCAGACTGAAGGAACAGCCTGGGATGCTCAGGATGCCAGGAGCAAGCAGCTGGGAACAGCTTAGTTAGGAAACAGGGAGGGGACCAAAAAGACACTGTGAGCAAAGCTAAACCCTGGCCCTGGGTGGTGGGCATAGGGCAGTGCTCCTGGGGTGCAGGCTCACTCAAAGAGGGGCTGAAACACCACCACTGGCAGGAGGATACTTGAGGACAGACTGGAGGACTGTGGGGAAATGCACTGACAGAAGTTAACAACACACTGGTGTGTCAGAACAGCCCCTGCCAACCCATGGATATGACACCACTTTGCAAGGCTTAACTTACATTTTGGGAGACCCCACATCCACCTAAGACCACAGGGACATCCCAGCAGCACTGGGAGACTTGGCTGCACACCTGGATCTGAGCATGGGTCACAGCACTAGCCAACAAATGATGTCGCAGGTACCAGCCCAGAGAAGAGGGGAGAAGGCAGGTCCCCTCTAGGGAAGCCAAACTCAGCCCAGTAGTTTTTAAACGTCTATGAAGCCAGCATCCAGCCCTGAGCCCTGAGGAGTGGGAGGAGATACTCACAGGTGGGACAGGGAGGTGACATCTGCAAAGATTCCCTCAGGGAGGCTGGAAATGTCATTGCCATGGAGTGACCTGCAGAGAACAGAAGGTCAGGCCCAGGGCTCCAAGGTGGGCAGCAAGGACTGTGACCCCATCCCACAGGTCCAGGTGTGGGTGGCAGAGCTGGACCCCAGCCACACTGTCACTGGTGCAAGTACACCATCTGCTCTGAGAGTAGATGAACCTTCCTGTGCTCCTCCTGCAGCCTCTACCATGTCCACCTGCATGCACCCAGCTGCAGGTGGGCACAGGGGACACAGGGCCATGGGCAGCAGCAGAGAAGGGGCCAAGCAGGGCTGTGAGCAGGGCTTTGGGTACTTACAGCAGCCGCAGGGAGCGCAGCCCCTCAAAGGCCAGCGGAGGGATGCACTGCAGGGAGTTGTAGCTGAGGATCCTGCAAAAGGGAAGCAGGCAACACAGCTGTGTGTGTTGCAAGAAACCCACCCTGGGCTGCACGCTGCTCCTGCGTGAGCCCACCTCAAATCACAGCTTCAGCCAGGCACAGGGTGGGGACCCTGCTATCCCCAGCACTCCCCAGAACTGCTCAGCTGGGCTGAGCACCACGGGGACCTCACTTACAGGGTAGTGAGCTGGCTCATGTTGGTAAAGGAGGAGTTGCTCAGGGAGCTGATCTTGTTGTTGCTCAGATCACTGGAAAAGAGAAACCTCGGGGCTAGGAGCCAGCTGGGCCCTAGCTGGGCCTGCTCAGCTGCCATGGGGTGCAAACAGCAGCACAGCACAGTTCCAAGGGAGCAGCAGAGCTGTCACACAGGGTGATGGCAGCACTGCCACTTGTCCCCTCTCTGTTCCATTCCCAGAACCAGGTGGTGAGCAGCCAGAGGCTGAACATCGCTGCCAGTGAGTTGCGTTCCAGAGCAGAATGGGGATACAGGGGGATGTCAGGGGTCCCTACAAACTGCCAGGCCCCTCCTCAGGATCACATATCATGGACACAGCCCCTGCCCTCACCCACAAGTACCAGCAGTGCCTCCAGCTGCCTGGGCTCCTGCTTCTGACTACTTACACAAGCTGCAGATACTTGAAGGTAGAGAGCTGCCCTGGGACCTGAGTGAATTGGTTTCCATCCAAGTAGCTGCAAGGAGAATAAAAGCACCTTGCGGTGACTGAGAAGGAGGAGATCCCTCCCTCTTCCCCCTCCTTCTCTTGTGCACCACCATGGACTTCAGGCTGTGAAGCACCTCCAGCATTGCCTCCCTCCTGCACCCAGGGCCCAAGGGGCTCTCAGGGCACTCCTGGGCTGGCAGGGGAGCTAGTGTGTGAGTGCATGAGCACACCTGGGTTTGTCCCTGGGGACACTCTCCCAGCAGCCTACGTGTGCAAGTGCAGCCAGTGATGTGCCGCATATACATCCGATGGGAGCGTGGGAGGCAGCAACCGTTCTCAAGGAATGTGTGAGAATGTGAGAGATGGCACAGCATGCACAGAGAGGAGTGTGCAAGACAGTGGAGGGGGCTGTGGGGGTGGAATGATATAAATATGTATGTGCCCAACCAGTGCCTGCACCCCCTGCACACAGGACTCACTGTCATTCCTCCTCCCAGATGGGACAGAGCCCCTTGCAGTGGGGCATCATGGAGCCTGCATGTCCAGCTCAGGCATGGCTGCATGGATATCTCCCTGACACCCTCGCTGAGGGGTGGCTGACCCCAGGCAAAGCACATCCCATTGCCTACATGCTTGAGGCTGCCAAGGCATCCTTGCAGCTGTGCTGAGAGCAGATGGCAGGGTGCCCTCATCCCTGATGCTGATGGCAGGCTCCTGGGAACCAGAGCCCTGAGCTGCATGGCTGCATGGGAACCACAGCTGCAGAGGGTGGCTGTCCCTCACTGCCCTCTCCCAAGGGCCAAACACAAGGCCCCAGCTGCTGGATGACAACACCTCTTGCACAATACCCTTGATAGCCCTGACTGGTCAGAGAGACTCTTGCTGGGCCACTTGCTGGTGTTGGGGCTGGACAGGATACCTTGGACAGATGGGGTCCTAATCCCACACCAGGCCAGGATGGGGGTATAGGGAGGAGCCCAAGGGCCTCTGCCCTTACACCTGCAACCCCACAGCAGAGGCCCCTCACCCAGAGCACTAAAGTAGAGGGAGGGTTAGGGGGAGAGCTTGGGTACTCGCCCACTACTCACAGCTCTGTGACATTCTTGGGGATCCCCTTGGGCAGGGCCTTGAGGTGCTTGTTGCTGCAGCGGACAACCGTGTCGAGGCAGGTGCATTCCTGCGGGCACTGGGGCCGGGGGATGCAGGTGGTCTCCTCCTTACCTGCACCAGGCATGGAAAGCCACCAAGTCACCAGGGTCCAGCCCTTGTGCATCGTGTGAGGCCAGATTCAATGTTGTGTGCCTGCCTAGGATGGCTCCCCTCCCATGACAACCATCCTCCCCTGCCCTCAAGCAGGCAATAGCAGTCAGAAGTTAGCAGTGCAGGAATTGCTCCTGCATCCAGAAATTGCCTGCCCCACTGGTGTGGATACAACCAGCCAGCTCAACACTGCTCTGATCTTCACCATTTTCATGCAAAAATACAGTCACAGGGACAACATAAGGGCACAGAAGAAGAGGCTCAGCCCTGCAAATTCTTCTGAAACAACCTCCTTCACCCATCTCCCAAACACAGATTAGATGGAGCAGAGCCTATGCCAAGCAGCCAGAGGAGCTGGCACTGCTCCCCTTCCCTGCCATGATGCTGGAATCCTGTGGGAAAGGCTTTCCTGGGACAGCCGTATGCTATCTCGCACTGTTAGGAAAGGCACAGGATGCAACCCTTCAGTCTTTGACGTGGTGGAGGAGGGAAAGCAGAAGAAAAGATGATTTGTTTGTAAATATTTTCCAGAGGGCTCAAAAGCTGCTCTAAATTTAAAAAAAAAAATATAAGAAGAGGTTTTTCTCCCCACGCACACTCCCGTCTGCTCCATCTGCCCACCGCCAGCTCCAGTGCATGTGCAAGGCTGAGAAGGGGAGGCAGGAAGGAGCAGGATGAATCCCAGTGGGCTTTGCCTACACATCTGCTCCTGTCAGCACCCAGGGCACAGCATTTGCCAGCATGCACACCTACATACAAGAGCCTCAAGGGACAGTGGGTGCAAACTCCTCTCCTGGCTTCAGAGTGGATACCCAAGGGCTGGGTACCAGGAAGGGAAACTTTCCTATCATTAGGGCATTCATGGGGCTCCCTGAGCTACCAGCTTGCCACGGGCACATCCTGGCAGCAAGGATAGTGCTGGGACACGGAGCACGGTGTCATCCTGGGAGGAACAGCCTGGTTTGCCCTTACTCCTGGCACTGCAGGGCCCATGAGTTACCTTCCTCACACCTGAAGTCAGGGAAAGCCACATCCTGGAGCGGGATCTGCCGGAGGAAGTCAGGGTTTTGGCAGCGAGGGTTCCCTGTCACGATCTTCCTCTTGCGCAGCCAGTCCCCCAGCCAGGCCAGCTGGCAGTTGCAGTTGAAGGGGTTGGCGAGCAGGTTCCTGCACAGGGGAAAGAGCACAAGGGCAGCACCTCAACCACCAGGCAAGGGGACCTGCAGCCATCTGATGTGACACAGGCTGGGGGCACCCCTGGAGCTCATGACATACAGTGTGGAGAGCGACTGCAGCGTGTCAAAGGCGCCCGGGGCGATTGTGGTGATCTGGTTGTCGTACAGGGACAGCAGGCGGACGTTGCGCAGCCCCGTGAAGCTGTCATTGTGGATGCAGCTGATGCGGTTGTTCCTCAGCATCCTGCAGAGGGAAGAGGACAAGGGCACCTACAACACAGGCAGGTACCACGGAGGAAACCCACCTTAGCAGTGCTCAGGCTGTGCCCACCTCACTTCTGGGCAGCAGAATGAGCCTGAGCAAGTTCCTGAGCAGCAAAAACCTGCCCCCCCAGCACTGGATACAGCCAGCTGGTGGGCAAGGCATCCTGAGCTGGCCCTGCAGGGAGGCAAGGAGTAAGGATGTCCCCATCTGGGTGCCCATGGAGGAGAAGGGACTCACAGTGTCCTCAGCCCGTCCAGGCCCCTGAACATGCCACTCCGCACAGACTCCAGCTGGTTGACAGTGAGGTGCAGCTCGTTGACAGAGGATGCTCCCTCAAACGCCCCATCCTCGATCTCTGACACCTTGTTGTTGCTGAGGTTGCTGTGAAGAGGGAAAAGCAGGCTGGGATGAGGGCTGTGCCTTGACCTCATCCTGAACTCTGCCTCCCCCAGACCCCACTAAGCACCCTGTGATGCCAGTCCCTCAGAGGACATTTCACATCCTAGTCTGCCCTGGCATCAGGACGCCCAATGTGCCTTCCCAGCCCTCTGACTGTGTTTGCCCACTACTCACATTTTCTTCAGGTGTGGGAGTTTCTTGAAAATGCCAGTGGCCTCCAGGATGGAGATTTCATTGTTGTTCAGGCGCCTGGAGTGGGTAGCAGGGAAAAGAGCTCAGGAGATGGCTGCGAAGTGCCTGATACAGCCCAAACCCTGAGCCAAACCCCAGTGCCAGCCAGGTGCCTGCTGCAGGAGGGAAGGCAGAGAGAGAGGAGACTCTTACAGCTCAGCTGTGGACTGTGGGATGCGATCTGGGATCTTGGTGAGTTTCAGGTTGGAGCACTCGACCACACCAGATTCACAGCGGCATTTTGGGGGGCAGATCACATCACTGTTGCATTCACTGTTCAGCTGGTAATCCTCTGTCCCTGTGTGATGGTGAAGGCAGCGTAGGCTTCCATGGGCAGAGGCACAGGGGACTGCACCTCCCCCCTCTCCCTCTGATCCTCTCACATCCCCATCTGGTCTCATTTTCTTCCCCAGCTCCCCTCACTCCAGACCCTGTGCATATATTACTCTTCTCCCTGCCCAAAGCAGCTTATCTACAGAGATATTTGACCTGGGGACACGGGGCACTGCACTGCCCACCACCCTCCTGCAAACAGAGCTGGACCCTGTGCCTATCCTCTGTGCCCATCCAACTAACAGCACGATGAGAGATGCCACAACACATCCTGGTATCAAGCACGTGAGAAATGAAGGGGCTCTGGCACAACATCCCCACAGGCAGCCTGGCACCATGCACACACCCATACACACATGTGTGGCTCCTCTGCTCACCTGGGATAAAATACTGCTCTTTGGCTGTGGAAAAAGAAGCACATCAGCTGTGTGAGTACATAGACAGCAGGCTGGGACAGGGCTGGGGACAGCCATGCCATAGGACACCTGTGACAGGGCTGGGGACAGCCATGCTGCAGGACGCCCATGACACAGCTGGGGACAGCCATATCCAGGGCACCTGTGACAGGGCTGGGGACAGCCATGCTGCAGGACGCCCATGACACAGCTGGGGACAGCCATGCCCAGGATGCCTGTGACACAGCTGGGGACAGCTCTCACCCGAGCAGCGGAACTTCTTGCTCTTGATCTGGCCGATGCGCTTGTTGGCCAAGCGCCGGGGGCTGGCACAGCGGGCTCCACTGGTCTCCACGGGGTTGGCACGCAGGAAATCTGCCAGCCACTTCAGGTTGCAGTCACAGATGAAAGGGTTCTGGGCCAGGTGCCTGTGCCAGGACAGCAGGTGAAACGCTGCCAGGGACAGTGGGTGACACACCACCAGGAGCAGTGGGTGATCACCAGCTCCAGCCCAAGAGATGCTTTTCCCCCAGAGGCTCGCCTGCCCAGCCATGGGAGCTGGTGTAGACACTCACAGAGTCTGGATGGCCCGCAGGGAGGTGAAAGTGCCTTTGGCCAGGCTCTGGATCTTGTTGTCATAGAGTGAGAGCAGTGAGAGGTTCTGCAGGTCCTGGAAGGCATCTGCCCGTACACAGTTGATCTTGTTGGCATTGAGAAGCCTGGCAGGGAGGAAAGGATGTGAGTCTGGGGACACCCCTTCACTGCATCAAGGGTGCTAGGGACCTCAGTCCTGCTTCCCTATGCCCCTGAAAAGCATCCCACACAGACACTGGTGCCTTACAGCAGCTGCAGGGCAAAAAGTCCTCCAAATACACCCTTAGGGAGGTCCGTGATCTTGTTGCCATACAGCACCCTGAGAAAGAAAGGCTGGTGTGAGAGATGGGGGGAGTGCTATGGGCCATGGTTGAGGGGTACAGTATCCACCCCATCCCACCCACAGCACTGTAGGCACTTACAGGGAGTTCAGCGAGCGCAGCCCCTGGAAGGCGTCAGGGGCAATCTCCGAAATCTGGTTGTTGCTCAGGTCTCTAAAACCCAAAGGGAGAAGGTGGCCTGGTCCCCTCTTCTCTCGTCCCATGTCCTCATCTTTCTGCTAGTTCCAGGGGACCAACCCCAAGACCCAATATACAAGACCCACTCCCAGTGCTGCCATATGGGGCACCTGTGTCACAGCAGGTGCCCCTTGTCTGTCAGTTCTCAGCATGGCCAGCAGGGTGAAGGCTGTTGGGACTCAGGGTGAGCTGGCAGACCCTGCACACTTACATCCTCCGCAGCTTCTTGTAGGGTGAGAAGGCTCCTGGGGGGATGGATTTGATGCCATTAAGTTCCAGACGTCTGCAAAGAGAATAGGGAGAGATGAGGGCTCTAGGGCTGGCCAAACCCCAGAACCCCACTGACAGAGATGAGCCTGCAGGACCCCTAAGGTTGCAGTAAGTTACCCCACAGGAGTGGAAATATTCTGCCCAGAGACAACTTGCATCCTGGGATTTGGGCTTTGTCCATTAGGGAGAGGTGCCATGGTGGGGGGGAACCATGGTGGCTGGGGTGGAGGAAGCACCTCTCCTCCCCAGCACCTCGGGTTTGGGGGTGCCTGCTGCCTCCCACATACTTTATGCACCGTCCCAGCAGCGGCCTTGCACCATAATTGGATTCCTCTAAGGAGATTATTTCTCTATTTACATTTTTAATGCAGCTAAATCCAGGGCTAAGTCTGGGCAGTGTAAGGGAAGGGCAAGGAAGGCCTGCTGCCCTACGTGGCTGAACTTCACGGCTTGCTCCTGTGTTCCAGTGCCTTGAGTCACCCGGAGCCCAGGTGACCGTGTGGGGCCATACTCACATCTCTGTCATGGTCTCAGGCAGGTTGGCAGGGATGGCTGTCAGCCCCTTGCCCCGACAGTCCACAATGCCGTTGCTGCAAGTGCACATGGCTGGGCAGGAGCCAGAGGACAAGCTGCAGAGCTGGGCATGGGCTGAGTCCGTTTGTCCTGCCAGGGAAGCAGCCAGCATTGGAATTGCAAAGAGCTGAGCCAGGCTGAGCCAGTGTGGCAGCACCCTGAAGAAGGGACCCTGGTGACAGCTCAGCATGCAGGGACAGCTCATGGCACCCTTGAAAAGGTGCATAAGCTCTTGGCGCACCCACACCCCTGCAAAAGCTCCAAAGGCACAGACTGACACACTGCCACACTGACAGGGTGGCATTGTCCCCATATTGTCTCCACTTCAAGGACTCTGCTGACCTGAGATAAACATGAGCATGGGTTCTGAGGATCTGAGCTGGGGCACATGGCAGGGAGTGGAGATGGTCTGCATTGGTGGCACAAGCCTTGTCTCCCCAGCCCATGTCCTGCTCTGGCACCCACCACATCCCCTGCCCCCTCACCGGAGCAGCTGAACTCATTCTTTTGGATCTCAGCCACGTTGAGGCCGCGAAGCTGGGCAGGAGCAGCACACTGGGTGAAGAGCCCGATGGTGGGGCGCTGGCGCAGCCACTGTGAGAGCCAGGCCAGGTGGCAGTCACAGAAGAGATGGTTGGAATGCAGGCGGCTGCAGGAGGATGGATGGAGCAGTCAACAGCCACAGGACAGCTCCTCCTACCCCACTGCCCTTGGAATGTCCCAGCCTGGCTCATCCCAAAGGCTGGGGGCATTCAGAGGGAGATACAGAGGAGGCTAAGAGCATCTCTGACAGCTTCCAAGGCCACCTTGCTTAGCAGTACTTGGGGATGCTCTGCAGGGTTATCCCCTCCATTCCCTCACCACGGTGCTGTCCCAGCACTACTGAGCCACCAGCACCAGCAGCAGAGCTGGGGACATCCCACTCTAGCCTAGGAGGTCACTCTCATCACAACCACCACAGTCCTGGCACTCACAACGTCCGCAGCTTGGGCATGTGGTTGAAGCTGGACACAGGAATTGAAGTGATATTGTTGTTATTCAGGGTCCTGCAGGAAGACAGAGAAGGGCAGGTCAGAGCAGATGGGCTGCAAATAGGAACATGAGATGGTCTAGGTGGCACTAACCCCTGGGAGCAACCTAGCACAGGGTGAATGGATGGAGAACTACAGGCTGGGAGCAGCCCAAACCCCCAGGCAGGACTTGGTGTCCTTTCCAGTCTTCTCCTCTCCACAGCCAGTGGCACCCAGGTGACCCCCTCGACATGATCAAGCCCTGGAGCACAGCTCTGCAGCAGTTGTACCAGAACCCTGGTGAGCCCCAGCTGACCCAGGGAGAAATGGCATGCTCAGGACATCCCTGCAGCACCCCAGTGAGTTGGGACACCCAAGGACACCCTCATCCTGCCTGGGGTTGCAGACTGTGGGCTCCAGCCTGTCCCCAGTCACTTACAGGACCTCCAGCCCCCGTAGGGCACGGAAAGCCCCATCCTCAATGCAGCTGATCTGGTTCTTGTCCAGCTGCCTGCGGGAGAAAGGGAAAAAAAGGGAGAATTGCTGGGACAGCCCAGGGAGAGAGCAATCAGTGCTCCTGATTGCTGCCACTGGACCTGACCCCAAACTCCCTCATGCCCAACAGTGCCAGGACTCACAGGTTCTTGAGGTCGGTGGCCCCACGGAATGCTTTCCTGGGGATGGCCTGGATGAAGTTCTCACTCAGGTCCCTGCAGAAGAAAGAGGCAGGAAGGGAAATGGGCAGTGCCTGCACAGCCTGATGTCCTATGGGAGCAGGGCATCCACAGGCAGGGGCACACCCTGGCACTCAGTGATCCCTCAGGGACTCTGACAAACTGTAATTTGGCTTCAGGTCCTTGGCTGACCACTGCTCTGCTGGCTGTCCTGAGGCAAGTCCAGCTCCATCTATGGTGGCTCAAAGTGACTGGGGCTCCCTGGGCACTGCAGACCCTGGCTGTGACAAGCAGTGTTGACTGGCACTGGGAAAACCCTCCATACTTAAATACTCTCTGACTGCTGTAATTACAGGTCCCTGCTGATTAACTGGTAATTACACTTAGTGGCTCCGGGAGCCATTCCCATGGAGCTTGACCTGCACTTCAGAGGGCACAAATAATTGAGTCATTATTTACTTCATCACTGCAGGGTACTGTCTGTGTAATCACCTGTTCTGCATTGCCAGGGCATACAAAGTCAGCAAGGGCTCTGTGTTGCAGGGCTGGCAGCAGGTCAGATCCCCCACCATGCCTGGGCTGGCTTGTAAAGACCATGAAGACCACAAATCTCACTGCAAGTAGGGTTGGGTGGATTGGCTCAGCTGTGGGAAAACCTGTTTGTTTTATTTATTCTCCACGGCTCCCAAACAGCCATTCCCACCTTAATAGTCAGCAACTCCTCCAAACTTGACTGGCAACTGCATTGCCTGCTCCCATCCCGGGGTGCCAGCACAGTCTTGCTCCAGCCACCCCTGGGGCAGGAGGTCAAGTTCCCATCTCCTTCCTGGCAGAGGGAAACTGAGGCACGACATAGCATTTTCCCTACGCAAGTCCACGGGTGAGTGAGGAGGAGACCAGGGTATCCCAGAATTACACAGGCTACACAGAACCCTCATCCCAATAGGTGGTTTAGAGTGTCCACAGATGTCAGCATTTCACACATACTGCTCACCAGCTCTTCTTCAACATAACAAAGCCTGTTTGCTATTGATACCCTACAGCTGGACTGGATCAGGATGGAGGCACAGCATTCACATTCCTCCCCTGCCCTCATTTCCTCCAAAAAGTGGGCTCAACAAACGGGCTTGCAAGAAGCTGCTTGCAGAACACCTGGAGGACTCCAAACTGGGACTTCACCCCAGCTGAAAGCTTTACTGCCACAAGGAGAAAATGTTCCCAGAGGGAAGCACCAGCATTACTTGCATGGAGGCATGAGGAAAAGGAAACCAAAAGGACAGTGGGCTTGCCTAACCCTCCAGTGGGATGCCCGGTCACCAAGGAGATGCTATACACTCTCAGTGTGATGCACCAGCCCTTGCACAGTTTGTGCATCACTCTGGGTTATTTCTGGGAAACCAAACCCGGCTGGAAAGCATCATGGCTGGGGCAGTGGAAGGGAGATGCTGCCCCAGGAACTGCCCAGGCTTCAGGGGAAGCACAAGCCCAGCTCCTGTGCGAGCAGCCGGCGCAGTTTCACAGCAACCCACGTGGCGGCACTGCCAGGCTGCCCTGCTGCCTGTGCTGCCTGCACTGCTGCCCTGCTCCTGCTGCCTGCCCTGCACCTGCTGCCTGCCCTGCCCGCCTGTGCTGCCCTGCTCCTGCTGCCTGCCCTGCTGCCTGTGCTGCCTGCGCTGCTGCCCTGCTCCTGCTGCCTGCCCTGCACCTGCTGCCTGCCCTGCCCGCCTGTGCTGCCTGCACTGCTGCCTGCCCTGCTGCCTGTGCTGCCCTGCTCCTGCTGCCCGCCCTGCTGCCTGCACTGCTGCCTGCCCTGCTGCCTGTGCTGCTGCCCTGCTCCTGCTGCCCGCCCTGCTGCCTGTGCTGCCTGCCCTGCTGCCTGTGCTGCCCTGCTCCTGCTGCCTGCCCTGCTGCCCTGCACCTGCTGCCTGCCCTGCTGCCTGTGCTGCCTGCGCTGCTGCCTGTGCTGCCCTGCTCCTGCTGCCTGTGCTGCCTGCACTGCTGCCCTGCTCCTGCTGCCTGCCCTGCTGCCCTGCACCTGCTGCCTGCCCTGCCCCTGATGCCTGCCCTGCTGCCTGTGCTGCTGCCCTGCTCCTGCTGCCTGCCCTGCTCCTGCTGCCTGCCCTGCCCGCCTGTGCTGCCTGCCCTGCTGCCCTGCTCCTGCTGCCTGCCCTGCTCCTGCTGCCCGCCCTGCTCCTGCTGCCTGCCCTGCTGCCTGTGCTGCCCTGCTCCTGCTGCGTGCCCTGCTGCCTGTGCTGCCTGCACTGCTGCCTGCCCTGCTGCCTGTGCTGCCCTGCTCCTGCTGCCTGTGCTGCTGCCCTGCTCCTGCTGCCTGCCCTGCCTGTGCCAGCTGTTCCCTGAACTCCGGCACGACCCGCCCACGAGGGATCAGGGTTCCCTCACCCTCTCCAAACGGAGAGGACCAGACACCTGCAGCAGCTCCAAATCCCCAGCACTCCTTCAAATACAAACATACTATGCTGGGGATGAGCCTGGAGACCCCCAGGAATTGCGCTGACCTTTCAGAAAAAGACAGAATTGCACCAATTCCTCTTTTCTCTTTTAGCTCCCAGAAGGAATCCCTTAGAAAATTCTTTGGAAAAGATAGCAACTTTTTTTACATGGGCATACAGTGATAGGGGAAAGTTTTAAACTAAAGGAGCAGTTTTAAATTAGACGTAAAGAAGAAATTCTTTACTGTGAGGATAGAGAGCCACTGGGACATGTAGTCAAAGAACTTGTGGATACCCCATCCCTGGAAGTGTTCAAGGCCAGGTCAGATAGGGCACCTTATCTAGTAGGTGCCATCTCTGCCCATGGCCAAGAGTTTGAGATCATCTTTAAAGTCTCTTCCAACCCAAACCATACTATGATTCTATGAACCCTCCAGGTGTAGTCCACCACTCTTCTTAGCAAAGCATTCAATGCAGAACATTCCTTCTTGGCAGCTGCCTGTCCTCCAACATGAAACCCATCACAGAGCTGAGCACCACACTTCAGTGCTCTGCACCCCGCTCCCAGCTCTGGCACTGCCTGCAGTTTGTTTGGTTCCCCCATGGAAATCTTGCTCCCATTTCTCTGCTTGGAGCACATGGGAGTCCCAGTGCCCAGGGAGTAAACCCAAGCGTCTGTCTCCAAGCTGCTCATTTACAGCTTGCGAGGAAAACGCTGCTAGAAGGTTTCAACTGACTTTGCGAGGCTTCTCCCCTTCACAGCTTTTGGTGACAGTCACCGATGAAGTGCTGCCGTTGGGGGTACCAAAGCCAAGAGGGACAGACGCTGGATGTGAGGGTTTCAGCAAGGCCCCGGCACGGGCTGAGATTACATTGCATGGTTACACAGCTGACGACACCAGGACAAACACATGCTCTGCCTGTGGAACCCTCGGCCCCGGCGTTGGAACAAGGCACGGCCCCTTCCCTCCTGGTGTTTTATAGCTCCCAGCTATGTTTGCTTTACACTTTGGTGCAGAGGAAACAGCAGATGGCATGGCTTCTCCTTGCTCTGCTGTGCGCTCGCAGCACCCGTGGCGGCCGCGGCGGTGCCACCTCACACCCCGCCAAATGCAAGAGTGTCACTGCCATCGTGTGTGGAGTGCCAGTGCAGCAGGGACCATGAACACTGGCAGGTCTGACAGCCCCGCTGGGGACCAGCTGATGGACAGGCACAGACAGAGAAGAGGGAGTTGTCACAGTCACCCCCACTGCCTTTTCAGGTTTCACTTCCAGGTATTGTCCTAAAGCTCTAAGTTTAAGAGTTCCTGGCTATTGAATCCAGGCATTTACCAAACAACCAGCCCCTTCACAATGCCACTGTCCTCCCTTCCTTGTGCCATGGTCCCAGAGCACCATGCAGCTGGAGTTTGTCCTTGCACAGCACAAGGTACAGAGGGCTCTGGTAGTCCCAGGGGTGCAAAGGTGGAATATAACAAGGAGTGAGGAGGTGGTGGAGGGCATGTCTGTCCCACACTCACCTCCCACATGGATTTCTAACCCAGCAGATGCCTGTACAACAGCAGCAGCCTGCTCCAACCCACAGCTGTGTGACGGCAAGAAGGGAGGCACCCACCGAAAGCCTCGTGGTCGGACTATATCCACACAACTCCTCCCTGGCTGGGCAGTGAGATGGATGGTGGTGGTCAGGGATTGGGATTTCAGGAGCTTCCCCGCTCAGATCTTACACCCGGCTGCTGTGCCCCATGGTGCGTGCCACGGCTGTCGGCGCGGTGTCTGGCGAGTCAGGAGGTGGCCCGGCGCTGCCTCTCCTGGCAGCCACAGCCCCATGCCAGCGCCTCCGGTTCCTGGGGAGCCTCGGCGAGGAGCCAGGCGCGGCTCCCGGGGCTGGCAGGGGCTCGGCGGTGGGAGCCAACCCCCCAGCGTGACGCTTAGCGGGGCGCCCGAGCAAAACTGTTCGACATGGCTTCCCAGTGGGGAGCCCACTCAGGCGAACAAACCCCGGCAGCCTTAATCTCCGTGGCAAGAGCCCGCCGGGCCGCAGGGCGGGCGAGAGGGAGGGGGCCGCAGCGGGGCTGCGCCGGCCGGGCAAGGAGGCCGGAGCTATTACCACGCTCTCATTCTTCTGGCTAATCCTGACTTCACACTTTAACCTGATTGAGCCTTGTTTGGCGAGGCGGCTCCTTGCGCGCCGTGTGAGGGGATTAGGCCGGAGCAGCAGGGAGGTAATTGCTTCCCGGCGGCGCTGGCCCTGAGCCCCCCGCTGCCAGGAGCGCCGGGGCGGCCTGGCGGCTCTCTGGCAAGGCCTGTCCTGCCAGGCTGCCCGGCTTGGCAGCGCCGGGGGCTGGCTGGGGCACAGCTCTGTCCTGCCCGCTGTCAGCAGCCACACGGGCACCTGAACAGGCCAAAGCTGCAGCCGTGCCGTGTCCCAGGCATGCGGAGCCACACTGTGCCAGGTGAGTGATTTTCCACCCTGGCAGTGCCCTGGCATGCCCAGGACCAGTGTGACTCCAGACAGGTGAAGTGCAGGAGGGTTATTTCCTTCCCAGCATCCACGCTGGAAATTCATTTCTGTGCCAGCCCACAGCTCCCACAATGAAAATGCATGAGTTTGCATGCCCCTCACAGGCTCCGCTCCACCAGTGCTCACAGCAGTCACTGCAGGCACCAGCTCATCCAGCAAGCCTCAAGCAGACAAGGCAACCAAAGCCACCACCCCTGTGGAGCATCAGTGCTTCATGCTGTGACATATACTCCCCAGATCCCAGCCTCACCTCAGTGATGCTGTGCCAGAGCACAACAGCATTTCCCCAGCAAGGGCACCAGCAGCTATTAAGCAACCCAGACCACCCCACACGTGCTGTCTGTCCCAGCACAGCCTGTCTAGGGCAGAGGGATGAGCAGAGACAGGGCTGACAGCTGTTCAAACCACCACCTTCACTGCCTGACAGGTGATGAGGGGTGAGCTGAAGAGACAGTAAGACTCCTGCATTACAAAAAATCAATAGACTAATCAGCACTTGCATTAGTAGCAACAGCTCAGAGTCCCCCAGGGGCTCTTCAATCCCTGTTGCTACTTCAGGGCAGAAGCTGCTGCACCCGCTGTTTGTGCCAGCATCAGCACCTGCAGCCCTGTGCTGGGGGAAGTGTCACCCACGTCCACAATCCCACATGTGGCTACACAACCCACTCGAGGTGATGCACACAAGTTCCCAGTGCTGCAAAGACCCAGTGCCCAAAGAGAGGTGTCCCTAAGGGAGCTGCTTGCTGGAGAGGGCAGCAGCCACCCCACTGCTGCATTAGCAGCATGCTAGGGCAACAAGGCAGAATTCTGACCACTGTGGCACCTGCCCCAGTGCCCAGTGCCAGTGTGAGCAGGAAAAACATGGTGGGGTTTTTGGAAGAGGTTCTTTGGCAGGGGTCAGAAGGGGAAATGAGAAGGAATGGGACAAGGTTCAAAGCAGCATGGTGTGGGAGAAAAGAAACATTATTTACTGCTTTTCACAATACTAGAACAAGAGATGACCGACACAATCACAAAGGCAAGCTTAAAATCACAGCTAAAAGTGAATCCTACAAATTAGAAGTCCAGAGGTCTCTCAGCCACAGCAAGCTCAAAAGGAAAATAACAGAAGCAAAGTGCAGAGATGCACCTGTCAAGCCTTGCTGAGGCAAGAACACCTGCAGGCAGATGCTGTGCTGCCAGGAGACCAGCTGGGCACACCTCTGGTAGAACCACATCGCCCAGGGCAGGCTGCAGGAACAATGGCTCCACCACTGCTCTCCTGGAAGGAACTGCCACCCACCAAGAGTCACTTCTGTCAGCCTGTTTTGGTGGCAGCTAGATGCACAGCCCCTCTGCTCCCCAGGGCAGTGTGGGGGACATCAGCCTGGGGTCAGCCCGATGCTGGAATGCCAGGGCTGGGCACCAGGGTCCCTGCTCCGATCTCTGCCTGTCACTCTTGTCACTGCCCCTCCTGGAAGGGGGGGACAGTGAGCTGGAAGTGGGGGAGGGAGGCGCTGCTCCTGCAGGGGTTCAAGGGGGAACAGCTGGTTGCTGTCAAGAGCATCCCAGGCTGGGCGGCGTGGCACAGCCCTCCCCGCTGGCAGCCAGAGCGCAGCGCTGCACCAGGCAGCCCCAGCCGCCAGCAATTACGTGCTGAGTAAATCGATGGGATATAATTGGACTATTAAGATCTCATTATCCTCCCAGCTCTGGTTGCCACAGCCCACAGCGAGCTGGGGGAGACTGCAACCTGCAGCCACAGAAACTGCCTCCTGACCCACACAGCCTTGATGGGTTCTGGGAAACAGTGCATGGAGCAGGGACAGCACAGACAGAGGGGACAGGGATGCTGGCAGCAACAACAGGAGACATCTCTCACACAGCAAAGCACTGTGCAAAGGCAGTGGTGTCTGTACAGGGGTCCTAGAGATTAAGACATCCAGCCATCCTTCTAGTCACCACAGCAGCCTGAAAGCCACCACAGACCTCTCCTGCCTCATGCAGGGTCCTCAGTGAAATGGGGAGTTTGGCCTCTACATGCCCCTACATGCATATCTCTGGAAAGCAGGGCTCGTGTAACCACTCAAGATACAGGGTCCCCATGCTGTGAGTCACACATGCTGCCCAGCCCTGAGTGTCCCTTTCCCTGTGCAAGGGCTATGTATCAACATCATCACCTCTCACACAGCACCCATGGTGGCTGATACAATTCCAGGCCAAGGGACAGTCCTCCCAAAGGGACCAACATCCTCAGCATCTCTTGGCACCAGGTCATATCCGCTGTGGTTCAGGTGAAAATAAAAAATCATTTCCCTTAGGAGAGCTGACTCCAATCCCACCTGAGGTTTCTCGTAATATATTTTTCTTCTTATTTTCTCAGCACCAGTAAAAGCAATGAATCCGAGCTCCTCCTTGCCAAACCTTATATATAACAAAACAATCCTTTGCTGCAGCAAAGCAAAACACAGCTTGACACCACAATGTGCTGAGTGTCTTAGACCAAGACTTTGGTGACACAAGCCCTATCAACAAATACTGCCTCTCTACTGCGTCCACACAGTAAAGTGTAAAAGTGAACAGGCAGGGAGCAATGCTTCATGCAAACTACCCTGCCTTCCCCAGGCTTCCCAAAGTGCCATGCTGACCCTATGCTCTGGCCCTGATTCCTCCCTCCCAGGAGATGCAGATGCTTCCAAAAACATTAAAGCTGGAGAGTTTTGTTGCTTGGACAGACGAGCAGAGCATGTGTAAAAGGGAACATATGCTCATGGCAACAGTTAGTGAGAGGAGTCCCAGCCCCAGCATGGTGGTGTTGATTTAGCAAAACATTTCAGGGCATGCATAAATCTCAGTGGCTTCAAAGGACACTTGCTGACCCATGCCATGACCCGCTGTCTTTACCAGAGCACCAGCAGTTGCCTCTGCTGGTATCACCCAAGGGTGCCACCATGGTGTCAGTGTGGGCAGCACGCTGAGACATGTGGGTCCCTGCACCATGCTCTGTGTTTGGACACTGGGGACATTGCTGAGCAAATCTGTGCAGGGCTGGCCTGTGCAGTGGCTCGGGTCCAGCTCCAGCAAGGATCGGCTCCTGCGTGGGCTCACTGCAATGCCGGAGCTGAGGGACTCACCCCGTGGGAAGGGGATGCTATGGGAACAAGGGGAGCTGGCCAAGGAAAAGAGGGAGGGTGGGAGGGAGGGGGAATAAAGCATCTGCTGCACACCCTGGAGCCTCTTCAGAGATTGAAACAAGTTAAAAGCAGCAGCTTTAATGGCAACACAAGTGAAATAACAAGCTGCAAAACCTGCGTGCCTGTCACCGCCCCCTCCCCACAGGGTCCCTTTGTTCCTGCAACCTCGTTATCGGCGGGAACGGGAGCCAACGTGGCATCGCCATCAGCTCTCCCACGTCCCAAAGTGCCTTGAGAGAGCCACCTCTGTGTCCAGTGCCTGTGGTCTGGCAGAGCACGGGGTGAGCAGGGGAGTGTCCTGCAACCCACCTGTGGGAGCAGCCAGCCTGTCATTTTCTGCAAAAGCACCTGCTCTGTGGCTGACACATCAATCCTGGCTCCCCTTCTGCAGGGTGAGGGTTTGTGCCTTCCAGCAAGTGTCTGGCTGGACACTGAGTGTTAAAACTGCCCCTGCCTGGCTCACAGCCTGTGTGTCCCACTGCCACTGGGAGCCAAGGCACCCAGCTATTGGCTCCACTGCTGCACACCCTCTGCTTTTCTGCATCCCTGATTCTCACCACCTCCAAGTCCCCTCAGCCCTGTTCTTCAGCAATCATTTCTCCTCCCTCTTTTCATGTTTTTGCTTCTGTCTTACCTTCTAGTAGCAGGAAATCCCTGCATGAACCCTCCACCAAAGCATGTTTTTCCAGCTCCCACACTACTCTCCAGCCTGTGCACTTACCTGCTTCACATCTGCTGGCTCATTTCAAGCATGTTCCCAGCATGCTGCAAATAAAAGGCACAGAGATGTTCCTTCCCCTAGGGCTGCATGCCAGGCTCCCCAACCTTGCAGAGGGAAACTGCTGCCCAGAGTCCAGAACCTCAGCACTCACAGACTGACATGTTCCAGGATGTTCAGCAAATCAGAGTAGCCCAGCAGCTCCAGAGCTTGGGGCAGAACAAGCTGGGGGTGGTGGCAGGGATTTGCTAGACCATGTGTGGTTCTACCTCCAGCAGACAGCAGTGTGCCACAGCAAGACCCTCCCATGCAGCTCTGTGACAGTAAGGACAGGGTCAGCCCCCCTCACTCCATCACGACCCCATGCATGACTGTGCCATGCCCTGAGAAGTGCCAGGCTCCAGCTGCCTGCCACGAAGCCTTACATCCTCCAGCAGCATGTGCTCCCTGCCTGGCAGCTCACACCCGAGAAGATACCCCAGACTCCATGCTGCAACACTCATCCAAGGTGTAAATGAAAAAGCAAATAGCTCTTCTGGCGAGCCAGCCCAGAGCCCTGTGGGGAGCTGGCTGCAGCTCTGGTTAGCAGGCTCATCCCCTGGGCTTGCAGCACTGCAGAACCCAGAGCTAATTGACTCCCAGGCTCTGAGGCTTTTAATTGCTAATAAGTGTGAAGGCAGCCCTGCCAGCCCTCCTGGATTCCTCCGAGGTGTGAATGAGGCTGAGCCAAGCTGAGAATTGTGTCCCGGCTGTCCCAGATCTGTCCCAGATCTTTGTGAGCCAAGAAGCCACGCTGTGGATCTGTGATGCTGCTCCTCAGCTTTACAGGTCCTGGGACAGCAACTGGCCCCACCTTTAAGAAGAGCTAAAGCAAACTCCCTGTGGGCTGGAGGATGTTCTGAAACCAAGGCTGAACCTTGCAAGACAGCTGGAGAACTTGGCGAGATGCCCTAGCATGAACTTAGCGTCCTTCACACTCCTCATGTTTGGCCCTAGCACTCAGACAGGTAAAACTCTGATGTCTCATAGCCTGGGGGTTCCTGAAAGCACTTGGGAGAGGCTGGCAGTGGGATGAGAAGTGGGAGATGCATTGCATGATGAAAGGCAGCCAGGGTGGAGCCAGTGGGACATCTCAAATCGTGCCCAGCATCTGGCAGAAGAGATGTGATTTCACACGGGGCTAGAAGGAAACAGCCAGGATAGGAGAAGGAAAGGCAGATGGGAAACAGCAGAGTGCAGGGCTGCAACAGCACCCGAGCATGGGAATCAAACACAGGGACACACTTACAGGGAAAACCCAACAGGCAGATAAAGAGACTCCATCTCGTGTGACACACATCAAAGCCAAGATAATAACTGCTGAAGGCAGGCAGCAAAGCCCTGCCACAAGGCTGACCCAAGCTGGGGCTGTCCTTGCCCCAGTAACAAAAGCTGCCAAGAGGGGATTTGGGAGAGCAGCACCCAGTCATGGCCATGCCACAGGGGAATGGGAGCTGCATCCCAAGGCTTCCCTCCACAGAGCTGCTCTTTGAAGAGCCCCTGGCACAAAACCACATCACAGGTCTGGGGAAGCCTCTGCCTGCAGGTAGTGAGTACAGCTGCAGCTCCCACCCCACGGACCTCCCTGTGCTGTGGATCCACAGCCCCTCCTTGTTTTGGGGAGGCAGAAATGAGTTGCTGGAGGCTCATCTGGGTACTCCTCCCTTTCCCCAATCCACACACACATGGAGCCTTGAAGGAGCAAGTATCAAGCCCAACAGCATCACTCAACCACAAGGCATAGACTGGAAAAGTCCTGGCCCTGAGTCTGTGAGCACCTAGCAGTCTCACACAGATTTTCAATCTCTGTATGAAAGTTCAAATGATGGAGCAGACCTACACCCCTTTTCAAAACTGCCCTGAGGTTAATTACATTTGGGGTTAACAATGTCTTTGTTCCAAGTGCATCTGACTCACAGTGGGGACAGCAGCTCTGTGACCCCAAGAGCCCGTGGCTCACTCTGCCCGGTGGATGTGCCTCAATAGCTGGGGATTGTGTTACCTGCATGTTAAATCTCCTGCCACTGAGCTCAAGAGCAGCCAGGATTGCAGAGGGGAACTCCACAGAGGGGAGAGTCAGGGTATTGCCTGGGAAGAGGGGATGGGACCCTTACCCTGGTCAGCTTGTGGGGTTGTTACTCACAGCTCCAGGGGAGGTGCTGGCCAGGGCTGGAGCTGCCAAGGTTGCAGCCAGTTTCCAGCACGGCTGCTCAGGTGGCCTGGCACTGCTGGCACGGCTGTGGCTCGTGCTCTGGGACCTGGGGAGAGGAGCTGCTGAGCCTGATCACCCCTGCCAGAGCAGGCCTGGCGGGTTTATTTTTAACAGTTCTGATTGAAGCTGGTTTCCTGCTGACATTTACACTCCTACATCATTATCGGCTCCCCAGCTTCCAACTGCCAAGATAAAAAGGAGAATGAAATCTCCCGAACAGTGGGGTTCTGGCTGCAACCCCACAGAGGGGGAAAGACCCAGACCAGTGCAGCTGGGCAGGTATCAGCCCCTTTGGAGGGAGGTGGGTGCCTATCTCACAGCAGGGGCATTACAAACTGGGATCCTGCCACCAGATGCAGCAGGAGCCATCTCAGAGCAGCCTGGGGAGGAATATGAGTCATCATCACTGGCATGCGTGTAAGGACATGGCAGCATGGCTGGGCTACAGATGCAAATTTGGGTGCTGGAGACACCCATGCTCCTGGAATTGCCCCAGTGACTGGCTCCAGGTGCAGCAGGAACCATGGCTGCTGTCTGGGGCCAGCAGAAGGTGAGGTGCCAATCCTGCTGGCCATGAGCATGCCCATGCCATGACCTCCCAGCAGTGGATAAAGGGACTCACGAAAACATGCAGGGCTTGGATCCCCATTGTGGTTCTCTGTGATGGGAGAGTCATGTAGGGACTGTGCAGCACAGCCTGACCTTATCCTCCTTCCTATGCTGCTGTGGGAAGGCTGGCAATGCAATTCAGAGCCAACAGTGGGGCTCCCAGGATGGCCAGACCACTCAGATGTAAAAAACTCCTTTTTTCCCTACAAAACAGTCAAATTCCAACACGTGCTGTCCAAAAATACACTCTAGTCTGCCCAGGACTCTGCCTGCTCTTACATCTCTTGGATGATTCATATTTTGTCAGATTCCAGATCAGCTCTGAGACCAAAAATACCAGGTTTGAGAGAGAAGCATGTCACAGGCCCCGGAAGCTGCCAGAGCCCTGTGAGAGGAGACTGGAGATGTGACCGAGGTGGGAGATGTCCTTCTGCAGCTGGTACTGTGGGCTGGGCGTTCCTGACATGCAGAACAGCTCTCATGGAGAGGGAAAGCCTTACAGCAGCCCTGGATGGGTACAAGCTGCTCCAAGGCCAACCGACACAACCCTGCTGCATCCCAAAACAGCCCCAAAACGGGGTGGATTCATACATGGGAGCTTGCCTCCAGCTTTTACGTAATTACTTTCACGGATACGAAATCATCAGTAACTAATTAGACAGCCCCATTTCTGCCTAATATGCTGAAATTAAATATTATATTGTAGGCATTTAAAAGCATTTATGACAACATATTACATAGGCAAAATACTGCAAATTAGCCAACTCCTACACTGAAATCCTGTGCAGGAGCAATGCAGGGACCTGGCTGGACAGAAATTAGGGACATAATTTCAAGTAAATTGGGAAAAGAGCATACTCTTCTGGCAAAGGATTTTTTTTCCTGAGCGTTGGAGATTGCTGAAGCACAAAGGAGACAGCCCAGAAACACCTCTGCCAGTCTTGCTGCCCCATGAGCCATGTGAGCCCCCCAGCAAAGGTGATTAGGATGTAAGAGGGCTCCTGGTTAGTTAGGCAAACATTAATGCAAATTGTCAGTGAGCCTGGAGATGAGATCCCAGGCACAGTGGCTTGAAGGGGAGAAGGCACTTCCTCGTATTATCAGCCCATCCACTCGCTGAGGGGGGAGTGGGGGCCAGGAGCTGTTCTGTGCCACAAGAAAGAGCCAATTTCCATCCGACCACAGAGCATTTGATGTCTTGTGAAGTCGAGGTTGCACTGTCTCGCCTCTGCCTTGTGCAAGGAAATGGCTGGATCCTCCCACTGCACACACAGCCACAGCTCTGGCTGAGGATGTGAGCATCCCACAGCACCCTGGAATCCAGCATGGGATGAGCCATCCCCACTGCACCCTTCTAGCCAAAATGCAGCTGGAGAAAAAAAAGGCTTGGGTTTGGTCTCCTCCGTATGAGCAAGGGGCCAAAGTGCTGCTGTCTTTCTTTGCCCCCTGTACAGAAAACTTCTCTTCCTCAGTCTTCAACTCTGGCTTGGTGTGAGCCCAATTCAGTATTGAGCTGGAGCCACGGGGACCACAGGAGGGGGCACAGAAGGGCTGTAGCATCCCCCACCTTAACCTGCAGGCAGGAGCCCAACCCAACACAATGTGTGCTCTGCTGTTTGTGTCTGCTCTGGTGCCAGGCTCTTCCCCTAAGAGCAGGCGGTTTGCAAGGTAAAAAAGCCCAGGAGCAAAGGCAGGGAACACCACCTGGTAATTGCCTGCAAACTTCACTTGCAAGTGGAAGCTGCAGTGCCAAGCTTTGAACAGGGCTGTTTCATGTGCCTGGTGCCCCTGCTGCTCCCTGTGCATCCCATCAGACATGGGAGAGGGGATGAGGACAGTGAGTGTGCTTGAAATTCACACCTTAAAATTGCTATCCGGGTGGACTGGCTTGTTTTTGCTGCGCAGCTGAAGACAGGGAGCAGAAAGGTGAGCCAGGAGACAAGGGCTCACATTCCCAGGCCCTTTAATGCTGGGATCAATCACCTGCTCAGGGATGCTCTACTGCAGTGAGATTGAGAGCTGTATTCAACCCCTTCCTTGCTACAGCTGCCATGCTGCAGCTCGTACCAGGGTAACACTGCCTGACGTGGAACACCCTTGGGCTGGGGGCTCTCCACACACACTGCTGCACTGCCTGGGAATTTCTGCTGCTGTCCACACACCACGGCACACACCGCAACCCATCGCCCCTGCACCACGTCCACACTCCCTCCAGCGTGCAGGCACAGTGCACACACACACTCTCTCTTCATCACTCCTTAATTCTCACTTTTGAGCCTTTGCTATTTTCTGTATCAGCACACTTGGAAAAGCAGCACTGTGAGGAGCAGCAGAGGGAAGGACATGGCCCCTCCAGGAGTCCAGCCCATCTTCTGAGACTGGAGCAAAGACCATTCAATGTTCTTCTCCCAGCAATGCTTCCTTATGCGCACAGCCTGATGACCCTCTTTAGCAGGGAGGGAGACCCTGGTTCTCCACCACCAGGAATGCAGATGTGTAACCCCAGGTTGGCCCAGACCTGCATGCTGATCTGGACTCTGCTGCTCATGCTCTCACTGCAAAACACAGCAGCAGCGTTGAGGGTCTAAGTTTATCAAAGCTGGGCTCTGAACCATTTTAATCAGACTGCCCACGCCACCATGACAAGATCCCCCTGAGCCATCTGCACCTTCCTGCATGGCATCCCAGAGGCTTGCAAAGCAGAGCTGGGGCTCAGAGTCACCCCAGCTGGCCAACACAGGGACTCTGGGACCTGGCTCAGGGGATGGACGCTCTGCATTCAGCTTCCAACAAATGACAGCCCTAAACCTGACCCCTTTTCAGGACTGCCACCTGCCTTCCAGAGACTCAGCAGCATCATCCCTGATTTTCCAGGGACAGATTAGGGCACAGGAATAGCAGATCAGTGGCCAAGGAGCACTCTCTCTCCTTCAGCCCCTGGAGACCTCTGGAGCCCTCAGCGCGGCCAGCTGAAAGGCTCTCCCATCTGCTGCTTGGAGCCGCAGCGTCTGAGGGCCGGGCAGGAGCTGCGGGCGAGCGGCCGCCCCGCCGGGCTGGGCCGTCCCCGCTGGCCCCACGGCCCGCGGGCAGCTGCCGGAGCGGCCAGCCCCGGCCAGCCCCGGCTCACGGGCGGTCAGGCAGCGTGGGCTGCGAGGGAGGGCAGCTGCCCACCTCCCCCGGGACGGCGGCGGGTGGAAAGGAGGGGACAGGCGCCAGCCAGACCCAGGCCGAGAGAGCCACCAGGCCCTGTGGCAGCGGGCGCGAGCCACACGCTGCCGAGGGCCCGCACGGTCAGCTGGCGGATGGGCCCAGCAGGGACAGGGTCCCACCTCCCACTGCCCCTGGAGAAGAGGGCTTGAACAGCGCCTGCCCCGCCAGCCTGCAGCCTCTCCCTCTCATTATTTTTTCACCGCTAGAACTATCTTTTACCTTATCAATAATTCACAGGTACAAACGATAACGTTCGCTGTCATGGTCCGGGAGCCACATGTTCCCGGCGAGGGGGAAGGGGCCGCTCGCAATCGCTATTGTTAATGCCTGCGGAGCTGGGGGGAGGCGGGGAGGATAAATATTTAACACTGTGTCTCCGAGCAAATGTCCATGACCGAGGGCTGAACATGGGTTTTACACAGAGCTGCTCCTGCCCTTGAGAGGGTCATTAGCATGTTAAAAGCCGTCAGAGCGGGGCTGATGGAAGGGCTCTGCCGGAGGGACCCCCAGCGCTCTGCCTGGGGATGCAAGGTACTTTTTGCTGCTGCAGGAACATGGCAATCTCCGTCCTGCCCGAATTTCCCCTTTCCTGAGCACAAAGGCTGTGCTCTCACTGCTTGTCGAGGAGCATCCCTATCCCTGCCTGCTACCACATGGAGGGGCATGAGGGATGGGGCAGGTAGCCTGGGGCTGGTGGGTGGCCAGGGCAGTTCATTGTGCAGAGGAATTACAAAGGGGACACAAAGAGCCACACACCACATTTTGTGTGAGCTTCCTCTCCCGGGCCGCCCGGGCCTTTCTTTTGCCGTGTTGAGGGTGAGCTTTCTGTGTAAATCCCCAGGGCACGGTGAGGGGAGAATAGGTGTCTTTGTATAAGAGGCTGAAAATAAAGAGAAGAAAAAGAAGCAAAAGCACAAAACCCAGGCCCTGCAGTGGCAGGCTGTAGGGAGCGCAGATTCCCAGAGGATGTAAAGACAGTCGTACAACCAGGGGATCAAGGGTTAGCAGGCTGCAAGTGCCCTGCTCATGGGGGCACCAACAGCTCCCCACAGCATCCCCCCACTCTGTAAGTGTCCCCAAATATGCAGCCACAGTGTAACTTCCCCAGAGCCATGTCCTCGTCTACAGCCCGGTTTCACATTCTTATTGTTCCAGGTACAATTTTGGGCACTGACAGATGGGAAAACCCCACGCTGGGATAATCCAGGAGCACTCTGTTTTGGCCTTGCTGTCACAGTCACTGCTGGCATCTCTCCACAAAAGGATGGGAACAGGAAAGGAACAGGTCTTGTCTGGCTCTGTGGAGGTGAGGGCACAGGAGGATAAGGGAGGAGGGTAGGGAAGAGAGAACATCTTCAGCCACCACTGCTATTTACCCTGTGAACTCCAAGCCAAAGCCCCCGCAAAGTCCAGCCAGCACCTAACCAGGCAAGGTACTTTAGAGCTCATTAAATTAAAGCAAAGCTGTCTTTCCCTTTCACAGTGCAAGTAAAATATATTTCTGCCTAAGATGCTCTGACAGGACAGCAGCGCAGAGGTCGGGAAGGCATCCCCTGGGGAGAGCGTGGGAAGACGGGCGCCAGAGGATCTCCCCCAGCCTGGCTGAGAGCAGCAGAGGCAGCCTGGACCCCCCTCCAGCAGCCCCACGGCTGTGGCAGCCCCATCCCTACCCAGACGTGCTGTTCAGACATCAACTCACATCATCACAGACAGAGAAGGGCCTCTGCAGCCGGCTTTGCTCCGTCAGCCTTGCAGAGTGGGGATGCTTGGGGGTTTTGAGAGCAATTAAGGATTTGGCCTATGTTGGAGGCACTGGACTTATGTCCTCAATACCCAGAGAGGGAGAGTGGGTGAGGTGTCATCCATCACCCAGAACAGGACACTTTATCACTGGGACATCTCTGAGCACTGAGCCCAGACCCAGAGCCCTCCCAGGGATTTCTGCTCCAACTGACACTTCAGTTTTCACCACTGGGAAAAGAAGTACAGTCTCCTTTGCAACTTCAAAGGACATTCAATTCATCTCTTCCCAGCTGAGTGTTCAATGGTTAATTGCTCTCTGTCGTGAAAAAGACAAATTTAATTCTAGTCTGAATTTGTCTAGTTCAGCCCCCAGCCATTGAATGATTTTATGCTTTTTCTTTTCTTTTTCTTTCTTTCTTTTTTTTTTTTTTTTTTTTTTTAATTAATGGCATCCCTACAATCAGGCTTTTCCCCATGCAGGTGTGCAGAGAGATGAAGATAAATTTCTCTTCTAGCCTCCTCTTGCATACACTAATAGGCTGAGCTTTTTAATTCTTTTCACTGGAAGGCAGATTTTCCAGGCCTCCAATTATCCTGCACTTCCTCTCTGAGCACTTTCTAATTTCCCAACATCTCTCTAAACTGTGGGCCCTGAAGCAGAAACTATGCTCAGCAGAGGCCTCCCTTCTGCCCCCCAAACTGGCAACTCCCCAGTACCCAGAGCTACTCCATGCATCCATCACTGCCCAAGCTGGAAGCCTGCATCCCAGAGCAGGCTTACAAGAGGGCTGCTAAGTCTTTTTCAGTGTAACCACATCCCCAGACACTGCTCCCCGTCTTGTAGCTGTGACCTACATTTTTTTTTCCCCAGCTGCATGACCTTGCATGAGGATGTTTTCCAGTGCAGGTGTTTCAGGCGGAGCATCCCTGCTAGACCGACATCCCACCAGCCCTGCTCCTTTCACCTATTGGCTCATGTTTCCTCCCAGACTGAGTTCTGTCACTGTGCAGGTGCTTCTACATCACCCACGCCACTCAGCTCACCCTCAGCTGGTGCAAGGCAGAAAGAGGAAGCAACAAGACACCAGGATATTGGGGGTGATTGGCAAAAGTCAGTATTGCCATTCCAAGACCACTGCACCGTTGCAGAGATGGTGAACATTAGTTCACCACCATCAGACCCCCACTGCACCCTGTCAGAGAGATGACCACTGCAACTCCCCCAGGGATTTCAACCAGTGAAAAACGCTGTCAGAAATGCTACACAGATTTTTGCAGAATATTAATGTTTTCATGCCAATATCCTCCAGGCAAGAGCAAAATGACTTGCAGAAGTCTTGGTATATCATGTCAGCACAGTCGCTACTTATCAACCCAATTTGTCAGCTCATCAAAAAAATGATATCAGGTTTGTTTGACGAGAGCAATTTTCCATGTGGATTGGCATTAATTATCCTTTAATTCCTCCCTGATTGCCACCCGTATCGTTATTGTAGCGGGGATCGGTGTCAAGCTGGAGGCAGAGCAGTGGCTGCCACGGGGGGAGGTATGGCAGGGATGCTCTGTGTGCCACAGGGGGAGGCATGGCAGGGATGCTCTGTTGTCACTTGCTGTGCTGCTTCAGGGTTAACGACCTCACCCTCTGGAGGTGACAAAGTGACTGATGCATAGAAAGTGTCACATCCCTCCTGACACAGCCCAGGTCCTGGGCAGGGGTAGCTGCTAAGAGACAAGACCAGGATGAAGAGAGTCAAGGAGGATGGGGGATAGGAAGATCCTGTCCTAAGGAGCAGGCTCCACAATGGGTAATTTGAGCTACCCGGGTGAAGAGCCATATTTATACAACCACTCCTGCCAGAGATGGGGACCTGCCTGCACCATGAGTCCCTTTCCTTAGGCAAGAGGCAGCCCTAGCCACAGGCACAGGCTGGAGCAGCCCCAGGAACAGCCAATATTTGCTTTCTCTCAGTTAACCCTCAGACTGAGGAATGCAGGGTCACCACCTGTGTGGCTCCCTGGGGAGGCAGCTGTGTGTGGAGGGATGCAGGGATGTCCTCTTTTGACTACGCTGTTTATTTTCTCAATATTTGTGGAAGGAAACAAGAGCTGCATGGGGGAATGTGGGGCCAAGGATGGGCTGGGAGGGCTGGCCAACAGAGCGTTGGTCGAGGGTCAGCAGGTGATGGAGGTCAGCCAGCACTTCCCAACCACCCTCTGTGTCCCTCTGACAGCCAGCCCTCCTCTGCCACCTTCCTCATGGATGGGGAGTGTGGCTGTGGGTCTCCCTCCCGAACCTTGCCTCATTCCCTGGCTCAGCCATCTGCTTGGATGCAGCTGGACAGAGCAAACCACTGCTTCACAAAACAGGGTGAGTGGGCTCATTCCCACCAGGACCAGGGCTTTGCCTGCTTTCAATAGCAAAAGGTTCCATGTGATGCTGATTTCCACTAAACCTGCCTGCTTCTGTAGTCCTGCTTTCCCTAAAAAAGTTAAAATCTCCCACAAAATGATGTTCTGACCTATAGCACAGCAGATATTCCCAACAGATGACTGTCTCACAGCTTATATCCTCATTCTGCACTGAGCCATTAATAAAATTCAAAAGCAATGACCTTGAGGTCCCTGCCAGTGACACCAAACCCCAGCAGCCTTTCACTTACACACTCTTCATCTCATTTGGGACTGACATGCTTCCAATCAAGGCTCTGCCATCAGACAGGCTGCAAACACACAGCCCTAGCACCATGCAGCAGGTCTGGAGGAGAAATCTGGCCATTGGTGGGAGGTACAGCCCTTGGCAAGATGGGCAGGGCTGTCATCACACCTCCAACCCCTACTGATCTGGGAAATGCAACTGGCAGGGCCACACAGGCAATTTAGTTCCTGTCTCTGTGACTCAGTTTTCCACCCGTAAATACAAAAAAAAAATACACTGACATCTGCACTGGTGGAGATACTGAACTGAGTAAGCGTCCACCCCAAGCTACTCTAGAGCCCAGGGGGAGGGGAACAAAGACAAAATATTATGATTCCTCATTGCAACCAAGACTTCAGAGCAAAAATTGATGCACCAGTGGTGCTGCCCCAGTGGGCTGTATTTGCATTGTCAGCTAATGATTGAGCTGAGGCACCTCTGAAAGCTGGAATCACACACACAGTGGTTGTCCCCTGCCCCACATCCCCCGAGCCTTGCAGCAGGGAGAGTAGAGCCTGCTGCACCCCATGCTCCGGGCCAGCCAGGGAAGGTGCATCCTGTGGTGCATCTGCCTGCTCACCCCCAGCACCTGGGGAGCCTCAGGGCACCCCAACTCCACTGGCACATGCTCGGAGCAGGCACTCTGCCACAGAAGAACCAGCAGCTGCCTGCTGTAGCATCCCAGCTCCCAGCCCCAAGCTCCTTAGCAGCGGCCCCTGGCTGGGGTTGGGGTTGTGGGGGTGTTTCCCAGTCCAGGATGCCCATCTGGAACCCATTAGGCACCTTTAATCCCCCTCATCCATTCTGGTGCTGTCTGAGCTCCCCCCCACCAACACACACAAACGCTGCCATTCAAGCAGTTAATTTAAACAAATTCTGCCCAGCCGCCACATCGAGAAGCGATGAAAAAGCCAAACGAAGCAGCTCAAAGCCAAGAGGAGAATGAAAAAAAAAAAAATAGAAAGAAAGAAAATAAAAGAAAGAAAACCACTCTGCACGGCAGGGCTGATACCCAGAAAGACCAGCTGCATCCTCCCATCCCAGCCAGCCCCAGTCCTCCCTTCTCACAGGCAATCAGATACCATGCGGGCTGTGTAATTGGATGGCAAAGGATAGAGAGAGACATCTTAAAGCTTGGGTCTAATCTCATTAGCACCCGGCTGCGGGGATGCTGTGAAATCGTAGGATGCAGGAATGAGCAACATGCTGAGCCCGTGGGGAGGAGAACTAGCGAGCTGGAGCGGGACGACAGCACCGGGAGGTGGAAATGCCTCCGGTCAGACAGCAAGAGCTGGAAGCACCGCAGAGTCCTGGGAATGCAGCCAGTCCCCTTGCTTGCTCCTCACTTCCCTGCTCCTGTTTACCCCACAAGCACAGATCCCCACTCCTGCTACATGGCCCTGACTTTATCCCTATGATTGGTAATTAATAGCGCTAGTGTTAATTGCTGGGCAGTAACAGCCCGGCTGTGCAATAGAGAGGAGCTGCCATGGAGTGTCCCTGGGGTTGAATACCTACCCCCAAACCACCCATTTTACATTTCCACCATTCCTGCCTTGGACTGGCACATACCCAGCAGAATACACTGCTGCATGTTTTGTTGGGTATGTGCTGGTCCATGGCAAGAAGAATCACCAGACCCCAGGCAAACATCCCAAAAGGGTGCCATGATGAGATCAACTGCAACCCTCATCTTGCAGGGTTGCCACTGTAAGTCTCTGTCATATAGTGACTGGCCAACAGTGTCCCCTGGGAAAAAGCAACCTAAATGGGGCAAAGTGGAGGGGATGAAGCACCCACCCATCTGTGGGTCTCCTAGGTGGACAAACGACCCTTTGAGTGTCGTACCAGGGATGGGAGACACAGGGTCAGAATTCCCAGGTCCCTTGGTCCCTTTCCCAGTTCTGCCATGGGAGGGGTCTGGGTGGAGAACTTCCCAGCTCCAGGATGGGAAACACTTTTTGAGAGCTATTCCTGCGCTTTCCACATTTAGTACTCTGTCCATGCAATATAGCTAACATCTCTCCCTCCTTTCTCCACATAATCCCAAAATTACCATTTCCCAAACACTCAAGTGGATGGTCAAACTCTTTCTGGCTGCACCTCCCAGGGAAACATCTCTCCTCCAGCCCCAAGGCCTGCAGAAAATCTGTGCCACTTTTTCTCTTCAAGTAGCTCTGCCTCAAATGCCATCCTTGACTGGAGGGGCAGCGAGGACCAGGGAAAAGGAGAGGTGAGGAAACCATTGTAAACCATCCCTGCCATTTCCTACATCCCAGTTTAGAGAAAACAGGACAGCGGGATGTCTTCAGTTACCAACAGCTCCCTTGGGAGCAGTAAAAATTAATCCAGCTTTTCCTATCCTGAAGGGAAATACAGACACAGATGAGGATGAAAGCCTCTGTGGGCAAAGGGGGGTGCAACAACCATGGAAGGTCAGGGGAAGGCAGCTGGTAGGACCCCTTAATCCATACTCTGCTTAGCTCTGGCAGGGCAGTGGGAGTCCCAGCCACAGAAACCTGAGTCTCACTGGTTAAGTCAGGATAAGCCTGAGATGATAATTAATTTAACACAGATGAGAATCTGGAAAACGAATCCCCACCTCCCCAAAGCCATCCCAGCACACTGCCAGCAGTGTTCCCTTGCATGTAGATGCCAATAGGCACACACAGGGAAATGTGCTCACCAAACCAGAACACCCTCAGCTCATCCCTGCAGGCAGGACACAGCTCCCCCTTGGCAATGCCTAGGAGCCCTGCTGCACCAGGAAAGCTCCCACTTAAACTCAGCTGTTTGGCCCTTACAGCACTTTAGCATGGGGAACTTTACCCACCTACAGCACTGGATAAAGCATCCCAGTGCTCCAGGCAGCCCTCTTGGGCAAGAAGCCCACCAAGCCCAGCTGCTGGTGTCGGGGTTGCAAGTTGTGTGCTCTAGCACCAATGCCAAGAGCACCACAGGCCCCTTGGGAGCAGAAGAGGAAGAACAGGGCACAGGAACCCCTGCTGGAAGCAGTGCTGGAAACTACAGACAGCTTGTTTTCTTGGCAATCCCAGCATGAGAGATGAGGGGTTCCAGCATCTACCCATGGGAAGATCAACCAGCAAACACAGGATAATCACCTGGCTCTGCACATTCACACGTCTGTGGGGTGCACGTGCAGCAGCACCAAGATATAACTTAGCCTCAAATTACTGCATAAGACTTTTTTTCTTCAACATTCTGGAACTCAAATTACCAGAGGCTAATTCTGCTCACAATTCTTTAATATCACTTTGAACCCTTCTACTATCTGAGCTGTGAAAACAGGAGGAAGGAAATGCCTTTATTCTGCACTCAAAATGGATGGACAAAGGCATCAGCTCCTCCAAGTGCACTTTTAACTCTTTCAGGGGACCAGAGGTGGCCAAAGGCTGAATGTGGGACAGTGTAGGCAATGAGCTGTGAGGCAGGTAAAGAATAAATAATTTCTGTGTTTTAATAGCTGTGTAATTAGCACTGCTACTCAGCTTTAGGAAGACTTGACTTTTCATTGCTTTTTCCCATGGGTTGCAAATTCTCATTTGCCAGTGCACCACTGGGAAGCTGGACAGGGATGCTCTGCATGATGCCATGTGGAGGGGAGGACTTTGCTGAAAGGAGCAGGGGGCTGAAAGCTGCACCTCACCACATTTTCAGCCCCTTTAGCTTTAATAACATCACAAAACCCAAATCCAAAGTAAGACAGAGGGTGAGCCCAGCAGAACCAGTGGCTCAAGGAGAGAGCTTGACCCCGTGCATTGCCAGGGAAACCTTGGAAGCGACTCAGCAGCCAGAAAAGCGGAGCCGGCCGTGAGTCGGGAGCACGGCGGGGTGCATGGAGGGAAGGGGGCAGATTATCTCCAGGCAGCCGTCTGGCAATGCCCACTGCTGGCATTGGCTCACTGGCAGGATAATGGCACAGAACAGAGCCAGGGCATCCCTGTGCAGGGCTTGCACCACCACCCCGGTGGGACAGGGCTGGGCTGCTGGGAAGCAAGGAGGGTAAAAGGCATGTTGGGGCATGATGGCTACCCTCACCCCAGCACTCCTGTGCCTCTGGAGACTCTGGGTCAAGTCCCAAAATGCTTATGGAAGTGCTCAAATAAAGAGATCTTCAGAATGTGCTTAATTTGTGAGGCTTTGAGGTTGTCTGCACTCAGGATCCACCAGGGAGTCTCACTGCCCTCCCCCCACCCAAAAAAAGCTGAGATCTGTGGCACATCAATGATGAGCAGCTCCCTGCACACGGGTGCTCCTTCCCAGCAGGGTTACCCAGCCCAGAACCCCAGAGGTATCTGTAAGGATGCTGTCCCCACAGCCAGAAGCACAAGGATGCACAGCCTGGCTCAGCCTGGCCCTCCAGCAGCCCCCGAGCCCCGCCAAGGCTGGGGTGCCAGGAGCAGTCCCCCAGCGCCTGGCAGCCTGCCGGGGAGGGGGCTGGCCGCCCACCCGCCTGGCAGCATCCTCCCCTAGGTAACCTCCCCACCTATTAGTGGCACATTTGTTTCCCTGCGTTTCCTTAGAGCTGTCACGAGCCACACTGACTCTTTGTTCCCGGGGGCTGCGGAGAGGCCTCCCTTCCCCCCAGCTGGTGTGGGGGGTGTCTGTGAGCACACAGACCCCGCAGCTCCCCCCTCCCCCCAGCTCTAGGGGTAAACACGCTGCCCCTCCTCATTGGTATTCGGGGGGACACATCCCAGCCTGGCCCCCCCAGCCTGCTCTGTCCCCAACAGAAGGAGCTTTGTCGGGGAGCGCGATGGGGTACGGCACCCGCAGTCCAAAACGTGGGCATGGTGACAGCAGGGACACTTGGCCCTCACCCGGCAAGGGGAGGGGGATGCTGCTGGAGGGGGAGCTGGGACAAAACGAGGGATGCTGGGGCAGGGGAAGCAGGGAGGTTTGCTCCAGGAAAGCTGCTCTCTGCTCTGACCTTGGCACTTAGCTCTTGGACTGCAGACCTCTGCACAGAACACCAGCACACACACATCTGTGCAAAGAGCAAGAGAGCACGTGCCTGGGGAGCCAAAGCAAGCCTGCTCCAGCATGGGAAGATGAAAACACAATGCTGTGCCCATAGGCCCCTTCCCACGCAGCGGCTGCAGGCTCCTTGCCGAGCTCCAGAACCAGCACAAAACCTTGCTAGGAGTGAACCTCAACCAAAGCCCCAACAGAAATGACTGTGGGAGGTGGGGGCAGGTGTCTGGCACAAGACAGCCAGGGCACAGCCAGAGCCAGCCCACCACAGTGACAGCATGTGCAGGGAGCCAACCAGCAGGCAGGCACCAAATATCCCCCCTAAATTGAAAATGGGGCTCAGGCAAGTCTCCCCCACCGGGAAGGAGCAAAGCTGTGGCAGATGCATTCCCCAGAGAGTGTCCCCACCTGGCACCCGCACCTCCCACCTGGCACCAGCATGACTGCCCACTGTGGGGGCACGGGACCGCTCCTTTATCCAGCATCCACCAAGCACACATTTTTTCCTCCATCTCTGCCTTCCCTATCTGGGGTTTTCCTGGCGCAGCCGAAGAGGAACGGTCACTAGTACAGTCTCGCAAGCAACACCTCCCACGCGCAGCCAGCCCCATCTGAGCAGGGCCTGTTTTGTTATTCCTTTCTCTGACAGCTCCTTTTTCACTTGTCACCCTGTTTTGCTACTACTCAGCTCACAGCTTCCTCTGGCGTGGTTGTGATCCTCTCCTTCTTGAAGGATGTCATTTGCATTTTCTCAAGTTATTTAGCAGCCCTCCATTTTTCTCTGCCTGCTTTTCTAAAGGCAATTAGGGCTGGGTTTAGCCAAATGCAGGGGTGGTGGAGGAACCTGCCCCAGGGCTCCCGTAAATATCATCTCTCCTAACCAAGCAGCACACCCAGCTGTGGTGCTCTCTGCCACTCAGCTCGAAACTCACAGCTCTTTAAATACTCCTGGGTCCATGGTGGGTCTGGACCAGCCGCTGGTCCCTCTGTCAGCTCCCAGACAGAGGCAGTCCTAGAGCATCACTATTCCTCTGCAGGCTCTGGCTGCAAGAGAAGAGTCTCACGGGAGCGTGACAATCGCCCCAGCTCCTACAACATTTCACATGTCCCCGGCTCAGAAAGTCACCAGCCCTGATTGAGATGTTAATGCTGTTTCCAGGGAGCCCCTGCCCTTACAGACTGAGAGCAGCACGGCAGCCCTTCCCCCTGGGCTTGGCTGCCAGCTGAGATGTGGCACCATCTCCTTCACCATTTTTGCTGGCATGGGTCTGACAGGAATTGAGACTGTGTGGCCCATGTCTTAAATCTCCCTCCTTCTGGAGACAAGACTTTTTTCCCCCCTACTCTCTGCTCGCTCTCCCTCAGCTTCCACTCTGCCTGAGCAAGGAGCAGCTACTGCAGCTTTTGTTGAGGGAAACCACTGGGCAAGGACTCCCATGCGGATGCATCCATCCGGGATTGTGACTCCCCTGCAGGAGCAACTCCCCAGAGCTCCTCACAGCCGAGCACCCACTGCTCCTCTCTTCCCTCGCATCAGCTCGGCTTCCCTTGGAGAAAACTATTTATTTATAGCCATCCTGGCTGCCTTTAGCACATTTCAACAGCCCACGTCTTTGCCTCCCTGATGATGTGCCCACAGCATTTCTGTCCTCACCTGCTGCTGCAGCCATTCCAGACTCCTCTCTTCTCCATCATCCCCCAATCAGAACCCCCAAAGGTATTCAGAAACAGCTTCAGGAGGAGGTTTTAAGGGAAGGTAAGCAGAGAGGGGAGAGAGTGCTACAAAACTCCTTTCTCATCCTTCCCCCCTGCTCTTTCCAAGGAAGCAGAGTTTCTCTCTACTTGCTTTTTCTGTTGGGACACCCAAAAAAACCCCAACTCCTGACAGCTTGGGAGAGATGGTGAAGGAAGGTCAACCAGCATTGCCCTGGCTCCTGGTGTGCATCAGGGCAGTACTAGAGCATCATTGCTGAGCCAAGATGTGTATGGCTGTGGCACACTGGGGACCAACACTGAGCACTGCAATAGAAGAGGTCACCTTCTTGCTTGGGTAATCCTCACTGGAAGGAAAGATCCATCTTTTTATCAGCTCTTCACTTCACAGGAGATGTGTTCTTCCCCAGTGAGCTGCTGGGGGATCCTGGCTTTCCCCCCTGAGTCCACAAAGCTTTGTTCTTCCATCCAGTGCTGACAGTTTAATTAAACCCAGTTTGAGAATGGGTCACTGAGGTCAGGCGCTCTCCAGCGAAACCTCTGATCAGCGCCACTTCCAGCCACCAGCACTGCTTAATGAGTTATCCACTTATTGCAGGGACATAAATAAAGGAGGCCATGCAGGGAGTCCCCCCTGCCTCCTGCCCCCACTGCCAAGGACCTCCCCCCAAAAATCTCAAACTAAAATGGGCTCTGAGCAGGCGTCAGCTCAATATTCCCAAATTCCAAGGGGAAAACATTCCTCTCCAGGCGTCTCACCTCCCCCCAGCCCTCGTTGGCCCTTTCCTGCCATTCCCCAGTTTCTTTAAGCCCCGACGGATCAGGTTTAACTCCAACCCTTTCCATTATCCTGATGCACAAATGCTCTTTACAGCCAAGTTCTACGTAACTAATTGTAGCTCGAACTGGGCTGGGAGACCACCAAGTACCACCAGTGTGGACTAGGCTCTGACACTCAGGAGGTGGACAAAGAGCTCTCCATCCCAACCTGAACCTGAGGGACTCCTCTTGGGCTCCTGAAAAATTTTCATCAGGTTCAGTGGGAAAGGTACAGTGGGAAATTGATCTATGGGTATCACATACCCCTAATTCAACACACTTACCTTCATCTTCTGTGTTACTGATGTGTTGAAAAAGATCCATCAAGACTATGCCTAGAAAAGGCTGGAGCACCCAGGTCAGCATACAAGGGCCCATCTAAGCAACCCCCAGCAGCTCCTGTAATCCACCCTTGGCTTTCTGCTTCAGCTGCCACCAGACAGCCTCATTTCCCAACTAAACAGATCTCAGCCTGACTCATTCAGTCAATTTTTGCTAATTCAAGACCTCCCAGTACTGGTGGGAGGACATGAAGATCTAGCAAGGACTCCAGAACTTGAGAACCATGCCATAGGTGGCTGCTCTCAGCAAGTCAAGGGGAAGCCTGTTTGCTGGAAGCCATCTGGAGATCAGGATTTGCAAGAAAATTATTCTGGTAAGGGCCTTTTTTTCCTAGACCAGCACAGGTCCTGGCCTGTTTCTGTGCAGGGAGGAGGTCCTGAGCAGTGGGGCCACCCCAGATCCATTTCAGCAGTTAAACAAGTGCAAAACCCAGTGGGGAGGCTCCAGTTTCGTTCAAGGAGAGCTGATTTCAATTTAGCTTAAACCCGTTCCCCACTGACTCATATCCCTGTAGCCTGACCCGGGTTTGCAGCAATTTAAAAGTGTCCTTATGACCTCCTGCACTGGCTGGCTAGCACTGGTCCAGATCCCACCTCTTGCTAAGCCAGCATGTGTGCCTAGACAAGCCACCCAGCGCACCCCCTGCCCTGCCATCCCCCCAAAACATCCCTGAGCACCTCAGCAACCATCATCCTCAAGGAGAGGGAGCAGCAGGTCCTCTGGCACATAGGGCTCTGTTGTACAAATGCAGAACTCAAGGATCTGCCAGGACACTGGCTCCTGATGTGTTCTCTGGGCAGACCCCAGCTCTGCATCCCTATCCTCATTAATGTGGAGGGGGAACGTGTTGCAGAGGAGGCTGGAGGGTGGCTCAGTGTGCCCCTGTCCCCAGCCCCCCTCATCACAAGGACCCTCTGCTCCAAGCATGCTTGAAAGCTCCCCAAGAGCTTTGGCACCAGCTATAGTTGAGGAGCTGCTAAATCTGAGCCCATGCACACGGCCCCAGATTGAACAAGAAAAGCTCCAGGTGCTGGTATCCAGGCAGTTTGCCATGGCAAAAATGGCCAGAAAACAAGACAGGGTGGGAGGGAAAAGGTTTGAAATAACCACCACATTGCAGTAAGCAGTAAAACAACGGGAAGAGGCTGAAATGCACCTGAATATGAGGTGGCTGCAAGCAGCACCTTGCATAACCCTCTTAAACCTCTGCTGGTATTACAGCCCCGTGCACACCGTGGCATAGTCCTGGCTGCACACGAGCCTGGCATCTCTGTAGGGGCACACTGTATGTGTAGGGGACACACGTGCTGATCCTCTGCATCTCCACAGTGAATTGTTAGGGCTTGCTTGTTTAAAGAGCCTGGTATTAAAATCTAGAGAAGATGAAAAAGGAAACACGAATATTTGTAGAATTTTTCTTTTGCCTGTGTTTCTGTTATGCAATGGGCGCTGGAGGAGGATGGGCCCTTGCTGGCGCCACGATATGGCACAGCTGAGCTCAACAAATGCCATTTGATAATTAATTGAACGCCTGTGCTATCAGCTGCCATTACCTAGGCCCATCTTTGGCTCCTGTCCACCACTTCACACATCCCATGCTGGCAACCCACACAGCGTTTTAACCCTTCATTACCTGCCTCAGGCCAGACTCTGGGACTGACTCCCTGGCACTGTTACTGCACAGGCAGGGCTGCCTGGCCCCAACATGGCCATGCCTGTCCTGGGGACAGCACATTCAGTTATTTCATCCATTCCTGCCTTGCCTCAGCAGGGACCTGGCATCCTCATATCACAGCTGATCGATGGAGATACAAGATGCAGCAAGCAGAAAGCTTGTGTCCTGGCAACTACCACCCCAACACACAGAGCATAAACTGCTTCTCTGAGTGATGGAGAGCACCCAGCCCCAGTCTGGCATGCACCCTCTCCTCCTCACAGCACCCCTCCCAATGTATGTGGTGCCTGACATAGCTGAGAGCCTGTAAACACTTTGTTTGAACAATGCTGGCACTGCTGAAAGCACCATTGCCTGAGCAAAACAGCCCCAGGCAGGAGAAACCCAATATGGAACAGAGAATATTTATCAAAGCCCCAGCAGCTCTCCCCAAGCAGCCTGCTGCTGCACAGAGGGAGGAGGAGCAGAGATCTGTGAAGCTGGGGCTTGCACAGCCAGAGACAGTCCCTGGAGTTGTTTCTGCAGGTGCAGAGGGACAGGCAGGGATGGGGACAAGTAGAGCAATGTGATGAGGGGGCAGTAGGCATGAAGGGCTGGATCTGCCCCAGGCAGGGCTCCCCCCTCCTTCTCCAGACACCCACAGAACGGCAGCTCTTGAGCAGGGCTGTGGGGCTCTCTGTGCCCCACAGAGGTCTCCAGGCAGAATGTGATCCCCTTGGGGAGACCCTCTTTCACAGTCCTTTCATGAGAAACTGGGCTAGTGTGTAAGGGAACCCTGCTCCAAAGCCCATGATCCACACCCAGGGAGGAGTCTGAGGAGCTCACAGCACCTCTCCACCCAACACTGTGCAGGCACAGCTCATCTCTGTGATGCCAGACCCAGCCCAGACTGCCAGCACCTCATCCCATAGCCCCATGTGTCACAGGAACACCCTTAACACTGCCAGTCTCAGGTCTCCTGCAAGTCACAGCCCATTTCCCACCTTGTGCATGCTCAGATCACACAGAAACAGGGTGCACTCCCCTGCCACGTGTTGAGCTTTCATTGGGAGAACACACCAGTAACCACCAGCACAACCCCCAGAAGCAGCACCCTCCTGAGGCACCAGTGCCCCTCCAAACCCCATGGCAGCCCCCACAGCACTGCTGGGCAGGGCAGGGCAGCCCTGTGGGCACAGCAGGTACTCACAGCCGTGACAGCGCCTGGTTGTTCTGGAAGAGAAGCTCGGGCAGGGAGTGCAGCTGGTTGCGGTTCAGCCGTCTGCAGGGAAAGAAGAAAAGGGTCAGGGGTACAAAGCAATGACTCCATCTGCAGCCCAGCTGGATTGCACCAGGCAGAGCTGGGTACTTTGGCTCGCTCAGAGAGGGCAATGGAGCACAGCATCCCACCTGGCAAGGACACCCCCATCCTGCTCACCACAGTCCCAGGCAGGGACAACCACAGGGCACTAATAGACCTACTCACAATGTTGTAATTATGTGCAGAGAGGATCCAAGCTGTTAACTGCTGACTGCTGCTTAACTGCACTCTTAACCTGCTGCTCGCTCAGCTCCTCATATTTGCTCGAGCAGCTTGGGATTTTTAAACTGCTGAGCTATTTTACTGAGTACTGGACCAGAACTTACAGCTCCCTTGCTAACACACAGGACACAGCTGATACAGCAAAAGTCATTTGTGTTTAACCTGCTCCTCACTTTAAAGCATCAGAAAGGACTCTAAGATCTATAGAAACAGAAATAGGTGTGCTTCCCAAACTGTAAAATACCACTGCCATGCAGAAGAGAAGCTGTTTGAAGTCAGGCAGCACTGATGCATTAGGGTTTAAGGAAAAAAGGAAAGGATGCTCTCTGAACTAAATCCAGCAGCCCCTCACCAACCTCCCCCCATGACCAGACACTCACAGCCGCTCAAGCTCCTTCATGTCATCGAATGCCCCGCGCTCCACCATGCTGATCTGGTTTTCCATCAGCTGCCTGCAGAGAGAGAGGGTCAGTTTTCTGGAGAAGTGGTCCCCAGTGCCCTCATTACTTCTTTTGATCCAGGGCACCTCACTGCCACTATGCCCTCAACACAACCCAAGATCTTCCCACTCTCTCCCAGCTGGAAACCCAGTCCAACACAATACCCTCCAGCCCTGGTGGCTGAAGCCCACAGGAAGAGGCTGAGTAACTCCAGCAGCCCTAGGAGGGGCCACAAACCAAGCACAATATCCACCAAGGTGGGGGCAGCTGGCCCCTCATCAGGAACTCACAGGACACGGAGCTGCTTCAACCCAGCAAAGTCATTCTTGTTGATTCGTGTTATGTTGTTGCCATTGAGCTCCCTGCAGAAAGAAGAGGAAGAAATTAGCAGGGAAGCACTCAGGAAGCAGCCAGGCACTGGGCATCCCCAGTACCTCCCCAAAAACGCCAGGCAGTGCCCGAAGGACAGTAGGGGCTGGTGCAATTCCGTTGGCCCCTCATCAGGAATGGCCCTGGCTCTAGAGAGGAACCTCATCCTCAGTGACCAGCAGTGCTGGGCACACACAAGTCTGGCTGGCTGTGGCTGTGTAAGCTTCCATGGACCATAAGGCAACAAGAGGCAGGGGCTGTCCAGATCCTCCCTGTCCTCATTCCTGATGCCCACCATGGGATGCATGTCACCCCATCCTCCAAAAGCAGCTAGCACCTGGTAGGGTCATCCCAAACACACTGAGCTGTTTAGAGAAGGCAAGGGTAACAAGAAACAAACGTAAGTCCCCAGAACAGCAGGATCCCTCCAATACTCAGCTGCAAGACACTTACATGTGTACATGACACTTAAATGATAATGGCTCCTGCCATTACCCTTGCATCACAACCGGTTCAGCACACAGCCATTTCACACCTTCTACCTGGAGAATAAGCCACACTCAGGTTTCACCTGCCAAGAGAAGCTTGCACAGGACAAGCTGCTTTGTGGCATCACTCTCATTCAAAAGCCCTGGGCGAGCACAGGGACAAGCAATGCAGCCAGGAAGGAGATGCTGCCCCTCCCTCCTTGCTTGTTCTGCTGGTGGAAATAAGAGGTATCTACAACCATCCCACGGCCTGGGTCCTTCCCAGGCTCTGCTGAGCACCAGGACATGTGTCCCACTGCTGGACACACACGTGGCAGGGACTCTGCTCCCAGCCCTGCTGGCTACACCTTCCCCAGCTCTCCTCAGCCATGCTCTCCAGCATGCTCCTGCTAGGATTATCCTGCTTTAAAATACATCAAGCCAGAAGCTGCATAGATTTGCATCTCACAGCCAGCTTTGCAGCGCCTTCTGCATTACAGGATGTGATAACTGTAGGAAAAGCAGGACCGTCAGCCCTGGGACTCACAATCTGCAGAGCTGGGGAATCTCTGTGCAGCCCCCTACTGCAGGAGACAGTCTCCCCTGTTAGCACCACAAAGCATGGCAAGTTTGCTTCTTGCCACAAGGCCAACCTGCCCAAGGCGTGTGCAGGGGATGGAGGATTCCTGTGCAAGGGCAGGGCCCAGGGAGGGCTCCCACGCTGGAGACCCACTGCCTGCACTGAACACAAACACAGAAATCAAGAAGAAAACAAACTCCAGGAGGAGAAGCCAGTCAAGTGAAGGATGAGCTGCTGGAGCCAGGGAAGGAAAGAGACAGCAGAGTGCCACCACGGAGCAGGTTGGGGTACTTGGGCAGGGGGGTCTGTAACTTCCTGAGCCCTGACAGTGGGACCAGGGGCTGGAATGCCTCACTGGCTGAATACACAGCCCATCAGTCCCACCCAGAGCCAAGGCCTCCCCGCAGCGGGCTCTGCAGCCGGCGAGGGGCCGGGGTCAGCGGCGGGCTGGCCCCGGGGCCAGCGAGCAGCGTGCGGGGCCACCGGGCGCAGGCAGCGCAGCCGCGCACCCCGGGGTGCGGCATTGTCCCGCTCACACGGCTGATAATGGCTAATGAGTTCCAGCTCGCCATTACAGCCTCGTAATTACAGCGCTATTCAGCGCCGCGATTGCCGGGCTCCTGCCATTATCCAGCCGTGTGTGCCTGCGCTGGGAAGGAGCTTGGGAGAGCAGCGTTACTAGGACACAGATGAATGCAGGCGGGAATGAATAGAGGTGCCTCAGCCCCAGTGATTAAACTGAAACCCACACTCAGGGGTGCAGCCCCGCCGCTCCCAGCAGGAGCGGCACGCAGAGCACAGCAGGCTGCGGGATCGGCCCCCACAGCAGGAGGACCTGACCCTCTCAGCGGGAGCAAAAGCCATGGGCAGCCAGGCTGGAAATCCCAGCACGAAGCTCTGGGGTGTGTCACACGTTTTAGGGACGTTTGTCAGCACAAAGGGAGCTTTGGTAAGCGCAGCTGTGTGCCCACCTCCTGATGGACCAGAGCTCTGGAGTCAGGTAAGGACAGGGAGAAATCACAGCTTCAGGAGTAGTTTTCTCCAAATGCCCTAAAGGTTCCTTGGTAAAGATTGCCTGTAAGATCCCCAGGGTCTCACTGGAGACCAAGCTGGAGGTAACAGCACCCATCTGAGCTCCTGCTGAGGGAGGGTTCCCAGCAGGACTCCCATGTCACCTTCCTTTAATCATACCGAACATTACTCTGGCTGTGTAGCCAGAGCACAGTTCCAGTACAATGCGTAACTGGAAGTTGAGACATCTCCAGTACTGCAGAGGGATAGAGCAGACAGGCTCGATCTAGACCTGCCCAACCTGAAAGCCAGGACTGACACCTCAGCCTGCAAAGCCCAAGATGGTGCTGTCCCCAGAGCACGAGCATCCCAGAGCCTTAGCCAGAGGCAGAGCACATGGTAAAGCAGCATGGAAACATGAAGAAACACCAAAGAGCCATGGAAGGCATGGACTAGGCATGGCCAGTCCCTCTGCCCTCTCTCCAAATCATCTGCTGGGCCACTGCAGCCCAAAAACTGTAGCACCAGAAGGCACAACAGGACCAGCAACCCTGGGTCTGCAGCCCACCCCAGCCTCTGCTCCCTGCATGCCTGCTGAGCATCTTTGGGGAACTTTCACAGTGGGGCTGGTGGCAATCCCCAAGTGGGGCTGTGTCTCAGGGCCCCTTGACAATCCTCCTCCCTCAGGGACTGGCTCTGTGTGCTCCCTGACAACTGCTCCCAGCATCCTTCCATGCCTTTGTTCAGGTAAATGATGGCCTTTGCAATCAAGATGGGAACGAACAGCAGGTAAAGCTTATTTGTAAGGATGCCGAGGCAACACTGCCATTTAACTTCATGACATTTTTTCCCCCTCTGAACCCCCTTCAGGTCCTCATGGAGATAAATTACAGTCTGCAGTCCCCAGAAAGCCAGATCCCTGCTGCTCAGCTGCTCACCCACTGCCTCCATGCCCTTTCCTAGTGAAGCAAAACATTCTGCCCTGCTCCACACAGCAGAGCTTCAATAAGGACTGATGCGTCTGGGGAACTGCCCAGCAGATTGGTTGTATTTCTGGACTATGACTTGAAAGCAGAAACACAGGACGTGCTCTTTCCTCTTGAATTCAAAGGATTTAACAGCAGAAAGCATCCTCAAGTTCATCCAGGCTGCCTTCCTCTGCCTCCCCAGCACCCCAAATCTCACACTGCTGATGGAGAGGCAGCGAATTTTCAATTGCAACCCTCAAGTTTCAGAAACCCCCCTCCCATTTCTCCCTGGGAAGAGGAAAGTCATTAAAACAATCAGTCCCTTTGCTACACTGCTTGTGGATCATCCCACTCCCAGATGGGATGTCTGTGCTGCAGCAGGGTTCGTTAGACTGGATTTGCATAGTCTGCGTTTATATTTGGTTTCTAGATTTGGATGGCTTATCCATTCCCAGGGGGTCTGATGTGTCTTTTCCCTTTGCAGGGTTTGGAGCTACACTAACTCAGTAACAACCTCAGAGAGCACAAATGCTGAGAGTTAATTTATTAAATACAGCCAACATGAATGATATTTCCCTGGGCACTGATTTATCAGGAGCGGGAAGGAGCAGACAGCGCAATCCCACTGCCCCTACTCCTTTCCAATGCATCAGCTATTCAGCACACATGTGACTCCTGTCCTTGTGGCTCAGCTCAGCTCTGCTCTCCCGCTGAGGCAGAAATCCTAACTGCTCTGCTCCCCAGAATCCCGCTTTTAAGAATGCAGAGGGAAAGTCTATGAGAGGAATTCCTGCATTTGCACCCACCAGCAGCAAAATGTGCCCTGGGCCCATCAAAGCCAGCACAGAGCAGGTGCCCAGAGCTCTGGGCAGTGACTGCAGGGGCTGCTGAAGAGGATCTGAGCTCCTGTGGTGCAAGGCCCCTGCCCTGGTGCCCGGTGGGGTTGGTACTGGGCCCTGAGATGTGTCCCTCCCTGGATGTCTTCACTGCTCTGCCATCCCTGCCCTCGCCTCAAAGCGCTGGCCCCAAGGGCATGGCTCCCCTCCCAGCAGCTCCACAGCCCCCTCCCAGAGCCCTGACCCCAGCTGGAGCCAGATAATCATCAGGGAAGCAAAGAAACGAAGGCTGGAAGGTCACGCATCCAACAGTACCTCTGCCACCCTCCATCAATCCAGGCAGATCCATACACTGCTCCTTCAAGGACAGGGACTGACACTACCCTGTGCCATATTCCAGCACATCACTGCTCCTGCCTCCCACAGCCTCCAGGATCATTAACAAACCTCCCACAGCAGATGAACCCATCTCTGCCTGCCCAGGCCACCATGGTGCAGAGATCTTGCCTGTGCATGCCTCTTTCCCAGTCCACTTCCCCAAGGGCACAGCTCTCCCTCAGGGCCCCCCTGGCTTGCAGGGGCAGGACCGGCTCTGTTTGTGCTCCCATTCACATCTGTGCTGTTGGTGATTCTCACCCACCAAACACTTTCCTCTTTCTGTCAGCTCATTCCTCCCATTCACCAAGCCCACTCTGAAATCTCAGCCATTCTCCAGCCCTCTTCCATCTCTCCCAGCCTGGTGGCATCTGCAACTGTCACAAGCAGCTCGTGTCCCATCACACAGACTGCTAATGGAAACACGGACGAGGCTTAGACTCCAGACTGACCCCTGTGCTCAGCTCTGGGGGACAGAGCAGCTGCAACCTTTCATCCTACACTTTTATTGCATTTTTCAAGTCTTCTCAAGATTTCACCCGGCTGCTTGAATGTAACTTAGCCCCAGCACAGGCTCACTGAGCTGCTCAAACAAGGAAACGTGGGGCAGAGGCCCTCCTCAGTCCTGGGAGAGCTGGTCCCCTCCAGCACCAGCACCACATTCACCAGCTCTCTGGAGCCCATAGCTGGGTGCTAACTCCATTCTCTCCAAGGTTCCAAGGAATTACAGGGTGCTGCTGCCCACTGACAAGGAAGGGACACTGGTCACACATGTCCTGGGCTGACACAGCTGCACAAGGGGCTCAGCGCCTTCTTCCCCTTTTCCATCCCATCCCTGTTCTCAGACCCCTCACGAAGAGCAAAGGTGCCCAAGGAATACATGGAAGTCCCTTTAGGAGTGTCACTCACAGGGTGAATGCCTGCCTGCAGGTGCTCAACAAGCAGAGCTAAGAGCAGCTGTGTGCTGTTTGGGCTCATCTCAGAATCACTACCCTCAGCCCCAAGCACAGGAGGCTCTAAAGGCTTTTACCAGGTACTACAGCAGGGCAGCATCAGGACACATCTTTAAGCATTACAAACAGCATCGATCATGCGAGTAGCACTGAGGATCCAGAAGGCTTTCTGTTCTCCTAACTTCTCTCTGGGGTTTTCATGCCACAGCCATTAGCTGCTCGCAGTCAGGGAATGCTTTACACTCACACAGCACTGTGGTGTACCACCTTGACACTAAAAATAAATAAATAACCTCCCTGAACCCCAGAGGAGAGAGAAAAGACAGCAGGGCATTTCTGTTTCATAAATATGGAAACAGGGACTCAGCCAAGAGAACAGATTTTCCTGGATACCCACAAAATATGGCTTTTTATGCTGTGCTGAGTAGCCTGGTGAGGAGTTGCTCTGTAGCTCCTCTGCTTCCCAGGGCAGGGGAGGCTGCCCAGCCCTCAGGCTTCATCCTGCCACTCATCAGACTGAGTTCCACTTTGCATCTCCCCAGCAAAACCTCTTTGGCTTATCCCTCCTGGAGCTGCTCACACCAGGGATGAGAGGACAAGTGCACCCAAACTGCTCAGTTACAGGTGCCTACTCAATCCCAGACCAGATGGGTCTCCTGGGTAATCCCATGTGGGATGTAGGGCCTCCTCCAACCAAGAAACATCCAGGGCCAGGAGCTTGAATGTCTCTCACTCCTGGTGACCAGGGCTGCTCCTTGGCTGCATCGCTTTAAAAATTCATCTTCCCTTTTTCTGATCTTCCTCCTCTAGCAGCCTGTCTCCCCCATAGGACACTTGTCTCTGCTATTTTGAGCAGCAAGTGCATCCAAAATGCATGCTGGGGAAGCAGACAGTCAGCACAGCCTCAGAGCCTGACTGTGGCAGGGAGGTCTGAGGTGATTTCTGGGGGGACAGCCTTGGGCCAACCTCACACCAACACCATGGAGAGGTCCCCTCACCCCACCTCATTCCCTTCTCACTTCCAGCAGTGCCACAACCCTAAGGACCTGGCTGTCCTTCTGCTCCCATTGCTAATTGGCACCCTGGTGCTGTTCAGCAGGAAAACCTCTGCTCCCCTCACCACTCCTACCACTGCTGTCCCTGGCTGTCCCTCGAGTGGGACAGGGGCCAGCTGCCAGAGCTGGCCTTGGAGCTACTCACACTGGAAGCCTGCCAGGGAGCAGTGATCTGGGTCTGACATCCCCTGGGATGAGGCCATTTGCTAACACACAACTGTGGTTTTTACTGCTTTTCAGCAAAACATGCACAGAAACATCTCCTTGCTTCTCAGGTTTTATGAAAGATTATTTCAGTAGCCATAAAGACCAAGAGGATGGGTGTGCAGCACTAAGTACCTCTGGAGTGGGCAGGGAACCATGAAGGACTCAGAATCACAACAAAGACAGGCTCCCTGGTTGCCCACATGCACGTCCTGCTCCAGCACTCTCCTCCACCAGCCTGCCAGAGAGCAAAGCAGAGCAAGGATACAGGAAAAGCCCCTCTTCAGTGGGAGCTCATGGGCTTGTGCACCTTTCCCTGGACAGGGCACCCTTTTCCTGCCCACACCACCCTGGTGGTACCCCAAATCCCTTCTGTTCCCCCAGGCTGCAGGTTCTGCTGTCCTGTGGGGGTCCCTCATACATCCTTTGCCTTTTATAGCTGCCTCACTCTTCTGTAGGCAGAGTTTTGATAGGAAACAACAAACGAAGCAAATGCACGTCCTGTTAGGAGTCTGTTTCTGTAACTGGACTGTTTTTGCATGAGCTGCCCTGGCAGCTGCACCCTGGGGCTGCAGGCTCTGGGCACAGCAGCAACAGCACTTGAAGGTGCACGTGGGAGACCTACAATTAAAGCTGGAAACAATTCCCCTTCCTTGCTCCCACCTCAGCAGCAAGGAATTGCTGCTAGCACAATGCATCACTCTGGAGGACCAAAGTGGCAGCACATTTAAGGAAAAAAATCTGTTTTAAAGGATGCAATAAAACAGAGCCAAGGAAGGGTTTATAGGGAAGCAATTGCTGTGTGGGGTGAGAAGTGGTCACCAGAGGCCAATCTGCCTGGCTTTATTGCCTGTTGCTGGTGACTTTTCCCAACCAGGGGACAATAGATCCTCCACTATCAGCCTCCACTTCAGTCAATACAAACACGACATAGTTTTTTAAACTAATATTTTTCCAGCATGCAATTCCATAGAGAGTGAGAACGCAGCGTTACCATGGCAATATATAGACAGCATCTGCCTTGGACGTAGCTGAAGGGAGAAATTGGAATAGAATTGCAAATTTCCTCTGTCCAGGAAGGCTCCCAAGGAAGCCACTGCAGTGGGCTGGGCAGGCTACCTTCCCAAAGCAGCCTGCATCCTCCCATGCCCAGCACTGGCTCACCCGAGAGCTGAGGGCTGCAGGGCCAGCCAAGCACTGCCCTGGCCGGACAGAGGTCCTGCATCCTGCTCCAGAGCTCTGCGGAGCCTGCACAGACCCCCTGCAACCACACTGCTCACTGAGAACTTGCCTGGGCGCTTCAGGGAAGGGAGAGGTTGACTTTCTCAAGGTCCTAAGAATGAGCATTGCCCGAAGCCCTGAAAGCAGAAGCAGCCCAACAACTGGTGAGGAATGCAGGAGTGCTGCTGAGCTACACCAGCCTGGCTGCTGCAAGACATTTTGATTAACTGGTGAGACGTAGGTGCAGGTGAATGGATTAAATATGCTCTGAACATGAGCTTGCTGCTGGAACTTTGGCAGGGAATGGCTGGGCAGTATGCAAGAGTGCTTGAGGTGCAGCTGCCCTGGCAGGGTGCTCCCACACCCAAAGGCTGTAGCTCAGCACCTCCACCAGTGCAGACAGAGGGATGGCAAGTGGCTACAGACTGCATGGGGCCCATTTCAGCACAGGCAAACCCCAGAGCTTGGGAACAAGGCAAATAGAGGCACCATTAAATGCTGAGGGCCAGGGACCCTGGAAAGGAAAAGCCAGAGCCAAGAGGGTGCAGTGATAGGGACCCCCAAATCCAGCTCTGCTGCCTTCTACATGGGGGAGGGACACACAGCCCACAGTGAGATGGGGGATGTTCAGCTCACTGGGGAGGAGGCTGAAGGGGCAACTGGGGCAATTTTCAGCTGTGAGGCAAAAAATTCAACAGCAGGAGAGCGTGCAACACCATCACAGTCAATTTATCCCCTACAAGCAAAGAGCCAGGCTGGAAGCTGCCATTTGACAGTGGCAAATTTGCACTGATTCTGCTGGCGTGGGGAGAGCTATCTACCTCTCCAACAGGGCAGTCTGCTCTTCAGAGACACTTTCAAAGCAAGAAAGAAAGAAAAGCAAGCAAAATGGGAAGGGAACCGTGACCTTCTCCCCCAACTCTTCCCTGGTGGCTGAGGCCTGAGGGACTCCTGGAAGCAGATAACACTGTAGTGCTGGAGGATTATCAGCCCATCCTGCCTACAAAGCCTTCAGGCCTCTGTTGTGCTTGCCAGAGGTGTAGGCAGGAGCACAAGCATCTGTGCAAAGTGCCCAGAGACTTTGCTGTTTCCCACCTTGCTCAGCCCAATCCAGTCAGAGGGCAGGTGCATAACCCCCATTTATGTTGGGCTGCAGACTAAAAGGCACTTAGGGAGCAATGTGCTGTGCCCTGGCACAAGGGATGAGGGGTTCTGTGTCACCCCACATGCAAGTGTCATTCATGGTCCATCCTAGACACTTCTGCAGCCCTTACTCTCTACCAACAGCATAGCACCCACCAGGAAAATATCACAGGGCAAACTGAAGCAGAAGACAAAACTATTTTTCTCCAGCTCATGGTTCTCCAAAGTTCCAGTGACTCTGCAAGGCCAGTAATTCCCTGTTCTTCAAAGGAAAAGGGTGTATTTCAAAAATGACGCAGCACAAACCTCCTCAGAGGAAGCTGCTGACAGCAGTGCCAGCAGGCATAGCTGCAGCAGCAGTGCTGCCCTGTCCAGGGGCTTGACCCCTCCACCATGGGGCTCAGCCAGGTGGGAGGATGGAGAAAGCCTGGAGGCTCCAAACATTGGCATGCAACAGGCAAGAAATTCAACAGCAGAGATGCCACTGCTCACTGGCACTGTGGGATGCATGGTGAGGTTGGCATGCTGTGCATCTCAGGACTTGGGAAAAGAGTTACCCAGAAGGGCACTGGTTAGAGGTTGATGACCTCTCCACAAAGAGCTGACCCCTGGAAAGAGCAAATGCTGAGCACAGACCCTGCTGCTGTGGCTGCCTGGTGACCTTGCTCCATCGAACACTGAGAAGCTGGAGACTGCAAGGTTGCAGCCTGCTTACAGGGAATTGAAACTCATTTATGAGCTGTTACAGCAGGATTTCACTGCTAGGAGATAGACCTGCTCTGCACAGACACCCTCAAGCACCTGCACGGGTGTGCAGAACAGCAGGAAGTAGTTATCCAGCAGACAACACCCACGAGAGAGCAAGCATGTCTAGCTCAGTCCAGACAGAAGATCCGGCATCGCCAGCTGCATTAAAATCCAGAAAACCCAGTGCTGCTGAATGGCAACAGACATGGAGGACCAGGTCAGTGAGGCAGAACGGGAGACAACAAGCAGGATCCAGTGGCAGAGCAGGAGATGCCCTGCCAGAACAGGAGTGAGACACCCAGCAAGGGCATCCTCCATTAGCTCACTCCAGCACTGCCTCATTTGAGCAGTGCTGAGCACCTGCCCAGCAGGCAGAGGTGGGGACTCGATGCCAACACTCCCCCAGGACCCTGCAGGTGCAGGGAGAGCTGATGTCAAGGACCCCATTAAGCTCTCCAAGAGGCAGAAAGGGCTAGTGCAGGCAATGCATAAACCTTCCCCCTGCCCTGGGCACAGCAGAAAGGGGGATCCTGTCTCAGACCTCATAAACTTGTTCTATGGGATGGCAACTCACAGCAGCCTGGCTGCTGCGCTGGGTAATAATCATTTGTATGAGGATAATTATGGTGGGAGAAAAGAAAACTCCTCTAAAGTGGTATCCTGCAGAGCTCTTGATGCTGCATGCTGGGTGCAGCCCTGGCAGCTGCCAGGCTGTCTGCAGTCCATGCATGCAGTCCTCCCTGCAGGGTCTCTGCCCATCTGCAGGCAAAGGGCACAGCTACACTCAAGGAGCTGCAAACAGCACAGCACAGGGACAGGAGCACCGTGTGTGACTGTCCTAGAACATATCCTGCTGCTCAAGGAGACAGCAGCTCAACACTTCCCTGCACGGCAAGGGGGATGTGGGAGCAGCCTGGCCCCAGGGCCAGGGCGGGACAGCTACGGTGCCACTGTGTGTACTGCAGCTACTGGGATGGGGCACCTGCTGCTACTGAGGGACAGCCCTGCTCTCCTGCAGGGACTGGGTTGCTGTGTGCCAGGAACCTGCTGCCAGCAGGTTGGACACATTCAGCTCATACTGCTCATACTGCTCTCCTTGGGGGGGGGGCCCTCCAGCCACAGAACCCCAGGCTGGCAGACCTGCACAGCCAGGCACAGCAGAACCACGACTGTGAGAGAAAAGCCTTCCTTATGGGGGCCCAGCTAAGAGAGCCAGGGACACCTCCCAGCACCCCTGAGGACGTGGCAAGGGGCTTGATGAGCAGTGAGGTGCAGGCACAGGGGACTGGAGAGGATGGGTGAGCTGTCTGGCTCACGATGGGCAACCTGCATGGCTTAAGGCTGGTCACACCATGGGGGAGTCTCAAGAGAAGCTGGGGCAATGGGACTTGATCCTAACACAATGTGCAGCACTCCCAGGAGAGCTTCCTCGGGACAAAGGGGTGCCCAGCACAGGTAGGGGCTTGGGGTGACAGGAGCCATCATAGAACCCCTGTGGCTGTGCAGCTACCCTGTGACAAGTCACTGGAGGGGCGGCCACACACCTGCCGGGGGTGCCACGGGGCTGGCGCACCCACACTCACAGACCATTCTGGGCTGCCCCGGCTCAAATGCCCCCCAGAGGAACCCACTCCCTCGGGCAGTGCTCTGATCCCAACCCCGCTCCACATACTTGCACAAAGACTGGCACACGCGGGTTCTTACAGAGACCCCTTGCACAACCCTCACCCAGAGAAAGGGTTACACACACACCCTGCTCTGCACCTCGACGGGCTACTGCACGCCCCTCAGGAAGGGGGCGATGCATGTAAACTCACCTAACAGACCCTTGCACACGTATCCCCCGGACGGGAATTCACAGACGCGCAACCCGCGGGCGCAGCGGGACACCGCACATCACCCACCCCACGAGGTTCCTGCACACGCACCTTTTGGGCGGCCGACCGTGGCCCCACGGGCATTTGCACACCTAGTGCCCTTACCAGACACGGCGGGCACTTGCACACACCCCAGCCAGGCTGCTGGAGACCCCCGCCGCGGACAGGCTGTGTCACCGGGTCCCGCACACACTCCTGACAGGCTCTGAGCGCATCCCGCACCCCCGTGGGGTTCTTGCCCCCACGCGGGGCTCTCGCTCCCCACGCGCTTTTGGACACGCACCCTCGGACCGTCCCCGGCCCCGCCGCTCCCGCAGCCCGGTGGCCGCCCGCCGGCGGCGGCGGACAAAGCGCGGCGGTACTCACAGGCGCTCGGTGCCGCGGGGGATGCTGCGGGGCACGGCGCGCAGGGCCGAGCCGTGGCAGTCCACCGTGGTGCCGCTGCAGGCGCAGAGCGGCGGGCAGGCGGCGGCGCGGCCCCGGCACAGCGCGGCGCACGCCAGCAGCCAGGCGGCGGCCCGCAGCCCCGCCGGGACCCCCGCCGGCCGCCCGGGGGTCGGGGCCGCCATGGCAGCGGGCAGCGGGGTCAGGCGGTGCGGCCGCCGCGCATCACCGGGAGCGGAGCGGAGCGGAGCGGGGCTGGGCTGGGCTCGGCGCGGCTCGGCTCGGCTGCGGGGCGAAAGCCCCGTCGGCGCACACCGCCCACCCTCACTGCCGCCCCATCCCGCAGCCCAGGCTCAGCCCCCGCGCTGGCTCCTCCCTCCCGCCCTGCCCGCCCCGACGGGCCCCCCCTCCGCCACCCGCGCCCCTCCCCGCGCCCCCGGTACCGGGCGGCGGAGGCGGCAGCGCTCCTGGCCGGGCAGGGCACGGGCACCCCGGGCGCGGAGCCGTCGGGGCTCTGCACGTTCCTGCCGTGCAGGAAGGTGGCTTCGGATCGGTCCCCCCACCCGGGACAGCGGGATGGGTTCGCGGAGCACCCGACTCCTCCGGGAGAGGCTGCGGGTGGCGGTACCCGGGGAGAAGCAGCCTGCGAGCCGGGCGGCTGCAGGCAGAGCATTCCCACCTCTCCTCGGGGTGCCAAAAGCTTGCGCATCCCCTGGTATACTTAGGGTAGCCTTGGCCTGTGTCCCACCCGGCAGCCTGAAGCCCCATCCCACCATCCGCAGGGTCCGGGTGAGGCACCTGGCAGCCCGCGGGGCACTTGCCAGCCCGGATGGTGCCTGGCCCGTGAGGGGCATCCCGCGGCTCAGCACCCCGGCGTGCAGAGGGCACTTGGTGCCAGCTCTGCTTTGCGCTTTGCCCCACACACAAACAGCAAATCTTGGACGTCCTGACTATGGCTTTAGCTATGTTCTTTTCCATTCCAAAGGAACGTCTTTAAAAATAAAGTAACCAAAATGTCTTTTTGGCTAACCTACAGGGAAGAACAAGTCAAAATACACCTATTTCGATGCAAAAGGAAGTGAAGGCAAGAAATCTTATTTTGGCCCTAAACAGTTGACATTTCAGAAACACAAACATTGCGTTCATTTCATTGCCTTCCATTTTTTCCCCTGAGATCTGCAAATGCAAGACAGGAGAGTGTAACCAGGAGGGCTGGTCACCTGTTTTATTATTGACGCCTGAAACACTGGTAACCCCATGGCCCCAAGTGCTGAATCCTAAAAAAAAAACCAGGCATTTTGATGTGCCCAACACAGCCCTGGTTTCTTGCAGCAAGTGCTGCAAATGTCCTCCTCAGAGAGGAAATCCATAGAAGGAGGGGAGATGGGAGCCTGTTGCACTGGACCACAGTGGGAGGGTGCTGTGTGAGCCTGGACACCCCAGTACGACAGACCATGGTGGATATTTGCAGGGATGGTGGCAGGTCCCAGGGACCGCAGTGCCTCTTCCATCAATGCCCTCTGCACATGGAGCTCCACAAGCTCCATAATCAGGGCAAAAGGGAGGTGTCTGCCTGGGGTCCTGCTCTAGCAAGGGCCACCTCACACACACACAGGGCTGCACCAGCTTGGCCCAGATCAGCAGCTCTTTTCCATCCCAAATGCTGGCTCCCATCATCTGTCTGCATTTTCGTGACATCTCCTTCCTCTGGCCCCAGTCCCAGGAGGAAGCTGTGCCTGAGATGGATGAAAGGGGTTTGTTCCTCGTTGCTACCCAGCAGCCCTGACAGCAAGGAAGATGAGCAGCTTCCCAGGACTCTGGGAGCCGACCCCTTGCTGGCACAGCTTCTGCAGAGGTGGCCTGGGGAGACTCTGGTGGCAATGGCACCTGAAGGGGTCTGAGCTGCAGACCTTGGCTGAATTTTGGGGGGTGAAGGTTGTTTCAGAATGGCTTGGTGTCCCCCAAAGGTTGCTATCAGTGTGATGCTTGTGATCACCCTCCTTCACAAGCTCCCCTTGACCCTTGGCTGGCAGAGCAGAACCGGGTCTTACTAACCTGCCCTTTACCTCTAGTGCTGGCAGGAAGGCGGGAGGGAGCGAGGGATCTTGTTTCCTCCAGGTTTTTTTTGCAGCACTTGCCTCAGGCAAATCTTTGTGCTCTGCAGGAAAAGCAAGCTCCCTCCATCTCTGTATCCAGCTGCAGCAACACCCTTCTGCTGCCAACACAACAAGGGCTGGGTGAGCCAGGACAGCAGTGTGGGGGGACAGGCTGTGTATCAAGACCCTCCTCCCACACCTCAGCCCCTGCATATGGGTGATCCCAAGTCACCCAGGCACCCTGATGGTGCTGAGGCCCTCAGAGAGCAACAGCTGCCTGGGAAAATCCCAGGGTTCCTCTAAATATGGATGAGGAGCAGGGAGAAAAATAAACCCCAAACTTCTTTATCAGGGGAGGCCTGGTCCTGCCGTCTGCCACCGGGATTTGGGCCAAACTGCTTGATAGAGAGAGAGACCATCTGGATCGTCTGATGGGCTCTGGTTAAAATGAAGCAGAAGCTTTTTTTTTGTAGGAGTTTTCATGGGAAGATCCGGGGAAGGGTTCCAGGGTACGCGCCAGACCTGTCGTGCAAAGAGATGCGAAGCAGCTACAAAGCTTCAAACAAAAAATTGCTGCCAATTTTAAGCCAAGCCCTCCCAGGGCAGCATCCCACATTTCTTCCCACCCAGGATGGGTCACAGCTCGCTCCTGTTAGCTCTCCTGTGGGCTGGGCTGGCACCTTCCAGCACGCCTGGGCTTCAAGGCAGTGTGCTGTACCCTGGGTTTGGGCATGCAGAGGGGAGGCACCTCACCCTGGCCTGTTTGTACCACACTTTGAAGCAGTTCTGTGGCTACCACCTGTCCACAGCAGTGCTCAGCCTTTCTCAGGGTAGGATCAGGCACTGCTGCAGAGCAGAACTGTTTAAAACACAGGTAGTAGGGCTCTGGTGGGTTGGCCATGGCTGGACACCAGGTGCTCCCCAAAGCCACTCTGTCCCTCCCCTCCTCAGCTGGCCAGGGGAGAGAAAGTATAATGAAAAGCTCATAGGCCAAGGTAAGGCCAGGGAGAGATAACCAGTTACCAATATGGACAAAACAGACTTGACTTGAGGAAATTGGGTAAATTTATTACTCATTGGAGTAGTATAATAAGATCAGAGTAGAATAATTAGAAATAAAACCTAATCTTCCAAACACCTTTCTCCATCTCTCTCATCTTCTGGGATCAATTTCACTCTCAGTTTTCTCTCCCTCCTCCCTACCAGTGACACAAGAGGATGGGGAGTGATAGCTGTGGTCAGTTCATCACGCTTTGCTGTTTCTTCCTCCACAGGACAGGGACTTCTCCCATTCCTCCCTTGGGCATCCAGAAGCTCTGGTGTAGGAGCCTTCACAGGCTACAGGTGAATCTCTACTTCATTGTGAACCTTCATGGACAGCAGGGGTGCATTCTGCCTCACCCTGGGCTTCACCACAGGCTGCAAGGGAATCTCTGCTTTGGTGCCTGGAACACCCCCTCACTGACCTTTGTGTCTGCAGAGTTGTTCCTCTCACATATTTTTTCTTTGTTATAGCTGCTGCTGGTGTTGTGCAGAAACTTTTCCCTTTCTTGCATACATTATCCCAGAGCTGCTACCACCATTGCTGATGGGCTCAGCCTTGGCCAGTTGTCAATCCATCTTGAAGCTGACTGGCACTGGCTCCATTGGACATGGAGGAAGCTTCTAGCAGCTTCTCACAGAAGTCCTCCTACTACCAAAGCCTTGCCATGCAAATGGAGCACAAATACATGTGCATGGTGCCTGCTCCAGCCTCCCTGCTGAGGAGCATTGCCAACAGCAGGATCTGTCATCCCTTGCACTGGGGCTGTGCTTTGTACCTTTCCTTCCACCAGCAGCACCTGTCTGGGGAGTAGTGGCCGTAACATACAGCTGGAGATGTGTTGGGAGCAGAGTGGCCACAACCTTCAGCTTCTTAGTGTCCCCAAGAGATTTTGTGAAGGGTGGGCTGCCGGGGCTGTCCTGGGCCACATCTGTCATGCCTGGCCAGCTTGGCTCATGCTGGGAGGCCAGGCTGCCTTTGTCCTGCCAGACACGCTGGGCTTGGGGGAGTGAGGCATTGTGTGGGAGGGGCTGGCGTGTCAGCCCCATCAGGGCACCTATTGGGCTCCTGTAGCACGACAGTGCCCTTGATGGGTCTATTATAGAGTGGTGCTGGCTGCTGGGGGCACAGGGATCACAGTAAATCTCGCTTGGTTAGCAGCAGCAGCAGCCAGGGCTGGGATGCACTCTTTCCTGTGTCTTTCCAGGGACAAGCCCTCCCTCACAAACAGCAAGAGCATCACCCTGTGAATGTGGCCAGCATTACCTTGCAAGCTGTCAGCACTGCCCTGTGAGCACACTCAGCATTATCTGCTAGACACTGCCATTGCTGCCCTGTGAATACCACCACCATCACCCTTCAAATGTGGCCAGCATTGCTCTGTGAAGGTGGCCCCACTGACTGCAGGAGCCAGGCAGCCTTACTGCCTGGGGACCTTCACCATTGGGACCAAGTGAAAGGAGCAGTATCCACTGATTGCTCTGAGGTGATGCAGGAGATGCCAAGACTCCCAAGCAGGTGGATTTGCCCCAGCCTAGCACAACAGGGACCATCCAGGTAGGGGGAACCCAGTGTGTCTGACTGCCTTGAACAATTGTGGAACAGCAGGAGGGGGACAGTCTGCCAGGCACTGCATCCCTGCTTTGTGGTGTGGCTGAGCAGAGGGGCTGAGCCCTGCAGCCTGGGCTCCCAAAAACAGCTCTAGCCCACAAGAAGAACATTTGCACCGAGCAGGCCAGATGCAGATGAAGAGATGCTGTTCCCAGCACGGGCTGGACACACCACAGCCTGGGAGCTCTGCGGTGCAGTGCAAGCTGGTTTGAATAAACCACACGCGAGGAGGTGTCTGTGAAGCGCCTTGCACATGGAAATGCTATTGTTGGATCAGGGGCTCAGGGTCCCCAGATGTAGCAATTGTTCCACATCCGTGCTGTGCATGCACACACACTCTTTCCCACTCGCTCTGCCTGCAGCCACTCATTAACCCTCCTCAATGAAGATGCATTGGAGAGATAATTTACTGTTTAATAGACTAACTTTCCATTTGCTTTTGCCAAGCACATCCAACATATTTCTCCACGGTGCTATAAACAGCTCCTCTGCCATAAAACCCTGCCTCCCAGAAAGAGCAGGTGGGTTTTCAGGATTCAGCTGATGACCTTGTCCACGGGGTAAGCAGAGACAGTGTTCTGTTGTTAGAGGAACAGGGCTTGTTCCCACCAAACCCTTTCAACCCCCATTGCACTTATATCCCTGGACTGGGAAAATGTCTAACCTGAGAATTAAGGAGTGCCTGAGCCTGATGGATGAGGCAGGCAGAGGCTCTGTCCTGGTTTTGATGAAGATGCCCTGAGTGCAGATGAGCATGGCTCTGCTCCATATTTATGGCTAGCTGGCAGCTGGTTTCATGCTGGGGTGTGATCAATAAGCTGCATGCCCACTTGGGCTCATTGTGCTTCCACAGTCGCAGATGGCCTTTCTGTGCCTCGTCAGTCCCAAAGTTGTGAGCATGTGCCTCTGCATCCTTGCTCCTCCTTCCCCAGCCCTTACAGAGTCATAAGCTACTAGAGAATGAAAGAAAGTCAGTTTCTGCTAAAGGTGGGTCAAGGGAAGTCCTTCCATCTCCACTTTGCCCCCATCACTGAAATTTCCACACTGTAGAAGACAAACTTTCAGGCTGCAGGATCTGCAGGAAGGAGCACCAGCCTCAGAGGCATGAGCCTGAAGGACTGGCTACCAGGGTCTGGCTCTGAAGAATGACAAGCGGATGCCAGTAACCAAAAATAACTTGAAAAAGAGAGGGAAAGCGTTCAGCTTGCCTTGTGACAGCTCTGCTTGGCTCTGGATGCAGGCAGGGACTCTCCTTAGAGCTGGAGAACCATCCTAGGGGCTAGCCAGAGCTGATTTTTGATTTTGAGGATATTCTTCCCCAGCCTTCTCAGTGCTCTTTGTTTTTGTTCACTTTATTTATAGTCCCAGCCTCCCACCTCCTCCATCTGCCAGATGTAGGCAGGGAGGAAGAGCCAGGCGTCTCCAAGCCTGCGCCCAGCACATCTGGCGCGGGGCCCCGGGGCGGGCAGGGGGTCCCGTCCCGCAGCGTGTGCTGCCAGCCCCCTCTGGTGCTGCCGCTGCAGAACGGCCTGGGAGAGGCACAATGGAGCCAGAGGCTTTTGTGCAAGAGGTTGCCGAGCTCCTGCTCCACAGGGAAGCGAGGCTCAAGCCTTGTAAGCAAAAAACGTCAGAAGAAACAAGCTTTAAAACAAGCACAGGTCAACACCCCCACATCATAGACCTGTGCACACATCGAGTTGCATGGAGCCATGATGGCCAAGGCAGGTTGGCATCTCTATTCATCACAATTCCCAGTAGCACAGCAGCTTCAGCCAAAAGCAGAAGATCAAGTGGGACACAATTCTCTCAGGTGGAAAAGGGTCAGACATCTTTATATCACTTTATTAAGGCGCTGCGTGGGAGGGTTGGGTGGTGGATTTGTAAATCTTCCCAACAGCAAGGCAGGGGAGGCTGGTTTAGCTTTGGAGGAGGAACTGGGGAGGGGGGCCACAGGAATGACCACTCCAGCAGTGACTCAGCAGAGAAAGGAAAACTTGTCTCCCTCTGACCCAGACTAAAAGTGAAGGTTGGTGCTGAACCTTGCCCTGTGATGCACAGCTGGAAACAGCAGCTCCTTGCACAGGAGTCCCAAAACAACCCCATCCCATTCCTCATGTGTGGGCACTCCCCAAGAGCAAAGCTGGGCTGCAACAGGATGGAGCCAGAGAGGGGGTGCCAGTTGAGATCCTATTCCAGGCCACATCACAAGGTCAGTGTGGGACCCAGCACGGAGATCTTGGCATCTACATGCCTGAACAGTTTATGAGCTTCAACTCAAAACCCTCACTGGAGAGATGAGCAAACAGAACTAAACATGATAATTTATTCACTCCAGAAAAAATATTAGTTAATCCAAGCCAATGAGATTGTAAAGACTGATAACTGGTCTGGCTGATGCCAATATCTATCGCTAGCAGTAGTCATGTTTTTTGTCTACACTGTTGCCCTAGGCAGTGAGATGCAGCAGCAACATGACAGCTCCCAGCCACACATGATAATTTAAGAGAGAAAATATCTTATTTCAACTCCAAACCAGGGCAGAGCAGTTAAAAAAAAAAATCAAGACAACTTGCAAAAATTGATTTAGATAGCAGTGACACTCTGAAGAACTTATTTGCAAGTCTGAGCTGTGCAATTTGAGATAAAAATCTGTTTAATGAAATGAAGGTGAGCACTGCTTATTTGCTTTGTAATGCCACTGCTGTGCATACATACCAACAGGCCAAAGCAAACACAGAGACGAGGGATCCCCCTTTAAATATATATCTTCACCCTGTGCTGAGTCCCAGTGGCTGCTGCCCTTTCACTTGCAGTCAAGCATTGCTTGGATTGTGGCTTCAGAATCCAAAACCTACTCATTTTTTAAATTATGTAAGCCAGATAAAGCTGTCACTTTGAATCACAGCTTATCAGGGGGGCAATATTTGGATTTTCAGTATTGAAGATATGTGTTGTGAGTTTTTGCATTCCTTTGTTCAACACGTTCAAGAAGAGAAATGTCTCTCTAGACTCTCTTGCTCACTTTGAAGTGCACAGAGGCCCGCTGCCTCCTGCTCCCTGAGCTCCAGGGAGATGGGGCTCACCATTCCCATGACACCCAACTGCAGCCACGGAGGAGAAGGGGCTCGCTTGGGGCTCAGCCTGCAGGAAGGCAGCGCCGCTTTCAAACACGCTGCTCCTTCTCCTGCTTGTTTTTCAATTGCATGGCGAGGATGTTAATGAGTGTCTGAGCTATGGCAGGCAAGCCCAGGGCATTTCAAATGTGGAAGAACTTCACAGAGAAATAATCTGCATAAAATCTGAGACGCCATTATTAAGAAGGAGGAAAAGAAAATGCAAGCAGAAAGCATCCTCTTTCGGCAGCCAAGAGTGGCAAGAGAAGAATGGCCCTACAGAGAAAAATTTATTCATTTGATCCATTATTTATATAAAGTGCTCTTTGTAAACCTGATTTCCCATCACCCTGGATGACAGCAGGGGGAAGACAGGAAAAGAAGAGGTCCAACTTCATACTTCCAAGGGAAAGACAGCCTGTCTGAGCACCCTGTATCATGCAAGTATCCCAGAGGCTTTTCAGCCCGTGTGCCATGGGAGGCCAATGCCATCCCTGCAGGTGGGCAGCACCTCACCAAGCACCCCCACACTTAAAAGTAGTATCTCTAGGCTTCTAAGCAGACATTTCCTTCTTTTTTTAGATGGATTGGAGTCCTTGTTATCCCAATGAAATTGCTTAAGCCATCAAGCAAAACCACTAAAAATAAAAGCATTTAATGTGGTGTTTTCACATGAACACACAGAAAGGCAACAGTCTGCAACAGTACTGACATCGCGTATATAAATAAGGAGAAAGATTAAAAATACTTTGGAAATGATAGACTCTGGGAACAGTTAGCGGCTGCTCTGGGAAGAAGCATCCTTATGAGTCATTGCACAGGGCACAAAAACGAGACACATCCAAGCATGACTAAAACTCTCCCGTGCCTGGGAGACAGTGTGAATGCATTGGGACTGCAACAGCCAAGGTCCTAGGGGTGGAATCTGTCAGCCACCACTATCCACAGCATGGAAAGCCCAGCACCCCAGGACACTGAACCCCACCTGGGACTGCCCTGTCAGGAGACAGCACCCACCCCCTTGGCAGGTAAGGCACCTGACACATGCAGAAGGCCTGGCCAATGCCCATAGGGAACTTTTCTTACAGCTGAACAAATCTCAGCTGTGCCAGAAAACAGACAGAGCCTCTGAGCTAGAGCCATCAGTAAGGGGGAACAGTGGAGAGTTACATTAGTCTGATGTATATGGGAACAGTGTATTTAGTTTTAGATACAAGACTGCCTTGCCAAGCAGTCACTCATGCAGAGAGATAGGAGATACACCACATAGGGACAGTGGGGAGAGGAGGGGTAAACAAATGCTTCACCCAGAAATTGCCCCCAATGCAAGTAAGAGCAGAGCTAGCAGGAGCAGACCCAGCTCTCCCTGAGCTGCCACTTGACCTTTGTCTGTGCCTCATCTCTGCTTAGAGGCAAAGCTGAGATTCCCAAGTATCTGCTAACAGCAGGCTGCAGGGACAGGGCAGAAGTGCAGTCAGAAAAACGTGGCGCCCTTTGGAGAAAAGCACATAGACTGCTTCAGCCTCTGGAGGAAATGATTACAGACATATCCAGAAAGCACATGCTACTACCACAGCAAACAGCCTCTGCCCTTCCTCACAGCATCATCATCAGTCTAGTCCCTGAAGAACTACAGCTCTTTCTTTGCTGTGACAGAGGCTCCTAACACCAGCAACCCCCAACTCACACATCTACAGTCCCCTACCCCCTATATTTTCAAGACTTCAACTCAGGGTCAGACTGGGGACAAGCATCCCTGATAAAGTAGCAAAAACCATCCTTTGTACAGAGCAGCACAAAGATTTGTATCTTTAAAAAAAAAACAACAAGCCACAATTAAAAAAAGTGACAAATTCCAGCTAAGCTGCACAGGGCTCCAGTGCCCTGTTCTGACAGCTCCAGCCAATCAGACTGAACCCCCTGTTCATATCCCAATATTCACACCTCCTGCCACCAGTTGTTTCAGAAAGCTGTCAAGAGCAGAGCTCTAACTCCTGCTGGCTGCTGGTTCTTAAAGATTAGAAGACAAATATAATTGGATTCCAGAGATTATTCGCTTTGCTGAGAAGAGCTAAGAAGTGTTTAGATGGTCCCCCAGCTGATTAAATCTTTATTTCACAGTAGTGACCCTGTGTGTATTCTACCTCAGAGTGCTTGCAGACAGGTTCTTGGCAAGATTGACTTTCTGGAGCACTTTGGCTTAACGAGGCTGCCGACATTGGCCAGCTGTGATTGGGGTTTATCCTGTATCTAGGAGGTTTCATCTCATTTCTGCAGCTCAGACCAAAGAGCTGAACCCAGCTTCAGCCCTTTCCCCCAGTTTAATGATTAATTATCCAGTTGCCTTTCCAGCCATCCAGGTATCTTGAGCCAAAGCCTTTGGCACCATTTGCAGCAGATCACAAATGGATGGAGCCCTCTCTCACCTTTTACACTCTTTTTCACACACAGCCACAAGACTGCCTGCCCCAGGCACCCTAAATTCCAAAGACTAGAGTGTTTTTCCCCAGACAGCCTTTGCCAGCCCCCTGCTCTCCTCAGCTTGAGCCTCTCTGAGTGAACACAAAGCCAAGACACTCCTTGTTCAGAACTGTGCCACTGAAACATGAAGGCAGAGAGCAAGGGCTGTCTCCAGCTCAAGCTAAAATAGAGGGATGAGTTTTATTGGGGAAGCTGCTTTCCCCTGGTTCTACTTGAAATGATGGCATCCAGAGCCTCTCCTTCCAGGCCCATCCTTTGCTCTGTACCATTTGTGCACTTCAGCCCTTTGGAAACAGCAGAACAAAATGGAGCCAAGAAGAAGCAGAGAAGGGCATGCCTGCAGAGGAGGACTGGAGGCAAACTTAGATGTCAGGATGTGGGTAAGGGTTACAGCCCATCATTCTCACTGCTAACAGGGAGGAGGAAGCAAAAACAAGCCAACGTGTTAAAAACTCAGAGCAGAAAAGCAGAAAAATAGCCTAGCAACATTACAGAGAAAGCTGGGCATGCACACAGGGCTCTCCTTGTAAGCAAGCACTCCAGCTCTTCCCAGAGCCAGCAGGTCAGACATGCTGCACAAGTTTTGGTTAGATAGTGGTTTGCCCTATAGTAGAATGAAATATAATTTATATACAGAAAGAAACAAATCTCTGCAATCCTTGCAAAGGTCCAGTTTCAAGAGTGCTGCTCTGTTGGTGAGGGTTCTGTGAGCCTGCAGCACTCTCCTCTCAGTGCAGCACGTTTTCTATTCACAGCTTGTGAGGCTGGGCAATCCCCATCCATGCATTGGTGTGAGGCATTCAGAGGGATGATGAATCCTTGGAAAGCAGGCGGGCTCGCATGCGTCTGCAGGATCCCTGTAGCAGAGAATGAGAGCAGTTGAATGCCTGAGACACAGAATACCATGCAAAAAAAGGTTGACATTGTCCCCCTGCAAGCACCCTTCCCTGGTGTCAGCCTCCCACACCTTCTGCTAAAGCTCTAGATGAGGCAGTGAGCAGACAGGAACAAACACAGCAGTCAGTCTTGGGCTGCACCAACCTCTTGTCCCACTGCCACCCTGACAGGCTGTTAGCACTACCCTGTGCTGCCAGCTTCCCTCGGCTTCCTGCAACATCCACCTCACAAGCAGAAGGGCTGTAAGACCCTTCAGGGTCTGGCTTCCAGCATGTCACCTGCCTGCAGCTCAGCACAGAGCAGACTGCTACGAGCTGGGGCACCACAGCTGTCACAGAGCCTTGAGTGTGCGCTGCCACCTCCGCAGGTTTCAGCACACCAGGTTCCCTGCAGGAAGAGGAACAGGGGGAAAGGGAAAGTGTCTCACCTCTTTCTGGCCTTCCAAAGACTTCAGCTTCACCTGGGATATATGAGCTGGAGAGCCACATTTCTGTAACTGGACAAGAAAGGGCAATAGGAGTAGAGAGCTGGTAAATGAACTGGCATCCAAAGCCTTCCCTTGGAGCAGCCTGTACCACCAAAGAGCATCTATCACCCAAATCCACTCTTGGTTTGTCTGGGCCAAGGGACAACCCTACTGCATACAGGCAGAAGGCTTTGTACAACCCTGTGGAGGAGCATAAGAGAAAGAAGGGGGCACAAGACAATGCCCCAGGGCAGGACACAGCCAGATAGACAAGACTGGAGTAGAGGCCCAGTGCTGTCACCCCTGCTCTGATGCTGCCCTTGCCATCTGCTCTGCTCTCCTCAGAGCAGCTTCTCAGGATCTTATTTTATCATACAGAAGAAATTTGGAATCCTTCTCTTGGGCAGAGAGCAGCTCCCCAGGGATCACTGAAGTTACTCCCCTCACACACTCCCCCACCAGCAGCTTCAGTGGTGCTGGGAGCAGCTCTTACCAGCTGGATGTTCTCTTTGCTGACCCGCACAGGCTCTGGTGTGGTATCCCTGCTCTTCCTCTCCAGGATAACTGGAGTTCCCAAAACTTTCCGCTGTTGTAAGAAGAAAGGGCTGTTGGCTAGTGCTTAGAGTGCAAAGTGAAAAAGAAAGGGAAGGAGCAGGATGTGTTGCTGGTAAGCACTTGAATGCTGGGAAAGAAAAAAAGGAAGCCAAGCTGGGACAAAGATTGCAAAGCAGAACCATCCTGAAATACCACACCACTAGGATGAGCCTGTCTGATTGTAAAGGGTTTGTACATGCTGCTGTAGGGCAGCCCATGATGTGCTAAAACCCGTGCTAACATGCTAGACTACATGACCAGCTCCCTGTCAATCCTCATCTCATCTCAGGAAGCAATCAATTCTGCAGAAGGATACACAGATCCTACAGCCATGCGTTTCAAGACAATTACACTTTACACTAACAAGGCTTATTGTCACTGTGCTGCCTTTTCTGCACCAGTGGATCTGTGTTGTTTGGCAGGCAATACTTTGAGGAGTCCCTACCCTTTGAGGGTCTCATTCAAGGCAGGGCAAGACAGAAGCAAAAAGCAACATCAGAAATTCAGAGAGGAGAGCAAGGGTCAGAGGCTGCTTTTACCTTAATGAGGCCGCTGAAGGAGCGCGAGCGGGTGCGCCGCGGTGCTGGGGATGTGGGCACATCAGAGCCAGGAGTCAGAGCTGTTGCATGCTTATTAAACTAGGAGGAAACATGAGGGCAGTATGTTAGCACAGTTATCCCTGTCCCTTACTGCTGTGTGCTGCTCTACCTGCTGTCCCAGAGCTCAGTTTCTCTCCTTCATCTCCTAAAATGGAGGAGCAGCTCAGAACTGCAGGAGCAAGGAAGCAGAGGAAGGCCACACCTTCCACCCAGGATTACAGGGAGTTTGGGTGCAAAGGTGCTTTGTGCTGGCTACCAAATTAACCAAAAGCAGCAGATGTTGGGAGCAGAAAGAAGGCTGGGCAGCAGCTGGAGGCTGGCAGCCACAAGTGGTGCTGACCATACTGACCAGTCTGTCTGGTGCAGCAAGTTGTCTGAGACCAAGAAGAGACCAGTTTGTCCACTCTCTGCAGGCAACAGGATAAGAAACTTCTCGCTTTCTGAGGTAGGAAGCTCAACAAGGCCATGACCAGGACTGGGAAACTGCTGGCTAGCAGGTCCTTAGCTTGAAAGACATAGCTCAAAAGCGCTGCTTGGCACAACAACATCCAGGACACCTCATCCTCTCCTCTTTTCTTACAGCTCTGCCCCTTACACAGCCCAGAGCACACTTTCCCCAGCCTGCCCAGGATTAGGAGCAGCTCTCAAGAAGGCCCTGTCCTTAGCCCTGTGCCCAGGATTGTGCTGACAAGCACACCCCAAGGTATCTTTTACCTGCCGGATAAGCTTCTTCTTCTTTGCAGAGTCAGGCATGTTGTGGACGTGCTGGAAGAGCTCCTTCAGTGCCTCCTCCGTGCGCTGCTGGGTCTCCTCCTGATGGCAAGAGTCCAGCCGGCTTCGCTTCTGAGACTTGAGGGGCTGCAGCTCCTTGGAGCCCGAGGACGTCAGCAAATCCAGGTCGTCCTGGGAAAGCGGCGACAGCAGTCGCTTGCCATGCTTTAATCCCAACGAGCCACCCATCTGAGCCAGGCTAGGAAGAGTCTCGTGAGCTGCCTCAACCCCAGTGAATGCACAGGGCTGTGTTTTCCCTACCCTTCTGCAGCATCACTGCATCAGCAGGCCCCGTGCCAGGAAGAGGTGACAGCAATACAAAGGTGACCCTATTGCTTCTTCCCTCCTCTCCCAGATGCGAGCTGCAGAAGCTCTTCCAGGCTTGAGAAGGGGCAGTGCAGCTCCTTGCGATGCATCTGCCCTCTTCTACAGCTATATGAAACAGGGAAGCATTGCTGGTAAGACTCAAATGTTGTCCCAGTGGCAGCAAGTAGCCTTTATGTCAGCACTTCTGCCAAGCATCCTGGCCATGGCAGTAGGTATGTCTGTCTGTTTGGAAGGCACAGCCCTGTGAAGGAGCAGGTGCTGCATGTACTGGGCACAGGGAGCAGGTTTGCTGCTAAACAGGGGCTCATAGTAGCTTTCTTTCCTTATGCCTTTGATTAACAGATGCTTCAACTCTGTCCAATTTCCCTAATGCAGCAGCCTGCATTACCACACCATATGCTTCTCTTGCTCCTGCCCTCTGACAGATCCTCTTTCATGACTTGGTTTGTTTTCAGCTTCTATCACTCACAAAGACCCCTTCATAGCATCACAGCTTCTGCCCTTTCATGGAGGGCAGGCACTGCATTTGCTGGCTTACCTTTGATGTGTGGGCTCTGGATCCCAGATAGTGCAGCCTGGCACACTCCCGGATGTACACTGGAGCCTGTGATGATGAGCAGAGAACAGGCCAAATGTATGGTTAACAGCTTTGGCCTTGGGGCAACAGTGGCTCCAGCAAAGAGCTGCTTTTCAGCCATACAACACAAGCCACTTGTACCAAGACTCAGCCATTCTGGGCAAACAAAGCCATGGAATTTCATGTCCCCAGTACACTCCCTGTTCACAGTATCTTTTACATGCACAAGTGGAACTCAGAGTAGGGAAAAGTCCCTGTGGAACCCTGCTCTAAGTAATTGTCCCAGCTCCCAGCTGGCCAAACTGGGGCCTGACAAAGGAGATAGAAAGGGAACTCTCCACGGGAGAACTCTGCAGCAACCAGGTGCCTCCAGTGAACCAGGAAGGCCCTGAGAAGTCAAGAAACTGTTTGTTGTAGAAACATTTCCTTGGAGGAACAGCTGAAAGCCCAACACTCCTGACTGTCCTACCACAGCACCCTGCTCAGAGCTGGACAGTGCCAGTAACAGTGGGCTGATGACCATTTGCAGAGAAATTCACAACAAAACAACCCACTGCATCAGGTATTTTGCTCTTGGCAGCACTCAGGCAGGACAAACCCCTTCCATGTCCTCATCCTGCCAGAACCCAAGTGCAGCCCTGTGTGTACCTGCCCTGGGGAGCCAGGATTCCTGCTGGGCAGCAGGTGCTGGTGTCCAGCAGAGGGGAGTGTTACACTGCACCGTGCTGCTGACCTGCCCTGGCAAAGCCACCTCCAGGGCTGCCTGCCCAGCAAAGATCTCCTCCTTAGTCACTATAGGAACACTTCCTTGTAGAAAGTCTCCTTCTCCTACCGCAGAAGAGAGCCCACAGAACATACACTCAACATGTGGGATCTGTCTGGACAAGGGGCATTCAGTCTCCTGGTGATGGAGGCAGGAGAGCAGGATGCCAAAGCACACTTACCTTGAAGAGTTTCTGAGAATGTTTGATCATGAAGGTCACTCCATTGTTCAGCTTTGTGATATTTTCCTGAAGGTCATTTGCTGTCACCTGGCAAGGGGATACAGCCAAAGGCACATCCATTAGAAGGGGAGGAGAAGGGGTCTCTTCTGGGGCACAGACACACACAGTGCCAGAGCAGGAGATCTACTCTGAGATGACAGGCAGCCAGGGCTTATAGCATGCCAACAGCAGAGTTCACAGAGCCAAAGTCGCTCTGAGAGAAGAATTGGATAGCAGTGATGGCCAAGCAGCTCACCAGCAGCATATAAGAAACCTTGAAGAGAGATCTGCAAGGTTTTACTGGAGCTGATATTCTAAGAAGAAGCATGACTGTGCTGTGCTTTCAATTTTAGTGAAAAAGAAGAAGTGTAAGTTGCAAATGGCAGGTCTGGGCTGAACACTGGGACTGAGTCCTGCCAGGAGGCTCCCACCTCTCCATCAGTCTCCAACCCTCACATTATTGTCTCATTCTCATCTTGGTTTTTCCCCTGCCAAGCCTTTGCTTTTTGCCTTGCAATACCCCACCCACAGACACTGAGGCATTGCTTACATTTCTGGGCCATAGGATGTGGGGTGCAAACATGAGGGCAAGGTTGTGGGCAGACATCTTGTTCTTGTCCTGCTTCTTGGCAGTCTGGTAGAGCAAGTCCAGCAGCAGTTTGAGCAGGCTGCGGTTGGGAGCGGGAAGGATCAAAAACAGCAGCTGGAGGGCTTCAATTTGGCGCTCTTTGTCTGGGGTGCTGGTCTTATTCCCCTTCTCATCAAACAGCGTCAAGTCTGCCAAATCACAAGGCAGAACATGAAGGACATACATTACCTTCCCTCAGAGCAGTCTGTTGCAACTGCTTATCCTTTCCTCTTCATATGCAGATCTCCTACAAACCCCTGCACAGTTCTTGGCCCTCCATCTCTCTTCCCCCCAGCTCCCAAGCTCCCCACTTGATGTGTTAATCTATGCTACTCCTCCCACAGAACAACAGAGCTGCTAAGGACTGTGATGACTTAAAGGCAAGATGGAGGAAGTTCACATAAGGTAGTTCAATAACAGTTATTAAATACATAGAAACCACAGCTTGCTCAGAACCCTGGACATAAAACAGATGGAGACCCAGGTTATCACTGTGGGCTTTAAACTGTGGTATCTGAGGGAAGAATGGTCTAGACAGACTCGGTCTGATTCATTAACCAGCTCTAGACTTTCCATCACCAGGGTGAGGTAGCAGAAGGATTCCTTCTTAGGCTGCCTTTTAGGAATACATTTCACAGCCTAGTGTGCTTTCTTGGAGGCCAGTTCCAGTCCTTCCAGTGCCTCTTGCTGCCCACTCACCTGCAATTTTGAGGTGGGCATGGAAGTGCTTGTGCGTCAGCAGCGGCTCTGGTAATTCACCCAGGAACATCTTAAGTAGAGTGGCCACATCATTGGAATGAAACTCCCCAGAGTCCAGGTCAATATCTGTACCACTGTTCAGAGCATCCTTTAGGATCTGTTGCCTGATGCTGTTGCCTGGCACTCGAAACAAGCCTTCTGCTCTTAGATCTGCTCAGCAGAGGGGAGAAAAAAGGGCACTGAATAATCAGAGGCTGATTTCTCACCTTCTTACTAAAGCAGCTCCCTCCTCTTTCCAGAGCTTGACAGCAAACCTCAGTGAAGTGTATTCAGAGACATGACTTCAAGTTGTCTCCTATCAGTACAGAAAGTCCTTGTACAGAGGGAAATAGACCAACATATCTGCTAGGCAATTCTGGGGAACAGTTGCCCAGTGCAGTCTCAAACTCCTGCTGCTGGACAGCTCATAGCTTGTCACTCTGACTGCACCAGAGACTGAGGTGGGCCAGACAGACACTCTCTGGGATAGGAAGACAGCAAACGGAGCCACTTACTTTTATGCAGATACTCGATTAGCTGGGAAACCTGTGCAATGCCTTCTTCTGTCAGTGGTGAGCCAAACACCACCCCTTTCTCTGCAGAGCAGAAGACAACATGTTCAGATAGGTCAGAGCCCAACAGCCACAGAAATTAATGCTCCCCAAAGAACAAGATTTCAACGTGCAAAGACCAGTGCCCCAAAATGTTAAGGGTGAAGGTCACAAGAACCCTCACAGATGTGAGATAGCACAAACACTCCAAAATAAGTGACTTCATCTCACCATGCTGTACTCACATGGGCTTCATCATCCTGCTTCTTACCTCATTTTAATTACAGCTTTTATCAGCTAAAGCAAATATTCTCTAGCCCTTGAAGAAAAAACAATACCAGAACAGATGCTTCAGTTTAAAATGGCATAGAATCTGCAAGCCTACACCTTAAGAAAAAAGCAAAGTGAGAAAAGCAGATGTAACAGCCTGGACAGCCCTGGTGCCTGCCACATTGGCACACTCCACACTGTGAGAGAAACATTCAGATTAATCCTCACTGTGGCTTGACATGAAGTGGAACAGAAAGAAGAGTTGCAGCTATGAGTTTATGGGGGAGGCAAATAAAAACTACTGAAGAGAGTAGACATAATCTGACTGGCTCACACTAGCTTCCTTTTCAGGAATGGGGAAAACATGGAATTTCCTCATCCCATGGAATCTCTCTTCCATGTCAGCTGCCCTGGTCTGAAACTAAGTAAAGTATGAAAGCTAAATAAGGCAGAAAGAGAGTAGCAAAGTAATAAACTGGGCTCCTCTCACTCTTGGAGTCTGTTCCCATTTTATGGGATTGAGATTGGGCATGAGCTGCCAGCTCCAGAACTCCACTACAAAACACAGTGTTTGGTCCCAAAAGATGGAAGCAACTGAACTGAAAGAAAGGGGATCCCTGCAGGGAAGGAAGTATCAGATGAGAAGTCCATTTAACTGAAGGGCATTTGTTGAACCAATGTAGAATACTCATGTTGTCCACAGAGGAACTTCCCAGGTGAGACAGTGATTATCCAGGACAGTGTTTTCTAATAAATGCAATCTTGCTACTGAATGGATTTTTCTGTCAAACACACACAGCCAGTATGATCTGTCCCTCAGAAAGTGGAGACAACTCCCAGAGACTGGCAGCAACCAGAACTCTGGGCACCACACTTCTTCCCTCAGATGCACATAGGTTTGGACTGGAGACAAGATACTGGAGAGACTGTACCACAACTCACTGATTGGGACTGAGAACTGGAACCAGGTACAGAGCTGGTTTGTCCTGCCCTCATACTTAGGCTTCAAAGAGACAACAGATATAAGAAAAGAATATTCCTCCATTCTCTATACCAGACTGCCAGGAACATGGGTCACTTCTGAGGGCAAGCTGGACATTTGCACCATTTGCAAACCACTGAAGGTTTCTCTCCTTACTGCTACAGCTGATAGCTCAGTAATCCAAGCAACTTTTATCAGACCAGCCAGTGCATTATCTCCCCCACAAGCTTTCTCTTGCATTTTTTTCCCCCTCATATCTAATTTTGATTTTACTTGCTTTTGGTCTCTTGTACTACAGATCTTATTGCTCTGTGGGGTTGATGCTCACAGCATGTGGGAGAGACCTGGTTAACCCTATGCACTTCTCTAGCAGCCATCCTGTGTAACTAAATTTATTCCGCCTGAAGAATGTTCTGCTTTCTTCCAGGACTTCTGAAATACATGGTAAGCCACCAGGAACTCCAGCCTCCTGTTAAATCAAGAACTTTCTGACCTCACTCTGATAAAGCACATGCTTCAGTCTGCAAGAGAAAGGAAGGCAATGCGAGCTCTTGATCTACACGAAAGATCTGAAAGGTTTGAGTGCAAAGGGAGAGAATGATTGGCAAAAGGTTCTTGTCCATGAAGAAAACTAAACTCATTAGACATTCAACAGATAGAATCAACAGTGGCCAGGAATAGAAGAGGAAAATACTTCTTGAGACATGCAGGGCCTGACAAATTTGATTTAGTTTTGAAGTCAGAAGCTGGTATCTGAATAAGAATTTGATTCTCAAAGAAACTTGAAAGACGTGTCTGGAGAATGGATGCTGCATTACAGAGCCTTAGATGTTATTGTACAATCGCTTCTAAAACTAAGCAGCAGCATGAGATTGAGTTTCCTGATGCTCAAAGAAGTTGTAAGTATTTGCAGTTTGATCAGCTCTGAGCTCCATGTGGTCCAGGTCCTTGGCCTCTGGCTTTGAAAAAATAAAACTTGTTTGTTCTAGCTGGTCTATAAGATGAAGAAAAACAAATGATGGCTCCAAGATGAAACACACAGTACATGAAACTGATTTTCTCTGTAGGCACAAACTTCTTTTTCCCAGAGTTTGGCCAAGGAGTTCACAGACAGTGCCTGTCAATGCTGGGAGACACTGCCGTGGCAGCCTGGGAGTGCAGCCAGCAGACTTGGAAACATCTGCTAGCTGTAGTGACACACGGCCATGGCGACATCTGAATGGGGGAAGGCAGAGCTCTTGGGGAAAAGAGTTAGCAGGAGATGTCAGGTCTGATAAGAGCAGTGCTCCAACAGAGTATAGATAATTTAATAAAAAAATTGAGCTGGAGAAGGCTCACCAGCCCCTGCTGGAAGGTTTTTGAAAAGAATATGGGGGTTTTCATACATACTAAGAAAACACTTTCAGTTTGGTTACTCACTCACTTATGTTTGTCAAGTGCTTGAATTTAAGATCTCCTGCTACTCTCTGGGAAGAGGCAGATGCAATAACAGGTATGAGCCTCTAAACTGCAGTTTAGGGGCAGCATGAAGACCTGTTATTATAGAGCAGCATGGTAAGTCATGGCAATATTAAGTCATTCTCATCTAAGGATGCTAAAAGACTTGATTTGAAGTCTTTTATTTTCCTAGGGTGAGTATATGTACCAAGATTCTTTCCAGGTCAGACAGAAATGCAGGGCTGAAGCTGCCACCAGAAAATTCTGCCTGATCAGTGGGGCTGCAAAGCTTGTCCTTATGAAACACAATGGAGAAATAGGCTTGGTACAATCAGAAACATCTAGAGAAATTATGTAATAGTTGAAGACAGAAAAAAGCTGTAGTCAAACTATGCCATAGCAATATGAGATACTCACAATAGCAGAACTGCTCAAAGGAAGGAGAAAACTTATCAGAAGTGTTCAACCTCAGGCTGCCAACATCTGAAGGCAGCTCACAGCTTCTCTGCCAGCAGCCAGCCAGTCTAAGCTGGGAAACCAGAGCTGAGGAGGAATGTGAGGGGCCCAGATGGAGGCTGCTTCTGTCTAGATGAGTGAGGTTTAACTTAAATTATCAAGAGAACCAGGCTCCCCTTGAGCGTGGGCAAAGGTGGGAGAAGACACACACACACACACCTAGAACACACTTTTAGTTTCAACAGTGGTAAATGCCAGACATTGAAGAGGAAAGGATCTGAACACAACCATGCTCAAAAGAAGACTTCTGTGAAGGGCCTGGGGCTAAAGTTTCACAACCCAGACAGCTGAACTTGAGGGAAGATAAGAATAGTCACTTTAGCAGAAGAAAACTCCAGTGGAATGCTTGTCTAAGAGAGAAAGAGAGATATGTCACTTCCCAGAGTTTAAACTGGGCTTCATCAGTCAGTCTGCAGAGCTTTGTCACTGGATTAGGATGTGGATCAGAGCAGCACTAGCATTTGGATGGAAGATGCTTACAGATTTCTAAGATGCACTGACCCACTGAGGCCAGCCTGACATACACCACAGCAATAATCTCAAAAGAAGGGTATTCTCAAAGTTCAGGACATTTCCAGGATCAATTTCCCGATCTGTTCTGCTCCTTTCTAGAAGTGGCATCCCCAGAGATTATGAAACCATAGTATTAAGTGTTCCACACGAGTTCAAAACTAGGGGCTGAAAGTTTTGTAAACTATGTGTAACAAATGATGACAGCATCACCCTAAAGGTGGGCACCGGTCTTTGTGCCATCCATACTCACCCTTGCGCTTCAGAGACATCAGAGAACGAAAAAATCCAGAGGCTGTGTTGTTTGCCCCAGGCAGTTTTGGGTCCTCCTCTCCCATTAGCTGGGCCAGCTCTGCCCCAGGCAAATCAATGAGCCTGGTAATGTTGCTGACAACCAGCTCTGTGAACACTTCTGGTTTTTCATGGCGCAGCTTTTCCACAAAGAAGTCGGGATTGAAGATGATCGGGTGGCTGCGGAGGGAGGAGTCATTGCAGATGACAAAATTGCAGATGGCATCACTGAAAAAAGGGAAAGAGGGGAAAAAAAAATGCAGTAACTCCTCATCACTTTGGTTTTTCCAGCCAGCTGGTCTGCCCTGAAGGAGACATCTGCTGACAGGAGCTACCAGTCTACACCAACAGCACTGTCTGACTTTGGTGAGTGTTCAGCACAGCACAGTTACATTTCCCTATGGAACAAAATCATTTCTGGACTGTTTGTACAATACAGCCTAAGACTAGCAATCCACAGAGTGATAGTGGCATAGGCAACACATAGCAAGACCCAATGAAAACTTTCACTACATCTACTGCATCACTACTACTTGTTTCACTCTATCTACATCCTATTAGCTCTGGCAGAAATTACACCCAAAATTTTACATTAACTTATTGCTTTAAGTCATAAATAAGTTTGGTTTTATCTCCCTTCCTCCCCAGAAATTCACTCCCAGTGGCCTGCAAGTCTTAAAAACAATCTAAATTTTTTCCATGGCCAGCTTACACTCATCAGTTCTCATTGCCATTCCATCATACCTACCTTTGTAGCAACAAATAGTTTCCATTTCCTGGGACTTTGTTTTTGAGGTTATAAATGCACAGTAACACTGAACCCTCAGTTTCGCTGTAGGTGTGGTTAAATGCTCCCAGGTGACCAATCTTTTGGTTACTGCTCTCTGCCAGCTCCACGCTCTGAGTCTGGAGCCAGTGAGAAGTCATTGTCATGAGCCGTGCAAGATCAATCCTTGAGAAACCCCTGCTAACTTTTCACCTAGATCATCCCTTTTCAGCTCATCTAGTTCTTATCTCTTTGTCATCCCTTCATGCCCTTTTTATCTGACCTCTCTACTTACACCTATGTACTTTCTTGATTTCATAACTTCTCATGTGGCATGGGAAAAGGGACGCACCCGAGACACTGCTCTGCTAAGAGTTATCTTGAACAGGTGCACAACCCTACCAGAGGATAGGTACATTTACTGTGCTGAAAATCAAATCAAAGAGTTATCAAAGAAATATCTCATGTTAATCAGCACTCTTAATGCTCATACTTTTATCCCAATTTCCATCTACTTCTAGGTCTTGCATTACCATCTTCCCACCACTGTTTCAAACATTTTCATGTTTCTTAAGTCAAGCCCACAGGCTAGAGTTGCCCAGCTTGCCTTTCCTGCCACTCTTTTACCTAAAGGTGGGAATTAGTGTCATTATTCTCCAGTCACGAGCTACTGTCCTGATTTCATACTCAGCCATAAAGGGACAGCCTGGCTCTGGGAATGGGTGTGCCATGGCTCTGGGAGGAGGATGCCTACCCACTCAGCTTGTACATACTGTGTGTGTTCACCCTGTGACATTCTCCAATCCTTTAACCATTCTTTAACTCTTATATGATACTTTCCACTCTTCCTACATCCATCCTGTGAGCTCTCTCTGGACACCATTTTCCGAGAGCAGCTGCCAAGCACACAGTTAATAGGGATGCTGTGCTTATGTACCAGGGATCACGTCAGTTCCTTAGGTGCAGATGTGGGGCAGCAAGTGCTCTGCTGAACACCCCCAAGCCCATAAAGGCTTTCCCTTCTAAACAGGCTTTTCTACAGAAGACTGGAGCACCTGGATCTTCCTCTCCTTACTGCTGAAGGGAGGCATGGCATTGTGTTCAGACCGTGCTGGGCATCCCTGTTCACTGCTCAACACAGCTGCCACCAAAAGCGTTTGCAGCCCACTGAACCTCACATCCACTGGCTCAAGAAACAGAACACTACTAGCTCAGAGACCTCAGCAGTTTCCTGTTCTGATGTAAACTGACAGTAGCTCAGGACAGGAAGACATCAAAGCACACACTGGCAAGTCACCTGATCTCCAGCCCACCTCCGTGCAGTACCTGTGAACCCAACAGTTCTCTGAGCTACTGCTGTACGCTTCTGACCTGAAAGACTATCTCCAGGATTTCCAGGATGTGATCAGAATAACAGAACAGAAGCTGGGACTCAGGCTCCACAAGAAGAAAGATACTTGCTGAAACAAGAGGAAATGAGGCTCTCAGAACTCCTACATCGTGAGAATCCATACCAAATCCCCTCCTCTTTCCACTGCTCTCCACGGATGCCAAAGACGCCTTCAAGAGGATGGAGAGGAAGAAGGTCTGCAAGGCAGACTGCAAGGCAATCTGCCAGGTCATCTAAAATTTTAGAAAGCTCTTAAAGGCTCCCAGCTGCCTGGCTCAGTGGCCTAGCAAGCACACTGTTGACTCCAAATGGGGGCCATATTTTGCTGAGCACCTCCAAGCCTGCTTTTCAGCAGTTTGTTATCTGCAATAAATCAAGACCAAAATGCAGCAATTCGGTATCAGCTGCCAAAAAGCAACTGCCAATTCATCTGAACATATTCGCATTTCATTGCATAGGGCTACAATGCACAAACAAGTGCCAGCTCTGCTCATAATGTGGAGCAAGCCCTTTGCCTGAAACCCATGACAACTCATTCTGTGGCAATACAGATCCTGAGAAGGGTTAATAGCAAGTGTATAGGCCCACTGACCCTGCCTGCAATGATCCGTGCACTGTTATTCACTCACTAGCAGTTTTGTTTCCCCACAGAGAAGATATGCAAATACTTTGCAGCAGTTACATCAAGCATCACAGATTATCTCTTCCCTCTGACAATTAGATATCTAGATTCACAGGAAAAAAAAATTACACAATTTTATCAACTAGCACTGACTGCTATGACTTCTCTGCACAGCCTGTGTTACAAGTCGTACAAAGTCCAATAACATTTAATGCAAAAATAAATAGAAAAAAGTAAATTTCTTACATGAGTGCTGAGAGCTTTTGAAGAGGCATTAGGAAGCAGAGACAGGGAAAAGAACTTGCTCCTTGTTTCCAGCAACAAAAGAAACCTGCCTGTCCCAGCACAGCCTATGCAAATTCCACGCATGCTACGAGACACAAGGGCGCATTATTGGGTCTGAAAGGCCCCCTTGGCACACACTGGGCATCAGCCTTCACACAGGGACAAAACAGAAAAGAAAAGCTGGACAAATTGATTCATGTCTCTTGCCAAACGCTGCGTAGCTGGAGTTTAACTGCAAATAATTCCTACATAGAAACCCAGGTTTTGAATTAGGACCAGCGTGGTATTAAGTGCTTTCCACCTGTATCCAAGAGGAATCCACAAAATAGTTCCAAGTCTACCCTGTGTTTACCATGAGTAAAGCCATGCAAACACATTCCCAACAGCATCCAAGCACAACCGATGTTACAGCACTGGCAGGACAATAGCCAAGTCCCTTAACTGCACAACCCCATGCCCAGAAACCTTGCTAGAAACACTCTGTGCCTGCCTTTCACACTTTCAGATCCTTTCCAAGACAAAGCATGTAGATCTGCCTCCCAGAGCTGAAATCAGCACCTGGCCAGTGCTCCTTGATACCATTACTGTGCCACCATGTGCCGTTCATCCACTTCAGGATTCCTGTTCCACGTTTCTCTGGATTCCCATCCAGTTTCCCTGCCTGCTGCAGCTGGGACCAGTCTTGTATACACTTATTGTGATATGGCACTTCAATGAGCTACTTAATTTTGAAAGGTCACTTTATTAGCAGCTCTTCCTTGCGCAGAAAATTTGCTTTTGTATCATTATTGCTAATCAAAATGGAAATGTGAAGCAAACCTCTATTTCTGAGCAAAGATAAAGCCCCCACTGGCTTTACACACAATAACCCTGCCAATCCTCACTGCTGCACACACCATAACCTTCAGAAAGAGCCATGTGCCCCATCTGCTGTTTTCATGTTAAAAAAGAGAGATGGATGTACTCTACCTACACTCACAGTTTATATAACAGCAGCAAAGGGGAGACAAACATGTATTCATGGAGTTTATTGCCCTTTAATTCCCCTCTCTTGCAATTACAGAGTTATATTTTCTATATGCTGTGATCTCAGATTGCTTTACGACACGTCAAAAGACAATAAAATAAAAGGAATAAATAGCTTCCTCTCCAGTCTCATGAATATAATCAAATCCCAATGAATAATAAAACCTTGTTCTAATAGGGTTGTGATTAAGACAGCAGATTTAAAAAAATGGGTCCTATATTGTGCTGAGATTCTTGCCATTCTAGTATCCTTCAGAGGCAAAGCCTGTGATCCCAGCCAAGTCACAAAGAAAGCTGTCTGTCACACACAACGTTTTTGCTTCAGGCATGACAGCCCCATCATTTCATGGGGAGTGGATGGTGCAGGAGGTCAAAATCATGATGGATCAATTAATCCCTAAGGTAACTAGATCCAGGCCAGGGAAATGCCTTGGAAACTAGGACAAAAATGAGACTTTAAGTGCCAAAACCTGGTGATCAAACCTGTGGTGAAAGAGTCTGCAAGCAGGCAGATTACTTCACGTGGCAGCAAGTTTGCACTCGGATAGGCGAGATGGAGCTGGGTTAGTGGCTTTCACAGATTTGATACTAAGTCCACACGTGTGGCAGAAGAAAGGTTCAAGAAACATGAAATACAGCACAAGGAAAATAGAAGGCAAGAGAGAAAGAAAAGGAAGAGGTGCCTTTGGGGCAAGGCATCAGCTGTCTTTGTCTAGCTGGGAAAGCAGATACATTGAAAGCTAAAGATTTCAGAGGGGCCTAATATGTCTAATTCAGTGGGCAAAATCCATCTCCAGTGCCATTCTGCACACTTTGTATATCATCACTAAGGGCCTATGCTTCAGACACACCACAGTAGACAAGTTTTATCAAATAGGAGTAAAAGTATTAAAGAGCTTTTGAAAATAAGGCAGATAATATTAGAAAATCTCCCTCTATAATAACAAAATCTTTAGATTATAAGAAAGAGCTGAGTTGCTACCAAATACTGAGAGTAGGGTGATAAGCAGGCAGCGCTGAAGAACACAAAACATGAACAATTCTCTGCCTGGCTAAGCACAAAGGGACACGGGACAGATGCACAGAGGCTCGGATTTCCCCAGGGAGGGAGAAGTACCATTGTTTCCTCTGCTGTGCCCTAGTAAGGAATCAATTAATGAGGATGTCTGAAGACAGTATTTCCAGAGCCAGATAGGAGCCATCCCAGATTTTGCAAAGAGATGAAAGAACCATAGTGGAATTATATGGAATCATTTTAAGTACAAAAGAGCTAGAAGACAAATTATTTCCTAGATTAAAAAAGAATAAAAGAAGTCTAATGGGAATGGACTGTAGAGACTTTAGAAGTGACTTCACAGTTAAAGTTGCTCTGAGGGCTGTACTTCAGACTGACATTCTTGTAAGATGGTGTAACAAAGATCACATTCAGGCCTCAGACTTGGCACCCTAACTCTTCATAGGATGACTGATAAGCTTCTGAAAAATGTCAAGAAAAACATGCAGTAATTTTTGCCCAGGGTTATACCCATAAAGTCTTCAGGGGCAGAGTTGTTTTGGGATGAGTACACAGTGCACAGCACAGTAGGTGCCAATCCTTGCCTACTGTCTCTAGCCTTGACAAAGTAAGCCTTATGAGATAACACTGCCTTTTTAATTTTTGCTTTGCTTTCTTCACATTTAAATAGCTTACACAGAGTGATTCAGCCTTTTGGCTATGAGAACCAGATAATAATATACAATTTAAACAGCAAGGAGCTGGCTAAGAAAGCTGCTGTTATGTGATGGTGGCCTGTGCTCAACAACCTGGAACTAATGTAACTCCTGGCAACCTTTTGGAAACCAGGTATATTGGTTATCCATGTCATTGCTATCATCTATTAATTCAAATTCATAGATGTGTCAGTAAAGGACTCAGACTAGATCTTGGCAGCATTGGCTACACATCTGTGATGTGAACGTGGAGGAGATGGACCTATCTGAAAAGATGAAAGCATTCAGAGGAGTGGGGATCTGTGCTTTGGAAGAAAATGAAAATGCAATATATTACCAGCATCAAAGAAAAAAAACAATAACAAGACAGCTTGATATATGTGAAACATCAAGAAATTTGCATTTCAGCATGAAATTTCTCAAGTTTGACCTACGTGAATTCCTTGTGATATTTTTTAATAATAGCCACTGGAATATTTTAAAGTCAATCAAGCAGTACTTCAATCAGGCATCACAACATCAGAGCCTCCAGATGCCTTCTAGTGCTAGGAGGGAAAGAACCAAGGGGTGCCTTAGAGAGGAACTGCAGGTTCACTGCATTGCTGCTCATCAAGTCTTCTTCCCAGTACCACCACCCCAGATCCGGGTGCTCCCACACTCTGTGATGGCTCAGCTGACTACCCAAGGCCCTGTAAAAATGCAGAAAGGCAGCTACCACCAGCAATCCAGTAATTTTACATTAAAGATCTGCAAGCTCATATGTCTGCCTTAAGATCAGACTAACACAGTCGAACACTGTTAAATAGGAATGCTGCTCTGATTCTCAGGACTGTCAGTGCATTTGTGTCTCTATTTTAATATAAACTCCTACTGGGAGCAGCAGTAGAAGAGGAGCCTTAGATCCAATCCTGGTTTCACTGAAACCAGCACCAAAACTGAATCTTTTTAGGTGGCAGCAGCTGCCTCTTCTCGTTACTGATCTGCTCACTTTTATCACTGTGGCATTGGGAACCTCGGTCACAGCTGGGGGCTCCGCTGTGCTCCGTGCTGTACAAACAGAACAAAGGCAATACCCTGTCTTTAGAGGGCTGATAGCTAAATCTGAAATGAATGCTGGAGGGACAGAAAAGAGAAGGAATCCCAAGAGAAGAGGCAGCACTATCAGTCAGCATGACTGATATAACTGAACTCTGCCAGCTTTTCTGTAGACACTATTAAAAAGGAGGGCGAGGAAGGACGGGAAAAATAATCAGGTCACGCTGCAGACATTTAGAAGAAATCCAGCTTTTGTGCAAGGGGTGACATGGGACTGAGCATAAAGGAGCTGGTTTGAAAGCTATCAGGCAGGGATAGCTGGGACATGGGACTAAGGAGGCAAAAGCTGAGCTCCACAGACTAGCTGGGAGCTGCTGGTGAGGCAGAGACAAGGCAGCAGTGCCAGGGAGCTGGAGAAGCCTGGCAGTGCCACAGGGCACTCTGTGGCACATCCAGACCCTCACTGCAGTGTGGGAGATAGCCTGAGGATGCCCCACAGCTATTTCCCACCAAATATCTGTCGGCCGTATCCCCAGTGTGCTGGTGGGTACTTTCCAGTTGCCATTAATGATAGCATTCCCTTGCTCTTCTCATTTTAAAATGTATTTACCCTCTTTATTTCCCCATGTTGAGTGTACTGGATGGAAGTCAATAGCAGGTGTGGCCCAGTCCTACCTATACCTCCAGCAACCCAAAACTGCTGAATGCACCTCTGATTGTCACCCTTACCTGTGAAGGTAAGAGTCCTCAGGCATCCTTCAGAGGCAGGATGAAATGGAATTCAGACCAGCAAAGACACCATCTAGGTGCTTCTCAGTCTAGTAGCTCCAAGCTAGTGTCAGAGCAGAACTACCATCTATAAACAGCAGCCCATAACAATCGGTTTACTTCTGACATGAGAAACCAAGCAATTACACAGAAACAACACAGAGAAGTTAACAAGCTATTGTAGCAGTCTGGAAACTCAGAGCAACCCAGCAAGGCAGGATGGATGTTTTCCTCCAGCCCTCCCACAGGATGATACCCAAAATTGGTAGCACCAGCTGGTGCCCAGAACACACTTGGGAATCCCATCCCACTATCAATTGGTAGACTGGTGCTTGAGCAAAGCACCACAATGTGAGTACAGTGTGCTGCAGAACTCACAGGTTTACTTGACTGCAGTTGCTTTTTCTGGACTAAGAAGATACTGAGATCTTGGTCAGGACCCACAGCCAGCTCCTCACAGAGGTTTTGTAGTCACAGCCTTGCAAATACAGAGGATGAAGGTATCCAGGAATCATAGCTCTTGATTCTGTTCACTACACTTCTGTAATTCCACAACGGTCCAGAGGTGCAGTGAACAAGCTGCGTCCTCGCATCTGTGTTTTGTATCACAGTGGTGTTTGCAAAGGATGATAGCACATCAAATCCCTCCTCATCAGCAAGCCTCTGCAGACACCACTGAGTATGTCAGAGGCCACATCCCTTGCTCCAGATGTATAAACTCTTACAAGCTGGAATTGTGATGAGGAACACCTGGATGCACGCCAGCATTTAAATAAGCTGGTGACATCTGGTCAGGGCTGCCGAGGCACACGGATAAACAGGCTGGGCCCGCCACAGAGCAGCACAGCATGCGGCACCAGAGAGACAGAGACTCTCAAAGCAGCCCAATTAACTCTCCAAACTGAGCAGTGTGGGGGCCTAGTGCTTTTGAAGGGGATCTGGGCAGGCTAGGATGTCAAAAACTGGAATACTGCACACAGATACCAGAATTCATATGACAATAACCTATAGTGTCACTTTATGCAACTCTGGGGAGATACAGCTTCTCTTCCCATCCTGCCTGACAGTTCATCTCTGTCTGGATCAACTCTGTTTCACTGCAGAGCCCAGGGATATATTGTGATGTATTTATACATGCTCCAGGGGCCACTCAAGAGAATGCAGAGTGGCATGTGTGTGAGGAGAGCTCCAGGAACCCCCAAGAGCTTGTGAGGATGTTCCCTAAAAGGCTTCCTGCTCTCCAAGGCATGGAGAGCCACAGCATGCCTGTCTCCTGCTATAACACAGCTTGCAAGCAGGGCTGTAGGAATGCCCACATGGAAGTCCCAAACCATAAAGCTGTGTTTCAACCTTGAGTATGAGCTCCAGAAAAACGAAAAGGAAAACTAATGCCATTTCCCCAGAGAAATTCCTGCCTCTGAAAATCAGAGCTACCACATTACCGCTCAAGAAGAAAGGATGTTTTGGCTGGAGTCCAAATTATTAGAGCTTTACAAGCCAAAAGCAAACACATTAAAAGTTCTTGTAAGCCAGCTGGCAGGCAATTATTAAGCAGCTTATCACATTCCCTGCTATCTATAATTTCTGAAAATAAAATTTATGAGGAAACTCTAGATGGCTTAATTGCAATTACCTAGTGTAGAGGTGAGAAAGGCCAGGAGTCAAGGAATGAGGGTTTTGCACTTTGGAGCAAAGGGCCCAATTCTCTTGTTAGACACCACAGTAAGTGTGATGCATTACCAGGATGAGAAGCCAGGGACACACCAGACCTGTGAAGCTTTGAAAAATTTCAGCCTATTTATCCCACTAAGCAGCCACATTTCCTTCCATTTCTCAGCCCATGCTGACTCCAGGACCCCTGTAACTTGGAACTCAGGAACCCACTGTGCCAGCCCCGAGGATCACAGTGCAGGTTTGGAAACAGCCTGCACAGCAGGGCTGTGCCTGAACCAGCCCTAATGAGTGTAGGGCAAGGAAAGGGCCTCAGCTCCCTGCTCCTGCCTCCAGCTGAAGGGCAAGTGAAAATGAGATCTACAGAATGAGCTAGGTTCAAAACAACTGGAATAGATAAGGCCTCAGCTGTGACCAGAAGCCCAACCCAACATACAGAGGGACAGTATTTCCAAGATGGACTTGATTTCAGTGGAATCATTTGACATTAACCAACATTTCCATGCTGCCCTGTTTCCTTCCCATCTGTTCATGTCACTTATTAAATCAACACACACTGAGGACTTTTGACCTTTAGGACAAGGCATTTGATTTCTCAGCAGTGTCTAGCACTCAGTGCTTTAGTTTCAGACTGAACTAAATGCTCAGGCACCTTTAAAGGAGTGATAACGAAGCTCTGTGACATTTTCATAGGCATGTAAATGTGCACACGGCAACAAGGCAACGACCAGGCTGGCAAGGAGACCCAGACGCTGCTTTGGGCTATGTGGGAAGCAATGCTCCCCCTTCACACAAGCAGACAATAAACTGAAGTGTCGCAGAACAAGGATCCTGTTGTCAAAGCCCATCCCACCCTCAGTGGGAACAGGACAGGGTGTTACATGCAAACATATAAAAATACTGCAAATACAACATGGCCTTGAGTTTGGTTCAGATGCATACCCCACAGGACTTGGACTGAGCATGGGGTCAAACACAAGTCTAGGTCTCAAAGATTCTCATGGGAGCTGTGAAAAAGGGAATGTGTGAATAAGACTGTCCCCAGCTCCCAGGCTATCTTCACAGAAAAATAGCCATGTGTTGAGACTTGGCTTTAACTCTGACATCCACCATTTTTTCCGCCTGACCCTCAGCAAGTCACTTTGATTTTTTGCCATCAAGTAATGCTTACAGTGAACATTTTCCTATTTCCAGTAAAACACAGATGGCAACTGTGTCTCCTTTCACAACCTGTTTAGGATGTGGCTCTCGATGTCCACTCTATCAAGCCATTTTAACATGATGCTTTATGGCTTTTTCCAGCTTCCTGCAGACCCATTGCTTTTTCCCTTGTGCTCATCCCACCCCTGCCGTATCAAATGGCCGACATGAGTGCCTGGCAAAGAGTTTAGGCACTGCTTGAGTCGGACATTTAAATACATCCATTAAACAGACAGATGTTTCTCTTTTGAAATTGAGCATTCTGGCACACTGCAATCTTCATTCTCAGTTATGATTAACCAGGCAGAGGTTAGAGAGACCACAAACAGAAGAGAGAGACCCACACAAATAATCTTTTGTCGTGTTCAGTAACATTTGGTAAGGAGTTTAGGAGAACCAGCTTTTAATTCCAGTCTTTAAGTCAGCATGCTATAATACCACACACAGAGCATGCAAGTTTTACTAGCTAACTTGCACTTCTCTCCAGATGAGAGGAAATGGGCAAAAGCACAAAAAAAAGCAAGCTTTGTGACCTGTGTAGTGATAGACCAGCAAAGCAAGAGATCAATTTTCTAGCGCTACCTGCGGGTGACAGGCAGTGCTGGAGGAAACTTGTACTTCAAGCTTTGTATTAACATAATCCGTGCGGAGGGTGTGGGGTAAAGAGCGGGGAATACATCCTAAGGACAACTGCCAACATAGAAAAAAAAAAATAAATCTAGTTATTTAGGCTGATCCAGGCCACGTGAAAGACACCAGAAGGGCGTTTTAAGTATCAGCTGCACTGAGCATACGCATCCCTTTACCAGGTCCAGCATTTAAGGCACTCCCTGCCCAAACATGCTGCAATGAGCATCATCTCTTCATCCCTCCTTGCAGGGCAATGCTCTGCCCCAGCCCAGGCACCACAGCAGAGCCCCCAGATAAGCAGAGCAAGCGCCATCGGGAGGGTCCCATTCGGCAGTGAACAGGATGGCACCACTGGGAATCAGGCTGAGTAAGAGGCATCAGCCCTCAACTGTATTTATTTATCCACAAGAATTACCATTCCAAAGATACTCAACTCGTAGCTACACACCACATGTACAGGAGGAGAAAAAAAAGAATACTGCAGCATTTTAACAGTCATCTGACACAACAATGTTGTAGCGAGGCACTCACGCAGTCCTTCCTGTTTTATTGCAGCAGTAACAGAACGGTGATGCATATAAAAGTATGAGCTAAAGGTGAATTCCGTGAAGCTGATATCGCTGGTGTGTTTGGAAAGCCAGAATAGCGCGTAGAGCGGACAAAGCAAAGGAGAAGGAGGGCTGGATGCTAAACAAGTCTATATAGTGCCATCACCCTACCAAAGCCCGCAACTGCCAAGCGCTCGGCGCCGGCTCTGCGGCTGCAGGAGGAGCGGGCAGCGCGGCCGCAGCCCGGCGGGGCCCGCACAGCGGGGCCGGGCAGAGCTGCACGGCGGGCACGGTGCCTGGCCATCCCCCGGGAACACCCCTGCCCGGGGCGGGCGGCTGCAGCGGGAGCGCTCCCTTGCAGAGGAGCGGGCGGCGCTTCCCGCAATGCAGCACCGGCACGCTGCGGGAGCGCTCCCCCGCTGCGCAGCCCGCGGGGACACGGGCACCGCGGGGACACGGGGTCCTGCCGCGACCCCCGCGGCGGCTCGGCCGAGCTCCGAAACCGCCGGAACAGAGCCCGACGGCTCCGGTAAAGTGCCGGGATACCGGCGGGCGGCGCGGCTCGCACGGGCAGCGCCGCAATGGGCGGGCCGAGGCGCGCAGACCGGCGCCTGCCCACCGGCTGCTGCGGGGCGCCCGACCCGTTAACCGGCAGCGAGGGGCCAGGGGGAGCGCGCCGCCGGGACGGGGCGCGGGGTGTCCGGGATCCCGCTCCTACCTGCCGCCGCCAGGCGTCGGTGCTCCCGCCGCCATCTCATACCTGCCGCTCCGCCTGCCCATTGGCCCGCCGCACCACCCCCTCGGCCCCGCCCCGCCCTCACTGCGCGGCGCCATTGGCTGCGGCTGGCACCGCCCCTCCGCTATTGGCCGGTTCGAACGGGCAACGGCCGGTCCGCGCGCACGAGGGGGCGAGTGTGGCGGAACGGCCACCCGGGCGGCGCGCGGCACGCTGGGAATTGTAGGCCGATGGCGCAGGCCTGTGGCGCTGCCTCTCGCGGTGCTGTGCGCCCCACACCGCGGGCCTCGGCCCTCGGCGGCGGAGCGGGAGCCACAACTGCTTTACTGCCAGGAGCTCCCCCTGTGCCCCATGGGCCCGAGCCTGCAGAGCCCGCACCAAATGCTCCAAGAAGCACAAGTTACACCATAAACTGCAGTTCCCATCTCGGCTTCAGTGTTTTTTTATCGCTGCTCTCCATCAAGGTCAAATAGGAACATAGACACTGGAATAGCAGTTTTATTCCCTTTTTTTCCCTTTTGTAGGTGAAAGCACTCGCCATGCTCACGGCCAGGGTCCCCGTGGCCCTGCACACTTGCTGCAACTGCAGAGCTCAGGTAGCAACTACAGAGAGACGGAAACGTTAGAAACAATTGAAACTCTAGATTGGACTGCTGAGGGGTCTAGGAACTAGGAATTAGTGTAATTTTTTTTTAGTTGACTAGATTTCAGCTGGAGTGGTCCCTTGGCATTTTAAAACTCCACGCTTAATTATCTGGCTGCCAATCATTTCAGCTTAAACACCAAAGCTCCTCTTATACTGCTGTTCTCAGGAGGGTTTTCCCATCCCTGCACCTCCTGTGTGAGGAATCCCAGCTCTGAAGGGGGAACCCAAAAGGTGCTGCAGTGTGCCTGGATGGGGTGGTCCATATGGCTGTTGGGCGGGCACAGCCCCATGAGGCACATCTGTCCCTGATTTTAAACTTTAAGAAATCAAGGTGGGCATTTACAACTGGCCCAGCCAGCACTGAGAGCAACCTGTTAGTCCTGCCAGCCCCTCAAGCTGGTATCTGCAAGGGTTAAGAACTTTGTGACGTCATGTGTAAATGTAGCTCAATACAGGGACTTCAGGAAGAAGTTGCATGGTTTAAGAGGCTGCTGAGTGAAGAAATAAAACCTTCGAGCCACGTCCCAGCTTAAGCAGCAAAAGACAACCGTGTCTTCAGGCGCCCAACTTGTGCCTCTCAATGGGGACCTGCAAAATCATTGTGGCAGGTAGCTGCAGGAGGCACGACCCACGCCACACCTCACCCTGCCCCGTGTCAGAGATGTGCTCAGGCTCCTGAGGGTCCCCAAATGCAGCTCTGCTCCCTGCCAGGGGCAGCTGTGGTGGGGAGCAGGCTTGACTCGCAGCCAGCCTTCTCAGGCAGGATGACATCTCCTTGCCAAGGGTTTCCATTGCATTACATGATTAATTAGCTGATTAACAAGATGTTGTTGCAGTAGAATCTGTTCTTTGGACTCCAGCTCAGGCAAATTATTTATTAGCACCATCCTCTGTGCTAATAAAACTCTTCTGTTTCATGCAGGCTTGCACTAAATTAAGCAATAACATGTAAATGAAGAACAATAGCTGGAGCTCACAAATAAATTAGCTACAGCCTTCTCCCAGGCCCTGTCTCCACGGAAAGAAGGGAAAGCAGGAAGATGGATAGCTGGGCCTAGAGCCACAGGTTACAGGTGATGGTGTCTCAGAAGGTGACTGCTGCCTGTCTCCCCGTCCTGCTCTCAGGGGAGGGGAGGGCATCTGGCCCAGGCTGCAGGCAGCAGAGGAATATGGGTGTAACTACTGGCCACGAGGTGCTGCTGGAGAAGCCTGTCCTGTAGGCTAGGCTGTGAGCTCCCTTCTGGAAGGAAAAGCAGCAGCACCCAAACATGGTCCTGGGGCTCCAGGGTCCCACTGAGAGCCCTGGGTAGCAAAGCAAAAAGCGAACAGCACTCCTGACAAGGCAGGACCAGTATCAGTACAAGAGCTCCTCATCCATCCCAGGTTTTTAAAGGGATCTTGGAGGAAAAAAAAAAAAAAAGCATAAGAAAGCCACAAAACTGGATTTGCAGCCTCCAGAAAGAAACCTGCAGTAAGAGGCTGAACAAGCACAATCCCTTTAGCTTATTAGAGAACTAAGAAGCGTTGCAATTCCAGCATGTAAGCTGCCACAATAGAAATTACAAAGGGCTGAAGGCTTTTAAATATGGAAGAGGAAAGGAAAGCCAGCTACATTCACCAACACGTGTTCTTTGCAGGGTGAGCAATGGGACTGTAACCACTACCCTCAGCCCCACTCTCTTCAGCACACTGGCCAAACACCATCTTTTGCACCCATCATAGAAGTAGCTGGGCAAAACCTGATGCTCAGGCCAATGTGACAGGACTGAGCAGCTAAAAAGGTTCAGGATTCCTCATGCTGCTCAGGTCTAGCTGGCAGGAGGTGGCCAGAGAAAGCGGTTCTCTCAGCTCTCAAAGGAAAGAGAAATGGCAAGGCACAGATGTTTGCTGTAGCAGTTTTCCAGACAGTTTGAAGAAATTTGCAGCAAACAGCTCCTGCCCTGCAATCAGGCATGGCTGATATGGAGAAAGTGTCCAGTGGCCAAATGGCAGACACTTTCAGCATGGCACAGATTCCCTGGCCATGGTCTTGGGCAGAAGAGCCTGCCAAGCAGTTAGTTAAAGAAAGCTGGTTGTAAGGACTACATCCTCTCTGGCTTTGTTCTACGGCCAGCTCCATGCCTCAGCCCTACTGGATATGTGCCCCACTGCTACTTCTGGCAGCCTTCAAGCAAGCCCAATGTGGGAGAAAGAGCTCTGGCTCCAGGTCCAGGCTGATGCTGGTATGAGCCCTGGGGGATGCAGCCTGCAGCAGAAGGACCCGCTGCACATGGACAGGAGGCACAGCAGTGATGCAAGATCTGAAGGGAAGGAGAGAAGGAATCCGGGCTGGGTAAGAACAGAGAGTATTTATCAATACAGAGAATTCTTTACATATTACTTGCTCTCACACACGCTCACCCTTGCCTGTACCAGGCAACCCAGCACCTTTCTCCAGGCACGGAAGGGCCATCAGTCCATAATACATCAAAGTGGCTCCCAGGGAGTCTCAAACAAACGGAGGTCACCTTCGAGAGGACACCCAGCTGTTCCACTAACACGATGCTGTTCCTTGGGCAGGGGCAGGTTCCTGAGTGTCCTCAGGAGCGCTGGGCCTTCAGACGGTTCCTGCGGCCGGCCTTGGCCCCGCGCTGCGCTCCCCTCATCAGCCCCTTGAACTGGCCCTGCATCTTCGCCCGCTTCCTGCAGGGAGCAAGGAGCAGGAAACTGGTTTGGTGCAGGCACTGGCCATGCCTAATGCATGGGGATGCTGCTCCAGACTCCGCAAGGAGTGGCACAGCAGATGACAGGGAGCTCCCAAACCCACCAAAAAACCCTAACAAAAATCAGAATCAAACCTGTTCCCACCCCTGTGCCCTTCCTAGTTAGCCTCACCTTCTGTTGAGTTTAGCTCTGTTCAGGGGGATGTAGGCATAGGGGTCGAGCTGGCCCTTCTTCTTCACATCACCTTTACCTTTCTGTGGAAGACAGTGACATGGGAGAAGATGCAGCACCAGGGAGGACCCATGCATCCCACTCCAGTGCAATCCTGCCACCCGGCTATCCCAAAGACTGTGTTTCAGTGGGGTGCCAGCTGAGCACACTGCCCTGGGAGCTGATTTCCCACCAACAGGATGCTACAGACACCTGCTTCGAGCAGTGAGCAGGAACTCTCCACGGCAAGGGTAGGACAGGAACTTTGAGATGGGCTGGCACTGCTCAGAGATACTCAGTGTTGTCAACTCCTCTTGGAGCAGAGATCCCCTCCAACCTTGGTGCTACTGGACCAGACTCCCAATATAAATGATGCTTCCTGCCCCAGCAAAGTCCAAGCATCCCCACACACAAACCCTGCAACCCCATGAGTCCCTCACCTTCGATCTATACTCTGCACCAAAGGCTGGCTCCTTCTTCAGTGGCCGATGGATCCCAGAGCCTCCAGCTGGAAAAGAGAATGTGTGTTGAAAGGTGGTCTTTGGCCTCCCCCTGCTCAGTTCGAGGCTGTGGAAGCTGTTCCTGTTTTTGTCTCCAGCTCTTGGTGTCAGGACAGCAGAGTGGTGGCCATTTCCCACAAGTTAAATCTCTTGAGAGATGTATAGAGAACTGTCTGAAATTAATGGAGGCAAATGCACATGGGGAGGAATAACCCCAGGCACTAGTTCAGACTGGGGGCCAACCTGCTGGAAATCAGCTCTGCAGAGAAGGACCTGGGCATCTTGGTGGAAAACAAGTTGTTCATGAGCCAGCAGTGCCCTTGTGGCCAAGAAGGCCAATAGTGTCCTGGGGTGCATTAGGAAGAGCATTGGCAGCAGGTCAAGGAAAGGGATCCTGCCCCTCTAACTCAGTCCTAGTGAAGATGCACCTGGAATGTTGTGTCCAGTTCTGGGCTCCTCAGTACAAGAGACACATGGAGCTCATGGAGCTGGTCCAGTGAATGATTAAGCGACTGGAGCATCTCTCTTATGAGGAAAGGCTGTGACCTGGGCCTGTTCAGCCTGGAAAGGAGGCACCTAAAAGGGGACCTCATTAATGTCTGTAAGTATCTGAAGTGAGGGTGTCAAGAGGATGGCACCAGACTCTGCTCAGTGCTTTTGGGCAACAGGACATGAGGCACTGGCAGAAACTGATGCACAGGAAGTTCCACCTGAGCATGAGAAGAATTTCTTTGCTGTGTGGGTGACTGTGGACTGGAACAGACTGCCCAGAGAGGCATTCTGGAGTCTCCTACAATGGAGATATTCAGGAACCATCTGCATGCAATCATGTGCCATGTGCTCTGGGATGACACTGTTTGAGCAGGGAGCTTGGACCAGATGACACACTGGTCCCTTCCAATATGACCCAGCCTGTGATCCTGTGAACTTTGCTTCAGCTGCGCTGCAGCAGCACAGCAAGATGGGTACATGGCTCTGGCCCTCTGGGGAGCCCCAGACTGGGACAGGCAGAGGGCTTACCTTTATACTGAGAATAGGTTCCAGCCTCAGCTTCCTCATCATCTGGATCCTCTCTGAACTGACGCTTCCGACTCTTCTTCTGCAGAAAAAAGCAGCAGGAACCCTGCAACTGATTTGTCCTTACAGTTCTGCCCTCCAATCAACTCCCAACCTCCTGTTTCCTCCCATGGGCACCCAGAGACTTTCCAGACAGCACATCCCTATCCCAGACAACTTCCTGCACCCTCCAAGCAGCTGGCAATTGCCTGGTGTCCTCACTGGCCTCTTGGGCAGAGCTGCAGCTGCTATGGCACAGTGGTTTAGCAAGGATGAGTTCCCCCAGCATCTCCTCAGGACCATGAGCCCCATACTCACAGTGTGGAGCCCCACATCTTGCAGCACATCTGCCATCTCCTTGTCTGCTCCTGTGGTACAGAGTAAGAAGGTCAGTGTGTGATGAGGGCATGGAAGAGTCCTGGTACTGTGCTAGCCCCTGGAGGGGGTTGCAGCAGCAGGGTGCCTCTGCTGAACCTGCACCCTTCTGATGATATAGGTGACTGCTTCCCCTGAGCAGCCACCCAGAAGAGAGCCACTGGGTGTGACAAGGCCATACTAATTCCTGCCACTTCCACCCACATCCTTCCAAGATCCCACATGCAGGTGGCAGGATGGAAACCAGAGACCCCAAGCAAGTCTAGAGTGGCCACTGTCAGCCCAGGTAGTACCTTTGTCTTCATCATCATCCAGCTCCTCTTCCTCTTCATGGATGATCAGGCGTCCATCCTCAGACATCTGGAAATCATGGCTCACTCCTCTAGACCGCTTGGGGCCTGGTTTTGTGGCTGCTCACAGAGAAATGGGTCAGGGCCTGAAGAAGGATCCAACTCCGGGGGCAGCTGTAATCCCAGGGCCCCTGTGCATTGCATCAGCCCCTGCCCCATCCGTCCCACCCTAGCCTCATCTGAAGCTCCACTCCTTACCCAGCACCCGCTGGGACACATTGGGGTCCAGGAAGTTGAGGGGCTCATCATCTTCCCCTTCCTTGAGCCATGCCTGGCCCTTCTGCCGTGCTTGCTTCCTCCACTCCTTGCTCCGATGCCGTTCCTCCTCTTCCTCCTCCTCATCCTCTGAGTCAGCCAGGATCTCCTCCATACTGGTCAAAAGACGAAAAGGATGATGGAAAATGGAGTAAGCAGCCTGCCCCACAATGCAGAGCAGCCCTGGAGATGTCTCCAGCATCTCTAGAAGCACCAGCTGAGCAGATCTAGTGCCAAGCCCCCTGTGGGGGCGGCTCCTTCTTCCCCCTGAGCCTGTCTTCACCTGTCTCCTCTGGGCTGTGGTGGCGGTGCCTCCTCCTCATCCATATCCGCAGCCGCCTTCTTCAGGGCACGCTGCTTGCGGCTCCGGGATTCCGCCTTGCGGATGTTCACCAGCACCTTATGGTACTCAGCTGGCAGCAGCCCCTTCACCAGCTCAAAGCTGAGGAAACATGCAGAGAGCAGTCAGCACCCACCTTCTCCTGCACTGCTTCCCAGAGAGCTCCCTCGCCACCTGAGGAGACCCTGGCTTACCCAAACTTGCGGATGAACTTGATGAAGAGGTTTCGCAGCTTCATACGGAAGTGGCGTCTCATGTCATCTGAAAGGTTCCCCACAGCCTCCAGCTGTCAGGACAGAGACTCTCAAGACCAAAGCACTCCTGCCTTGGGGACCCAGCCTCCCAACCTTTATCTGCATGGCCACCTTGTTCACCCTGCTGCCATCTCTCCATGCCTGCCCCATAGTAAGTCCATGGGGAGGTCTCCATGCTTGGCAGTGCTAGTTCATGGGGCTTTCCTGGCACATCTATGCCAGGATTCAGGAGAAGGGCCTCCTCACTGCTGTCTCAGCCACTGAGATCAATGTTGTTTCCTTGGCTCCCAGGCAGAGTGCAGCTGGAGATGCTCCTGTCTGCCCAAGGCAGACACAACTCTGCCCCACCACCCTTCTCAAGGCACCCTGTGCATGATCTCACCATGGTCTGGACATGCTTGGCCAGGAGCTTGGTGTCCACCAGGAGCAGTGTGACCTTCAGGAATCCCAGGGCTGCCTTGACCACATCCCGAGTGCGGGAGGCCAGCAACAGGCAGATGTTCTGCAGGAGCTGCTCCACCACGCTGAACTCCAGGTGATCTGCAACCATGGTGGGACTCAGCCACAGATGACTTCCTCTAGCACCCACCTTGGCCAAAGGGCTTTGCCTCGTCCCCCCAGCCCTCCTGCTCACCTTTGAACTCAAAGAACAGGCGAGTCAGTGCCAGCACGGTGCAGCTGATCATGGTGACTGAGCCAGTGAGCCCCACGTAGATCAGGAGCAGGAACCGCTGCATAGCCTCTGCAAGAGGGGGATGACTCAGGCCCCGACTCGCTCTGTGTCCAGCAGCATCCCTGGACCGTTTCAGCAGAATGCTGGACATGGGTCTGGCCTCCCTGGGGCCAGACTGGCCATGGGGCTGAGCAAGTAGAACAGAATCTCACCTTCAGGGGTGGGTCCAAAGCGGATGAAAGCATGCCCCATCTCCACCAGCAGCATGAAGGCGTTCTTGCGGGCCCCCACTGACACCTCCTTGGTGCATAGGATGACCTGGAGGAACACAGGAATCTCACCACTGCTGCCACTACCACAGGCAGAACCGGCCAGTTCCTCCCAGGGACCATGCTTACCTCTGGGACCAGGGCAGTGACAAAAGGCTCGTGCTCTGCAGAAAGCTGCTTCACAATGTGGAACAGGCATTTCAGTCGGGGCTGGGGAAAGAAACATACCAGCACTGGAACACGCAGAGACACATACCTGGTTACCCCTGCTGCCCACCCCATCCCTTCCCTTCCAGCAATGGCTGATCACCACCACCACAGCTCTTGCTCTCACCCTCTTGGCCGGGGATGCTGCGCTCTTGAGTGTGTCCAGCAGTGCTGCCTGCAGGTCCTGGAGGTGGGAGTGGACAAAGGCTTGGCAGGGAGCGTGGGGAGCAGCACACACCTCCTCCAGCACACGGTACGCCTTCTTCTGCATGCTGTGCTCTTTGCTCTGCAGGGACAGACAATATGCTCCCACTGTCAAGGCAGCCCCTCACCACGATGTCTAGAGTGGCACCAGCACCCCAGAACACCCAGCAGAGACCTATCCCCTATGGCAGCTACTCAGTCCCTAGAATGTGGGTCCAAGCTGGCAGCAAGCAGAAGGTGCCCCACTGCAGCCCCTGCACCACTCAGGACTGGGGACCAACTCACCTGGAGGGAAGGCTGGATGGTACAGTACAGGGAGTCCAGAGACTGCTCATCAGCATAGGGTGCCATTGCCACTATCAGGTCCAGGATGGAGAGTCTGCAGCAGAGGACACACAGCTGCAGCTGTTAATTGTGGCATCATTTCACAAGCTGAGACACCAGCTGTGAGTCACATCAAGTGCACAATGGTGGCGAAGCCCACACAGACAACGCCCTAGTGCTGCTGACCAGGAACACATCAGGAATTTTACCCATTAGCACCAGTTCCCATGTGTTACCTGGTGAACTCGGAACTCTCAGGACTCATCAGCTTTGCACTGGCTTTCTCCAGGAATCCACACACCATCTGCAGGGGAGGCACAGTGAGCAGGATCAGAACTGATTGAAACAAGTGCTTTTGCAAGAGTTTCCAATCCACCTGGCAAACAACTTGCTACAGGACTTTGTGGAGACCAGAAGCACCAGTAAGTCCAAAAAAGACCTGGACAAATTCACAAAGAGCTTGTGCATGATAGGCCAGATGTGACTGCAAGACTGAGAAATCCCAGACTGTGGGCCAGAAAGGTTTCCCTGCCCATGAGGGAAGGAAAAGCTGCTCTCTGGTCAGAGGTCTTCTCCTTGTCTTCTTCAATCAGGACTACACCAAAGCCCCATCAGACTGGGTCTGGCTGGGAGATGCTAGCTCGAGCCAGGACAGCCTGCCCCAGTGCCCCACAGGCCCCTCACCTGAGGATCCGTGATGGTCAGGTAAGCACGGACAGTGTCCAGCACAGAGCGGCGCTGAGCACTTGTGCCCCCATCCTCCTCAGGCTGGCTGTACACGTTAAACAGGATGGGCAGGAAATTTTTGGCAAAGCGACCCACTTCTGCCTGCTCCGCATCTAGGGAAAGAATGACAGGGGGCTGCAGGTCAGCATTTCCCCTCCCACAGGTGACAGGAGCCCACCACAAGGATCTGTTTCCCCCCAACCTGTCTGGCAGCCTTTGTGGATGAGGGTGCGCAAAGCCTGGCACACAGTGGGGCGCAGATCCGGGCGCTCACTGATGGCCATGCCCAGGGTGCGGGCCAGCCCCTTGAAGGCCCCCAGCACATCTGTGGGATGGGTGCAGAAGCCAGGCAGCAGAGTCCAGACCTGGAAGGCAAAGGGAGGAGGCCACAGTCTTTGCCTAAGTCACTGCTACCAGGGGTACACTATGGCAGACTCCCAGGCACTCCTTGTTACCTGCCACTGCAGCGTGTCATAGATCTTGGCCTCCACACTCTTCCCAGCCTGGGTAAACTCCAATGCTGCAGAAGAGAAAGAGGAGATGAGCGGAGCAGATGTTGCAAAGCCTTGCTCCACCCCAGAGCAGAGAAGGGAGGTCCCACAGAACACCCTGGACTGCTGAGACCCCCAGCATGCTGTTCTCCTCACCTCTGCTTTTCAGAGCGGCTGCCAAAGGCAAGAAGTAACTGGTGAAGAAGCCGAGCCGCGCACCCTGCACATTGTCCCGCAGCACGGGCAGGAGCCAGCTGCGGGGGAAATCCAGAGTCTCCCTGGGGAGGAAAGGCATGGGTCAGGAGGGTGTGGGGCACTGGAGCATCAGCCCCCAGGCACAGGTAGGCTTAGCAGCCATACCTGCAGCACAGCATGCAGACTGACTGGGAACGTAACAGCTGCAGAGCTGCTACCCCATGACTGTACTCACTCCTTGCCATTGATCTCCAGGGGCACAGTTTCCAGTACTACCTCGGGACCCATGGTGCTCACAGCAGCCCCCACTGCCTGGTCCACTTCAGCCGTGTAGGGAAAGTGTGGGGAGAGACGCAGGTCACACAAGGACTGGAGACACTGCAGGGACAGAGCAGGACAGTCACAGAAGAATCGAGTGTGCAAGTCTGACACATATAACTCTGCCCACTCAGGGAGGCCAGCTGCCCTGCATGTCCCTGTGCAGAGTGTCCCTGAGCTGTGCACACTCTGGTCATACACAGACAACAAAGCAGAGCAAACAGCATGGTCCTGGTCCACAGCTGGAGGAGACAACACAGCCCAGACAGCAGCGCAGCCACCCCACCAGCACCTGTGGATGAATCTGTGCCTTCCCAGCCTGGCTCACCTTCCTCATGATGGGATGGCATTGCTTCCCACATGTCTCAAAGAAGATCTCCAAAACTCGCAGAACTTGATCCCACGCTGCATGGAAACGGTATGTCAGCCCTTCCTCCACTGATCTGGGCAGCAGAAAGAAGATGGTCACACCAGCAGTATTCAGGGTGCCCACCAGGCCTGCCAGATCTCATTGCTGACTGGGTAGAGGCTGATCAATGTCAGCCAGACCCATGGGGCCAGCTCCTCCCACTGCTCCTCACCTGAACATCTTGCACAGGTAGGCAGCAGGGGCTGGGGCAGATGCAGACACAGTGCTGATGTCCTCCATGTAGGGAGCAATGCACTCACTCAGGAGAGTCTGCAATGACGATCAGGAAAAATGAGACAGCTGTTGGACCACAGAACCCCAGCTCCATAGGCACAAGAGGGGCATACCACTCCCTGGCAATCCCCAAGCCCCATGGCAGAGCTCCCCACAAGGCCCAGAGCATCCAAGTGGGGAGAAGTGTCTGGGTGCAGTACCTCCAGGGTCTGTGCTGCTGCTGACACCACCTGGGAGTGTGGGGAGAGGAAGCAGTTCATGGCAGCAGAGAAGAGCCGAGGCAGGTGAGCCCAGCACAGGTCCTTCTGCAGCCTGGAGAGGAAAGTAAGGCCAGATTAGAGACCAAGCAGCCACCTCCCCCCTTGCCCAGCCACGGCCCCTGTCTGCACCTGCCCAGGTTGATGTGTGCCCGCTCCATGGTGGACAACCAGGTCAGCAGTGGCTGCAGGTCACTCGTGCTGGGCACATAGTCGTAGAGAGCCTGCAGAAGCAGAAGGTTGGGTAGGTGGGTGAGTGCTGTGCAAATGCCAGCTCTGTCCCTCCCCACACTGGTACCCCACACTCACAGTAATGATCTGGGCATTGAGCTCAGCTGGCAGGCAGGCCACACTGGTCTGGGCACTGAAGAGGCTGTGGAAAGCTTGCATGGCACATGCTGTCACCAACTGTAAAAAGGACATGTAAAAATGGTGTCAGGAGAGGGAGCTCTGCTTTGAACTCACTGTCCCCCGACCCCAAAGCAGGCTCTACCCTGGAAAACCCAGCACTGTTGCAACTATGCCCCATCTGTATAGCCTCCCTTTTCCACAGCAATCAGGCCAGCACGTTGTCCTGGACTCTTCTCTATTTGCATTCTTCATTTCCAAGTTCCCATTTAATAGCTGAGAGAATTTGATCCCTTTCAGAGTGCAGCCCATGGAGAAAGGGTCTGCCCTTGTCATCTCTGGAGCATGAACACTCACCACATGGCTGAGGGTCATGACTCGGAGCAAGGTCTCACAGCAGGTCTTCACCACAGCTGCAGGGAAGCAGGGCAGCACATCCCGCAGCAGGGCAAGGACATGCAGGGTGGTGGTGGCCTCCTTGGCACCTACAAGAGCAGAGCAACCTCTGAGCCTATGGAACACCACAGCAAACCCTGCCCAAGGCAAAGCCCCCATAACAGCAGTGGGGCTGACCCACAGAATCAGGGTGAACACTCCCCTAACTTCTGGGAACAAAAAGCAATGGAATGGCTGAGAAGGCTTCAAAACACCACAGGTGTCCCAAAGATACCTCATACCCTCCCCAGCAACCCAGTGTTCTGTAACCTCCCCTCTTCTCTCCAAGTCCTTATTCTCCCACAGTGGCAGAGTCCCCCACACTCAGCTACAGACCCCATGCTCCAGTACCCCACACCTCCAGCTTTTTCAATCTCCTGCACACAGAACTTGGCGGTGGAGGGTGCTGCAGGGTGATGGTCAGGGGCGGCATCGCCAAACATGAACTCACTGCCCCTCAGGACAGAGCACACGCCATACTGCGCTGCTTTCCGCACCTGGGGGAAGAAGAACCCAGATGAGCAGAAACTACAGACCCGGGGTACAGCCATCCCCAGAAACAAACCCCAAAAGAAGCACCATCTCCTGCCAGAAGCACTGGGCTCTCACCTTGGGTTTGGTATGAACACAAAAGCTCAGCAAGCCATGATAGACCTGCAGGGTGATGGGATAGCTCCAGGCTGCCAAATCTTGCTTCCGTAGTAGTGTGGCCAGGCAAGAGAGGACCTATGACAAGGGAGCAGCAGGGGCATTAGCATCACCCCACAGAGACATCTCCCTTTTACTGCAAGGGCCTCAGGCTGAGCACCCAGCACCACCCTACAGCAGCAGCCTTGACCCCAGCACTCAGCAGACCCTGAGCAGAGCTGACATGGCTGGCTGCCTCTTGGCTACTCACCCATCGCAGGGCAGAAGTGGAACTGCTGCAGGCCTGTGAGGACACGATATTCATGAAGGCTTTTGAAGCATCTGAGAACTTTTTAATAAGAACAGGACTCGGGACCCTGCCAGGAGAAGGGGGTATATCAGTGGAATGAGGAGTAGATAGCTGGTAGCAGTCACAAAGGGGACTGCATCACCAGCTCACCCCAGCTGGGTATCTTCCCCAGCCTGGGGAGAGTGGACAGCACCAATCCCTTTTCCATGATGGGGTCTGGTAGCTCTCCCCACTTCTCTGCCAACCACTCACCGCTTTAGGACAAGGTTAAGCAGGTAGGCAACAGCAGACAGTGACTCGGGGGACTCCACCGCCTCCAGCGTGGTCATCTGGGAACAGAAGGTGGCTAAGTGATGGGGCACAGGGGCTCACACCAGGCAGCCTTTCCCCAACCCTAGGGGAGGGGAGAAAAGAAACCAGGAGCAGCCCAACAGCATCTCTGCTGAACAAAGACACTCAGGCTACAAGCACAGCACCTTTCTCTATCCCTCCTCCGAGCCCAATCACACAGCAGCAGCTTCTCTCATGCCTCTTCCACAAAATCAGCACTCACCAGTGCAGCAAAGTATTCTGTCTCGCTCTCCTTGCCCCCCTGGGAGCGGATCACCTCTGTCACAGCCGCCAGCACGGCACAGATCTGTGAGCAACCAGCAAAGCAGGTCAGCATCTCTATGCCTCACAGCCAGGGGGCTATCTCCATCAGACACCCCCTTGCCCAGCCCTGCTCCCATCCATACCTCTTTGTGAGCAGCAGAGTTGGATTCCCAGAAGCGCTGCACCTTGCTGAAGGTGATGTTGGTGCAGTCGCTCAGCCCGCTCAGGAAGGTGCCAGAGGACTTCTCTGTGGCAGCCTCTTCAGCACTGTCCTGCTCCATACGGAACTGAGCACTGTCACTCGCCCTCTCCAGGCGCAGGGACCCCGACTGCAGCTCATTGTGCAGCTTCACCGCATCCACCGTCAAGTTACTTTTCTCTGCGGGGGTGAGAGATGTGTAAAAACTGAGAAGTCACACTGCTCCACCATTCATCCTGAAATTCTCCATCCCCACCCACCCAGACCGGCTTGGCTGGAGCTCACATCCAGCATGTGGAATACAGGTGCTGCTTCACCCCAATAGGCAAATGAACATGAATAACTGCAAAGAGCTCCTCATTCCTGTGCAAAGAAACCAGAGCACAGTCCAGTCATCTCTGATGGAAGAGAGCATCACGCCCACACAAACCTGGGCCGGTGTGCCAAAGCTTTAACACTGAGGTGCTTCTTGTACTCTGTCCTATTTATCATCTACTACCTGAAGCCCTAGTAACCAGGCAGCCAAAACAGATGCTGTATGTCCCTCTGAGTCCCAGACACCAGCCTGCAGCCAGCATCTGCAGGAGAAAGATCTCCTTGGCCAGCAGCAGCCAGTACTCGCGCAGTGCCTGGCACACTTGGGTTTACCCTTCCCATCGTGTGGCCGGTTGAATGTTAGTTTATCACGTTTCTCACCACACCAGACACCACAGCAGCACTTAGAAGTATTGCTATGAGCTTTGTGGAGTCTTGCAGGGTGACAGGCACTGCAGTATGTGGTGCCCCATTCTTCTTTTAAGGCCCAGTGTCACGATGAGCTTAACTCGTTACGCCGTGGCCTCAGCTGTCCTCCCAGTTTACTGCCTCCACTTACCCCGGAACTGCCAGCGGCTCTAGTCTCCCTCCTGCCCCAGTCCCAGCTCTTGGAGGACCCTAAGGTTCGCCCCGCACCCTCCGCAGCCCTGCACCCTCCGGGCAGCGCTGGGCACAGGGCAGGAGCTGCTCGCCCTGGCGCCCCACCGCCCGGCCCTGGCCTTACCCGCCGGCCGGCTGCAGAAGCGGCTGCGGGCAGCCAGACGATGCTGACGGGTCTCGGGATTAGAGTCGCTGCTGTGGCCCTTCCGCCAGCGCTTCAGCTTGGCCGCGGCCCCCGAGCGGAGCCTCCCGCTCCGCGCCATGCTGGACCCGGCTCCACGTGCGGCCGCGCCCACCGCCCCATTTCCGCTTCCGGCGCCAGCCGCCATCTTGAGTGAGGGCAGCCAGCAGGGCAGGCTGCGTCCCGGCCGACAAGCGGTGTCGGGGAAGCTCAGCGAGGTCGTGCGCAATTAGGGCCCGAAGGGCGCAGCAAGAGCCCACCAGATATTCCCCTTGCCCAGACCAAGCCTGTAGCCACAGACGAGGAATCACGCGTTACGTATTACTGCGTTCGTGACGTCACGGTGACGCCACGCCCTGAAGGTCGCGCCGCCCTTCGCGGCCGCGCCATGTGGTACGTGCGCCTCCGCCTGGCGCGCGCTCGGCGCATGCGCTCCCCCCCACCGGCGGCGCGCGGGACGGGGCGGGGCCGAGCGGGGGCGTTAGTCGCGCGCGGCAGCGGCGTGAGCAGTAGCGCGCGCCGGTCCCTCAGCCCGCCCCGGTCCCTCAGCCCGCCATGGCCGCCGCGTACCGGCTCGTCCTCGTCCGCCACGGCGAGAGCGCCTGGAACCTCGAGAACCGCTTCAGCGGGTGGTACGACGCCGACCTCAGCCCCGCCGGGCAGCAAGAGGCGCGGCGCGGTGGCGAGGCCCTCCGAGGTACCGGTGCACGAGGGAGGGAGTTTCAGCCAGGAGGGGGGTCGCGGGGGGCGGGGGGGAAGGGATGCGGCCTAGTGCGGCCACGTCGAGCCTAACGGGTGCTGGTCTGGAGCTCTCCGATGCCGGGCGAAGGCCTCCAGTGCCAGGTTGGGGTTCAGTGCTGCTGGGAGGGTCGTAATTTATCGCAGCACGTTGGTTCTCCGGTACCGGTCGCGTCCTGGCCGCCGCCGCTTTCTGTAAGGACGAGGACGCGACCGGTACCGGTGCGGTGAGGCCGCCGCCCTTGGCCTTTCACCGGTTGCATAAGGCCCGTCACTCACCTTCCTGGTCTTCTCCCGCCTCCCCCTTTTCCCGTATTTTTTAGATGCCGGCTATGAGTTCGACATCTGCTTCACCTCGGTACAAAAACGGGCGATCCGTACTCTCTGGACCGTTCTGGATGCCATTGATCAGATGTGGTTACCCGTTATCCGGACCTGGCGCCTAAACGAGAGGCACTATGGGGCTCTCACGGGTTTGAACAAGGCTGAGACAGCAGCGAAGCACGGTGAGGAACAGGTCAAGATCTGGAGGCGCTCCTATGATATCCCTCCGCCTCCCATGCAGTCTGACCACCCCTTCTACAGCACTATTGCAAAGGTATGACCCATTGCTCTTTGACTGCCTTGCTTAAGAATCTCTTAAAAGTCACCTGCAGTGTGGCTTGGCTTCCTCTATAAAGTCTACCGTGTCTCTGTTCTGTTATACGGGGCTATTGCGCATGGTGCTGGTAGATTTTATGCTGAGTTTATCCTGCTTCTTCCATGTGGAGTTGAACCCCTGGGTATTGCACAGACAGATCCAAAGCAGAGGGCACAATATCTCTGTTAATCATTAGTGCCATGACCTATTCATGGATGTTTGATCTGGTTTCTTTGCCTGGATAGGCAATGTATGACTTTTCTCAGGAGGGCTCATGGCCCTGACTGTGGTTCATTGCAGCCCCAAACCTCAAAAGCACTTCCTTGCTTCCAAACCTGGCTTTGCTTACAGGTAGTGGGTCCTCAGGTAGAGAATTTGGGGGAGGGACAAAATCTTGCCACCATCTTCCCACCCTGGATGGGGAGCACTGGGCTGCTGTGTGAGTGTGGTCGTTCTCCCAGGATCGCCGCTATGCCGACCTGACAGAGGACCAGCTGCCGACATGTGAGAGCTTGAAGGACACCATTGCCCGGGCTCTGCCTTTCTGGAATGAGGAAATCGTCCCACAGATCAAAGAGGGCAAACGAGTCCTTATTGCTGCTCACGGCAATAGCCTACGTGGGATTGTTAAGCACCTGGAAGGTAGGTCACCCCTGCAGGGTCCCCAGGGACCCTCTCCTTCCCCACTGGCACTGTGGGAAGGTCCAAGAGTGACAGCACTGCTGTGTTTGCAGGCATGTCAGAAGCGGCCATCATGGAGCTGAACCTGCCCACTGGCATCCCCATTGTCTACGAGCTGGACAAGAACCTGAAACCTGTCAAGCCCATGCAGTTCCTGGGGGATGAGGAGACCGTGCGCAAGGCCATGGAGGCCGTTGCTGCTCAGGGCAAGGCCAAGAAGTGAGGGCAGGCGGCAGACCAGCACGTAGTAGATCCCCCTGCCGTCCCCCACCCCTCTGTTCACACCCCCACAGTTGTAGGAACTTGGAGCTGTGGAGCTGGAGCCGCTCCCCACGGTTAGGCCCATTCCCTCAGACTAGGCTCCCCTCTGCAGATAGCCTGGGGGCCCCGGGGCAAGGGCTGGACATGGAGTTCTGGTGTGAAGGGGAGCCCTGGCTCTGCCAGGCAGCAACTGCACACCTGTTCACGTTGTGATCCCAACCCTAGGACCCTGTCTGCAGAGGGGCAGGCCAAGCAATCCCTTGCCATGCCAGGCTCCTCCTTTGCTTTGCGTCCCTGGCAACTCTCATCACCCGTTTACTGTAGTTCTGTCACTTGATTTAGTCCTCCTGGGAGCAGTGAGGCAAGTGCAGTGCAGGCAGCAACCAAGGTGGGTACCCCATTCTCTCAGGGGTGCGTTTCACAGTGACTGGGATGCCACTGGAAGGGTTGTGTTTTGGTGCACGTGGTACAGCACCCCAGGGTGGTACTCAAACCTCTGGGCCCAACTCTGCCAGCCCCTGCTTTAACTATACTGCCTTCAGACAAGGGCGAGGGAGGGAGCCTGTTGCCTGGAGGTCTGTGTCTGCCACATGATTCCCCCAGCTGATGCCCATGCTCATCCTGCTGGCGAAGCAGGTGCTGTTGTGTCCCATCCCTCACGTGTGTGTACGTGGCCTGTCACCGTGGCCTCCTCTCTGCCGGTGTTGTGAGCCTGGGCTTGCACAGGGTCAGTGTAACTGTCCAACCATAGCAGCTGTCTTGTTCCAGTTCAATAAAGGAGTAATGCGCAATAAGGAGGTGTCTGTGTGTCTCTGGGCCGTGTGGGGCTCCCTGCTGCCAGCGTGGGCGCAAGGCAGCAGTCACTACTGGGCACAGATAGTGCAGAAGCTGTGCCAGGCTCAAGGAGCAAAGCTCAGCTCTGCAATCCCTGCCAGAGAGGGCAACACCCTGCCATGCTGTGGCTTTTGGGCTCTGCATGTGCCACACCCTCATCCCAAAGGCACCACATCGTGTGTGTGTGGCCCGAGGAGATGGTTATGTCCCCAGGCTGTTCTTTGCCACAGCCCACACTGATAAGTGGTGTGTGCTGATAGGCTGTGCTCTCTCTAGGCTTGACTGTGATGTGGGGAAACCAACCTGGGGAGGTGACTGCCCAGCACAGCCGCAGCCTGGGGCTCTGTGCTGCTGGCCTCACTGCAGCAAAGTCACTCCATCACTCCCCTTCACCAGCACTTGAAATACATTCCTTCTGCCCCTCATGCTGTGGAAGCTATTCCCTCACCTGCTGTACTGCAGGAGCCAGACCAGAGTGCCATAGCAGCCCTGGCTCCCCCACTGACTGTAAAGAACAAAGCATAGAGCTCTCAAAAAATATTTATTATTCACAAGTAGCAAACCTGTCCTGCCAGTGGAGGCCTGGCTGAACCTGTGAAGGGGGTGTGAGTCCAGGGGCTGCTCTGGCTCCACAAGCCCCAGTCCTGCAGCCCCCTGTCCTACAGCTGTTATGTCTGCAGGAACTGGGGCTGCACTCGGGCCACCTTACGGAACTCCTTGGTGTGTGTCCGTGGGCACTGCATCTCACACCAGCTGATGGGCACCATCTGCACTCCTGCAGACACAGTATGTCAGGGCTGCTCCTTCCCAAACTTGCATTCCTCAGTGTGGAGAGGGAAGCATCTGCATCAGCTGCCCCTCAGGCAGGGATAGAACTGTTCCAGCCCAGACCCTGTCTCTGTCTCCTGTCCCTACCTGCCTCACTGCGTGCCACCACCACACCCAGCTCATTCTCTGCTGTGCTCAGCAAGTAGTTGGACTGTGCATCCCCCAGGGAGATCTGGTTGGACAGGAGTTAAAGGAAAGACTTCCACAAGGGAGCTCGTGCCAACCCACTATCCCTGAGGCGAAAGGATACCACTTTGGCCAGGACAATGTCACTGGGGCGGAAACTCTTGTACACTTCTACCTGCACAGGAGAGAGAAGGCAATGCCACACAGCGCCAGGGCGCTGTCAGTGGGGGGGACAGGGCCCCCACCAGCAGAAACTGGGGATGACGGGTGTAGAACAGTTACTGGCAGTAGCTCACTGACCTTATCCTTCTCCGTGGCTCGGATATCTTCTCTCCTGAAAAAGGAGATTAAGGGATCTGAGTGCCAAAGAGCAAAGACAACTCAACAGCCTGTGACAGAAGCTGCCCCAGCCTCCCTGGGTGCTCGCCAGGACCTGCTGGACACCAGCCCAGTGCTCAGGGCAGAGCTCCAGCTCAGGGCAGCCAGCTGCACTGCCCACAACAGCCTTCCTCCCCTGAAGGGTGGGAGATCCTAACCTTTTCCCTACCGTATGGTGCCTCGGAAGGTGGATTTCAGCGGCGTGGAGCCAACATATAAGATGTGCACCTTGGCAAAGCGAGAGTTAATACTGCAGACCTGCATGTAGGAAAAGGGGAATCAGTGCTCCAGGCAGGGAAAGGGCAGAGAGCAGGCAAGGCTGCATGGGGAGCTCAGGTCTCACTTGGCCTCCTCCTCCCTGTGACCAAGCAATGGTGGGACACCTGGCAGCAAGTCAGGCGAGAAAGATTATACTTGCGCAATTCGAGGCACCAGAATAAGGCTGAGACCTGCAGTGATCTCAGTCCCTCTCCCTCCATCAGGAATGTAAGGAAACTAATCCCTGGTCTGTGCCATCTTTTCTCCAAGCTCCTCGAAGCATTGACCTGCACGCTCCCTGCCCCAGAAAGAGTTATGGAAAGAGAGCAAAGAAAATCCTCTCCTCAAGCCCACCTAAGTCTCAGGGCAGGTGTCCTTCATGTCAATACCCACTTTCTTTGTGAGCAAGGGACTCAAGGGAGCCCCTGCCCTGGTGGGAGTTGTACAGAGGGAACTAAGAAGCCCAGGGACTCCTCACCCCACCCTATCCGTGTGAAGGAACAAAGCTCAGTATGAGACGGAGAGAGTCGAAGCCGTGCAGTTTGTCAACGCAGCACTCCAACGCCCCACCTTGCAGGTGACCACAGCCCCCACGTTGGGCAGGAGCTGGGACTCGCTGTCTCTCACCACCGACACCACGGGCAGCTGCAGGGCAAGACACGAGGGTCAGCACAGGGCTCGTTCACAGCATCACCAGCCAAACCCCATCGGAGTCCAATTCCCCGTCGCAGCCCAGTCTCCGGGGAGGCTGTGCAGCCTGGGCGCACGCCGCTCAGCCCTGGGGAGGGGCAGCCGTGCCGCGGCCGCGCTCACCTCGTTGTCCTCATTTTTCCTCTCCAGGCAGCCAGCTAGCGAGGAGAAGATGAAGCCATGACGAGTGTAGGTCCCACTACCAGCCGTGGCCTCCTCCGTGCTGCACAGGCGCTCACCTGCGACACAGGGACTCAGGGGCTGCCGGGGCATCCCGCTCCGGGCACAGCGCTCGCTTCCAGCCGGCCCAGGGCGGGGCATCCCCGGAGCAAGCCCCTCCACACTGCTTCGCCCCGTACTCCTCTGCTAGGCCACCGCGTCCTGTTTCCAGGCAGTGGCAGCCCCGGTCCCAGGAGCCCGGACCGCCCCGGGCCGCACTCACCAGGGACGCAGTAGCGTGCGGGAGGCGCCATGCTCGCTGCCGACAAGGCGTCACCAGAAAGCCCTCACCCTATTGGTTCCAGGCGCCAATGCTGCGCTGTAAGCGTCGCGGCTATTGGTTCTGTCCTACCTGCCGTGAGGCCTGCTGGGGGCTGTAGTCCAGTGGCGGCAGACGGTGCTCCCGGCATGCCGTGCGCGGGCGCTGCCCGTGGGCCGGCGGGGCCCGGGCATGGAGGCGGCGGGCGGCGGGCCCAGGTCGGCGGCGCCGGGCGGGGGAATCAGGGCCTTGCGAGAGGGTGTGGGCTTGTAGGGGTTGTGGCTGCCGTGGGGCTGGGCGGCGATATAGAGGCGCTCTGGGGTGGGGAGTCTGGGGGCCCGGAGGTGATGGGAATGGTTCGTGTGCTGTGGGGCAGGAGATGATTGTGTGAGCCGGGAGGCAGTGGGGCTCTGTCGGCTTGGGGATGCACTTGTCGCCCTGGGGATGGGAGGCAGGGGGGGAATGCTGCTGGTCTGGGGAGGGTCGGGATGCTGCAGGGAGGACAGGGAGAGCCGGCTTTACTGGCTGGGTGCGGTGGGGGTGTTGGCGTGGGCAGCCTTTGAGGATGGGGCTGAATGCTGGAAAGTGTCTTGGCGCTGTGGAGCTGGGTGCTGCTGAACCGGGGAGCCACTGGAGGGTGCCACAGGGCTGGTGCCTGGTTGCCTGGACCTGGTGAGGGAAGGCCTCGTCTTTGCCTGGGGTGGGGCCAAATCCAAGGTTCCCCACCCGTCGGCTGCGATGTTGCCAGTGCTCTTGTCTGTGCTGGTGGGCTCGGTGTCCCTCCGGGATGTGGGGACGGCCGTGGCAGGGCGAGGGCTGGATCCCAGTGCCTGGCTGGGCAGGAGAAAGTTGCATGGCTCTGCTGGAGCCTCATCTGTGGTTGTGCTGCTGTCGTCAGGCAGGTGCCTGGGGACAGTGGATCTTGCTCTGGAGCAGGCTGCCTGCCTCTCCTGTGGCTTCCCTTGCCAACAGCTGCCGCTATTGTAGGTAAGGAATCTTCTCCGGGGGCAGGAAGGTACTGTGTCTTTGGAGAAAAGGGCTGATCTCAACACTTGCTTCTAGCTGCAGTGTTTTGTTTTTTACCACACTAACATCACAGGGATGTGTGCCACCCAAAGGCTGCATGGCAGGAAGTTATTGCTCCACTTTGCACCTGCTGAGTTTCAAGGAAAAGTTCTTGGCAAGCCAAAGAGGAAATGTGGAGAAGAGGGTGATGCAAGCATTTACATATCCTACCTCTCCTCAGGGTATAGAAAGTCTGGGCAGGAGCCATGCCTGTGACCTGGAATGGGCTGCTGGGTCTGGGGTCCACATATTCAGCAGATCCCAACCTTGGGGTCAATCCCATGTACCTCAGGCAGGGTGGAGGATAGCCCTCGCTCCTTTGGGCAGCCCATCTGGATGCTGCAGCTTCTGCCCTCATCCTCCCTGCTGCTCCCTAGAGGGTGTGTTGGTGGGCACAGCAGCACAGAGGGATGAATCCTACGGGAGGGCCTCTGAGCTCTGGCACTAGTACCTGGCACCAGACCAAGGCAAGTGCTTGGCCCAGGTTCAGAACGTGCCTTGGCAGGACCCTGGGGCAGCCTCGCTGCTTAATATTGATGGGTATTGCCCTGGGGGCCCCAGCCCTGCAGATCGTTTTCCCATTCGCTGGGCCAGATCGGGTTCCTCATTACTCCCAGCAAAGCCCTCAAACAGGACAAGGGGCTCAGCAGGCAGGGGAGCACTGGCCCGGAGCTGTCCCTGGGCCTCTCATTTGCTGGTGTGTGGCAGTGTTCAAGGATCCAGGTGAGGAGAAGGAGGAAGTGTTGGGACTCTTGGAATGAGGCTATGAGGTTGTGAGGGTGGCCTCTGCAACTCTATCCAGGAGTTGAAGTGAAGTAGCATCCTACATTTTGGGGTTAAGGAGGGATTAGGGGAGGAGAGGTAATCCCATACTGGTTCCTCCGCATGTTCCTTGTGTGGATTCCCATTTCTGAAGATGTTGGGAAGGGCTGAAATCATCCATGGAAATGGCCCAGCATCCTGGATGCTCATGCCTTCTCTTGTTTCTTCTGAGTCAGACTCTCCGTGTCGCTCCCCCGGCCCCCTCCCCGCTGGGAAAGACGAGATGGGACCAGAGGGCACCTGAGCCCAGATGCTGAGGGGCCTGTGCCCCCTGCTCCAGGCAAAGAGATATCCCAGCGACAGCAGCCCCTCAGCCTGCAGGAGCCTGGGCTCAGCTTCTCCAGCTCAGCATCCTTGTCAGTGCAGGGAGCTGCACTACCGGCATCAGCGCGTCAGGGAGGGGAAGCCCTTCCCCAGGGACGGCCAGGCGGCAGGGTGCCCTGCCCACGCCGAGCTCCTGTCCCCCCAGGCGTGGTGCGGCAGGGATGAGGAGCCGGCAGCGGATGTTTGCCGCGGTGATGCGCCTGCTCCTCAAGTGCCTGCGGCTGGGGCGGCGGCGGCGGTTCAGGCTGGTGCGGCAGGTGGAGCAGCTGTGGCACTACGGGCACCTCTGCCTCCGCTCCCTGCTCTACAACTCCTTCACCAACGGCGATGTGGTGCTTGACTCTCTCTTCGAGCCTGTCTACTGGCTGGTGGACCACGTCACCCGGTGGTTTGGTGTGGTGAGTCCTCCTCGCTGGGGCAACGGGCTCAGGGCTGCCTGGGAGCTGGGACCTCAGTGTGTAGTTCACATTGGTTTCCTCTGACTCTGTCCTGCCCCTGCCTCTCCCCAGGCAGCAAGGAGCAGGCGCTGCCCACTCCAGTGACCCAGGCCTGTTTCCTGTAGGTGTTTGTGGCACTGGTAATTGGGCTGACGAGCTCTATTGTCGCCATTGTGTACATCTGCCTGCTGCCCCTCATCCTGCAGACCTACACACCTGCCTGGATATGCTGGCACCTCACCTATGGACACTGGAACCTCATAATGATTGTCTTCCACTACTACATGGCTATCACCACTTCACCTGGGCACCCACCACAGGTGAGGCACCAAGCAGCAGCACAACTTCTCCCAGCTGGCCACTGGGGACCAGCTACAGATGGTCATTGGGAACAGCCTGATGATGTTGCAGGATGCCTCTGCACTGGGGAAGTTAGACTGGGCAGGCAGCAGGGTGGCACAGGGGAGAGCAGAAGTGTGAAATGCAGGGTTTAAGGTGCGCAAATCTCTTCTGACCTGTGCACAGGCCAAGAACGAACTCACTGGTGTGTCCATCTGCAGGAAATGCATTGCCCCTAAGCCAGCTCGCACCCACCACTGCAGCATCTGCAACAGGTAGGGCACTCCTCACCCCCTGCCCCAGTGTGAGATGGGCCCTTCTCTGCTACCTCCTTGCCCTGTCACTTGTAGCCTGCAGGGCTGGGGGGTGCCTGTCTCCTCCCAAACACACCACTTGCACTGGGTTTGACACTGGCACTGGTCTCCTCTCCCCCAGGTGTGTGCTGAAGATGGACCACCACTGCCGTATCCTTCTGCAGTACTAACTGGTGACACATTCCTGGGGGGAACCAGTCCTGCTTCCCCCTTCTCTCCCAGTCCCTTCTCTCGAGGAGACAGCCAGCATAGGAATGGGTGATGGGAGCAGGGCCCAGAACCACCCTGGTCCCTGGGTTGGGCTTGGACCTGTGGTCTGTCACAGTTACGTACCTTTAACCCCAGAGGCAGCCTGGCTAAACAACTGTGTGGGACACTACAACCACCGCTACTTCTTCTCCTTCTGCTTGTTCATGACCATGGGCTGCATTTACTGCAGCATCAGCGGCTGGGAGATGTTTCGCGATGCCTACGCAGCCATTGAGGTGAGTGGCCTCTTCTGCCATGTGCCAAGACTGCCTGGCTTCCCCAGACTGAACTTGCAGAGCAAGGCTGGGCCAGGCCTGGCCATGTAGTGACTTTGCCTCCTCTCTTCCTCCTCCTTGTGAGCTGTTCTGGTCCTGTGGGGGTGTGAGGGGAAGGGTCCGTGCCCCGCTCCTCTGAGACACATAACTGGTGCCCTGTTTTCCGTCCCCCTAGAAAATGAAACTGCTTGAGAAGGAGAGACTGCAGGTGGCTGCCAACCAGGTGGGACATCCCTGCCCCCCAGCTGCTCCAGGCAGTGTGGAGCAGAGCTGCCACATCAGAACCAGCTCCCATCTTCGTCTCACGTGTCAGAGACCGGGGGCTGGTCAGGCAGCTCTGCTACAGACAGTGCCTCCAGCAGCTTGGGGTCTGCCTCTGTGCACCCAGCTTCCAAGGGGCTTGGGCTGGTGACAGCTTCTTGGCATGTGCTGTTCATGCCATAGTCTCCTGGTAAGCTGCAGCACTGCATATGCATCTCACCCTGACCAGTCCCATGGCTGCTCCCTGACCCCTTACCTCCAGCCCACTGTTTCTCATGCCTGTGCCCACTTTGGGTGTCTGTCTGTCTCATGGCTGTCTTGGGCTGCCTCCCCCTCACCCTGGCTGTTGCATTAGTTCCAGCTGCAAGCCTTTCTTGCTGTTCAAGCTCTGCAGCAGGGAGGGGTGCAGCAATCCCTGTCTGGCTTCAAGCTGTAAAGCAGTTTGGGTAATCTTCCCCATCTGGTCCTTTTTCAGACATACTACCAGACCCCACCACCCACCTTCTCCTTCCGCCAGCGAGCTTTCCACAAGAGCGTGGTCTACCTCTGGGTCCTGTGCAGGTGAGGGGGCCCTGGGGCTGGGGAAAACAGACTGAAGCCTGTGACATTACTCGCCCTTTAACTGCCTGTAGCTGGGCTTGCTCACACTAGTGCAGATGTTGCTGCCCTGCCAGTCTTTGGGTCATAAGAGGAGAGATTTTGCCTCTGTCACAGGAGATTAGACAAGCCGACCCACTTACGCAGCTGTGGGTGCGGGGAGGCAGCCTCAGCCTCAGCAGCTGCGGCACCAGGGAAGGAAGGCCTGGTTCCACCTGCTGTCCCTTGTCATACCTAGCTCGGTTGCACTGGCCCTGGGTGCCCTCACGCTGTGGCACGCTGCCCTCATTACCCGCGGGGAAACGAGCATCGAACGGCACATCAACAGAAAGGAGAGGCAGAGACTGCAGAAGAAAGGCAAGGTGAGCATAGCCCAGAGCACGGGGGCTGGCTGGGGTAGAGCCAGATGTGACGTGCCTCTTCCCTGTCGTGCAGGTCTTCAGGAACCCCTACAGTTACGGCAGCTGGGATAATTGGAAGGTGTTCCTGGGTGTGGATGTGCCAAGGTAAAATCCTGGGGAAGCCCCTGCCTGAGAAGGTGGCCGCTCAACAGCTCTTGGGGTTGTGGGGATAACAGGCTTTCCCTGGGTTGCTCGGGGAAAGGATGACAGTGAACACTGATCCCACACTCTGCACTGTACTGGGCTTTGTAAGGCATGGAAGATCTGGAAAGATCATTAGCTTTGTGCTTTTGGAGCCCTGTCTGGTGACAAGGTGGCCTGCCCAGCACCCCTTTGCCAGGAGAATCTCAGCTGAGGAGCTCAAGCCATTATGGCAGCTCAGGATATGGTTCCTCAGAGCTGAGAAGCACCAAGACTTCACCTTTTGGCTGTGGCCTCACTTTCCCCACAGGCACTGGCTCACCCGTGTCCTGCTGCCCTCTCCTCACCTGCCCCACGGGACAGGCCTGAGCTGGGACCTGCCTCCCTGTGTGACGGAGCAACATGCACCACTGCTGGCAATCTAAGGCCCTGTGCTCTGGACATCCCTTCCCACAGGAGAGTGCACAGAGGACCCGCTCCACTACAACAGCTTCCTTTGGCCAAAGTGCCTGGCAGGAGGCTGGCACATATCACTGACTGGAGCCAGAGCCATGGGAAGCTCTATGGACTGTGTTGGTGCCTGGACACCTGCCCTCTTGGCTCTTGGTAGCTGCAGGCAGCCCAGGGGCAAGGTGGCAGAGCTGCTGCTCCAGCTGATGGTGCTGCCCTCATTAGCACAGGTATGGGCTAGCAGTGGCCCAGCTCAGCTATCTGAAGGGCTGAGCACAGAGGATTGCAGCCCCATCCCCCAAGTGTTCCCCAGGGAGTCTTTTTAAGACTATCTACTAAATACTGTTTTTTTTTTTTAAGGGAGTCTGTTTTTGTTATCCTGTGGGGGACATGGACTTCTGGGGATGGGAGAAGAGGGACCACAATGTTAAAAGAGGAGGGAGGGTCTAGAGCCCGCAGCATCCTAAGCTGCTCAACATACGGAAGAGCACTGAGGACCCAGTCTGAGCTGTATGGAGACCCTCAGAGCATTATCAAAACAGATATATTTATTCTTCTGGCACATGGGTTGTCACACACTACACGTGTGCACAGACCTGTCCTCTCCACTTATATGTGGCAGGGGCTGTCCACCACTGTCCCTGGCTGCAGCAGAGGGTGGGCAAGCCACAAGCAGCACAGCTACTTCCCTGCTGTGGGTGCTGGGAAGGGACTGCAGTGAGGGGTGCTGTCTGCTGGCCTGCACTCTCCAGCCCTAGCACTCAGGGCAGTCCTGGGCTCCGAGGATCCAGAAGGTCCATGGCATTGGTGGGATGACTTGGCTTAGCAAGGTGCTGGTCAGACCATTGGTCAACAGAGGGAGGGGACACAGGCGCTCACCTGCCTGGACTCCCGAGCAGGAACCTGCAGGGACAGAGATGGTGCTATCAGCCAGGTCCCCTGCACGCTGGCACCCCCTCAGCAGCTACTTCCAGACTCACCATTCTCCACGTGCTGCCACTGCTTCCTTCCGCACCAGCCTCTTTTTGTCATCCAAAGGCTTGGCCAATGCTCGGATAACTCGGCCCTTGTATGGGAGCAGCTGTAGGACAGAAGGGAATCTTCGTGAGAGAAAATAAATGGATGCTGGCTGCTCCCCAGGAGGGTTTGGAACCCCCTTGCCCCTCTCCATGAAGGAGCAGGCAGCAGGGTGCTGCAGAAGCACTTACCACTGTTGTGGGCAGACTGGTGAGGGCATGGGCACAGCGCAGGGCGGCAATGCGAACAGCCTGGAACAGACAGGGATGAGGGCAGCAGAAGGGGCAGGAGAGAGGGGGTGCACAGAGTGGAGGAAGGAAGGAAAGAAGGGGTGTACGCACCATGGTGGGGCTGGAGGTGAGGTTGAGGAACTTGGTGACCAGTGTGTCGACATGCAGGCTCATGATCTGGGGAGCTTCGAGCAGCAGTGGTTGGAGGCAGCTCAGTGTAGAGAGCTGTACTACACGATCTGAGCAGGACAAGGCCTCAAGCAGGAGGGATAGCAGCTGCAGACAGAGGGAGAACACAGGAGTCATGAGTAACCAAACCATGCAGTCCACAATGTAACAGCTCACCCTGCCTGCCACCCAGGCTGGCTCTTACCGTGGGTAGCTCTGTCACCAGCACAGGTTTGGGGAGGTGGTTGAGTACATGGGACAGGCCCTTCAGGTAATTTGCCTTCACATCTGTGGAGAGCAGAGATGGTTACAAGCAGCCTGCAGGAGGGGATGCTGGCTCAGGTCCCCTGGTTAAAGGGTCAGGAGTGGTGAGGCTGGGTTGGGGTGGCTACTGACCGGGGCCAGCCCCATGGAAGCCTTGCACCAGCTTGGGGACGTTGTCGGTGAAGAAGCGCTGGCGGAACATGATGCGCACGTTGGCATGGCAGCCCTTGTGCAGCACGTCTGGGGACTCGGCCATGAGCAGGGAGAAGCCATCGGCAGCGGCAGGGCCAAGCTCTGTATCACCCAACAGGCCCAGCAGCTGTGAGGGAGAGAACCCTTGAGACAGAGTCCTGCTGCTCGGGGTCCTGAGCCAGCCTTGTGGGAGCAAAGCAGGTTTCTTAGACACCACCCAGTCCCAACACCACCTACCTTGTCTGTCAGGCAGGAGCTCAGAGGGTGGTAGCGCAGCACCAAGGCTTTGGTCACCTGTGCAGGCAGAACAGTCAGTGCCTGGCTGGGTCCGCCAGCCCTCCTGCCCCACTCATCCAGGGCAGGCCTTACCCAGAGCAGCAAGGTGAGTGCCTGCATCTGGCGGGGCCCCTCCGCAAGGCTGGCCTCCATCCTGTTCACTGCAAGCTGCAGGACTTCATCTAGCTGCTGCCCTGGGGAGGGAAGGGACAAGCTGAGCCATTCCCCATGGCAGCAGTGGGCAGGGACACCTGGCATCTGCCCCAGCCCCCTTACCTGCTGGGTGCTTGTTCACCAGCCCTGCAAAGCATTTGGCAGCTGTGGTGGCCGTGAAGGGACAGTTGCAGGAACAGCTCAATGCCAGCAGCTCCTGGAGCAGCCATTCCTGCTGAGGGATTGCCACCTGGAAGAGACACAAAATGTGTTACGGCCCAGGGCTGCAGTTGCCCCCTCTGTCTGTCCATGGAGCTTAGTGTGGACAGAGGCTGGAGGGTGCTTGGGCAGGGCTCCTCTCCGCCCCACTCCCCATCAACATACATCACGGGGCAAAGAGCAGACGAAGGCCATGAGGAGAGCAACCAGACGTCTCTGTGCCTCCACACACTCCCCATCCTGCAAGGGAAGAACAATGTCCATGTTATCACAGTCCTTGCTGCCAGCCTGTGCAACATTCTCATTCCTGGCCCATTCTGGTATCCCAGCCCCAATCACCAAACATACCCCGAAAGGCTGGAAGGAGGATGGAAAATTGTTTTGGGGTAGGAAAGAGACCTCTCCGTCCAGAAAGAGGGGCACCACATGAGACACACTCTGGGCAGCCAACCTAGGAGAAAAAAGACATTGTAATGTGCTGCTCTGGAAGGGTCACCAGAGACCCCCCAAGGAGGAATAGGGTCACCCTGTACAGGGGGGCAGGGGGCGTGCAACCTGCTCCCTCCATGATGGAGGGCCCAGCTTCCTGCCCCAAGCTTCACTCACTCAGGGCTCAGGTGAGTGGTGGCAGCACTGATGACTGGGATCATGGCAGCCAGCACCTCTTCCTCCAACAGCGCCTTGCCTGGCAGTGTATGCATGCTCTCTGCAGGTAGTGGGAGGAATGGAACTCACTGGAGCCTGCTGTTCAGAGACAGGAGGCAGGCATAGCCCCCTGAACTCACACCAGAATGGGGCAGGGCTCTGGAACAGGGGCAGGGAGCAGTGCAGCTAACTCCTGAGAGCCATGGGTGCCAAAAGGCATCAGCAGTGACACCGACTGCAGGATCAGGGACCCTGCCTGCTCTCCCCTCTCCCACTCCAGCCCTGCACTTACCTGGCATGGCTGCCTGCACAGCCATGGCCAGCAGGCACGGCACCACTGTCTGGTGGAAGTACCAGCAGCCTTCAGCATCCTGTTGGCACTGCAGGGCCACACGGTGCAGGCTCTGGCACACAGACACCACGTCTTGGGTGTTCCTGGCCTCGGTCCCTGCGGGCACAGTCACCACTAAGTCAAACAGCCTCAACACCAGCCCCTCTTGATCTGCATCAGGACCCTGGGACAATGCAGCTCTTGTGACTCCCACTGCACCAGTGGGATTCACAGCCCATGTGTGGGTCCCTTGTATTGCTGGTATTCCAGCTCTCTCCCAGCCATCACCAGTAATGCAGTTACTACCCAGACATGCTCTGTGGAGCTGCCTGCAGCAGCTCCATTACCTTTCTGCACCTTCTGGAGATGCTGTAGCAGGACAGGGACAGTCTCCCTCACGATGCTGGTGTGGGTGGACACGGCTGCCAGGGCCTGCAGGCAGCGCTGCTGCAAGCAGTGGTGGTTGTGGGAGCTCTCCTCCCGCTCTGAAGAGGAAACACACCTCAGAGGGGGACCTGGGGACACCCCACCCAAGGGCAGTCAGGGCCCAGACCCTGCCAGGGTGGACAGGGTGAAGCAGCACAGCAAACCCAGCCTATGCCAGGCTCAAGGCACTCTGCCTGCTCTGCACTGGGCAGATCCTTCCCACAAGGGTGATCCTGGCCACACATACAGGCTGGCTACCAGACCAAGCACAGCCTTCCCTGTGCACTGGGAACCCCCCAAGGACAGCCACCAACCTACACTACATAACACAGCCCCACTGCTTGGCAGGAGCCCTATGGTGGGGGAAAGGCTTTATCCCAAAACTAGTCACCACTCCTTTCCCAGCCCTACCTGACTGCAGCTCCTCTTCAAGCCTGGGTACCATGCGTTCAGAGAAAACCTTTGGGTAGGTGGGGGCCAGGGACCCAGCTGCTTCCATTGCTGCTTCACTGCCATGGGGAAAGAGTGGAAAAGGTGATGCAAGGACTGCAAAGCCAGGGCTGCTTGTACACCAGCTGCACAGACCTGGCCAGAAGGTGTCTCCAGAACCCCATTTCTCAACAACTTGCCTTTTTCACCCTTCAGGTAGGCAGACCAGAGCCCCCTGCTTTGATAGGCTCAGAGTTTCTTATTTCCAGCCCATTAATTGTCTGGTTTATCCCATGTAGTCTTCTTGTTCAGAGAACAAGAAGGCACAAGTTCCTGTGCCTACCCTCAGACTACAGCCCCTCTCTGCAGCACAGCCAGACTTTGTTCCTCCTCCTCCCAGAGAGTGGGTGATTGCCATGATGCCAGCCCACCCCTCACCTGCTCTGGGAATCCTCTTCATGCAGAGCAAGACGGATTAAGTGATCCACAACCAGCTCCAGATCAGAAGAAGACAGGAAGCCTGGAACAAGAACCATAGAGAAATCCTACCCTTGGCCAAAGGCAAAGATGCTGGTGTGCTGGACACGATCCTTCCCCATCATCCAGGCCAGTAGCAATGCAGCAGCACACCAAATGCCAGAGATACAAGGTGCCCAGCAAAAACAGGCAAGAGAGAGACCAAATGCCCCTGGAGCTCAATGCTTGGGTAGAACATGCTGCCGCTACTCCTGTGCACTTACAGGCAGCAGGTAAGGATGTCCCAGCAGCCACCGTGTCTCTCAGAAGAGAGTGACAGTTCCCTCTGTCTCAAGTGAAAAAAGGCACCAACCTTGCAGGGAGCCCAGGACAGTCAGTGCCTTGATCCCAACCAGCTGCAGCTGCACACTGGGATCCAGCAGCGCCGAGAACACCACAGAGCAAACCGGGGCTTGGAACGACAGCAGAGCGCTCTCATCTGGAGAGAGGGGCATGGAATCACTGCCTGCATCTGCCTGTCACCACACAGCCACCATCACGGCACTTGACAGACCCTTTCTGGGGTCCTGCATTTGATACCAAATCATGCAGGGTCCCAGGACATGTCAGGGACTCACACATGCAGCCACACTGGCTAGTGAGTTCTCCTTGTCTGTCAGCATACAGGAAAGTGAGGTCAGAGCCAGTAGCCCTTGGGATACAGATGCCTGCAGAGGGAACACCCACCCTCACCTTCTTCCACATGTCCCCACTTCTGCTGGAACTCCAGGAAGCCTAGCAGCATTTCCAGGATTGTCCTCCTCTGGCTGCTCTGCAGGGACACAAAGGTGTAACCCAGATGACCGTCACTGCTGGGAGAGAGCTGCACCTCAGCCCAGCACTTCGAGGTCACAGGATGCCCAAGGGGTCTCTACCCACAGCCAGGGAAGGACATCTTCTTATCCAGCCTGCTGCCCCTGCCCTGTGGAGCCAGTGGGTGCCCCTTACCTGCGTGTGCTTGGTGTACTGCTCCAGCAGCAGGGGCAGGACGCTGCGGGTGATGCGGTGGTAGGTGCGGAGGGAGGCACCCGCTGCTGCCTGCAAGAGTTTGGCACTGGGCCACACCAGCTTCATGTCGGGCTCGCACAGATGGTGCCTGCAATCTGAGATAGGCTGGGCGTCACTGCACCGGCGCACAGCTCCTCTGCCTCGTGTGCGGGGACGCAGACGACAGCGGGGCTGCAACATGCTGCCAGGGCGCAGCTCTGAGCTACAGCACTGCCTCCCCAGCTGAGCAGCTTCCCACAGCTCCAAGCACACAGACAGTGCAGTTCCAGCAGAGATGGAAGCAGCTCAATCCCCTTGTCCTCCCTTCCTGCAGCCAATTACCTTGGAGAAGCCAAAAGTTGCTGTGAGGACTAGAAAGAGAAGAGGCTTGAAAGAGAAGAGGAAGGCAGATCTCTGCCTAGGAGGATGCTTTCAGGCCTGGCTGCATGGGGCAGGTCTCTGTTAGCTACCTTGCAGGATGCTGCTGAGGAAGGAATCCAGCAGATCCTCAGAATCAGAGCTGAGCACGGAGCGGGAGAGGCAGGCAGAGAGAGCATGCAGTGCAGCCAGGCATTCCGTCTCTATCTTCTCACTTGCTGTCTGGAACACCTGGAGGAAAGGCCATAAGAGGAGCTGAACTCCATGCTGACAACAACTGCAGGCTTCAGGTTCCCAATGCAAGCTGAAGGGCTCAGGCTCCTGCCTCATTTTCCATGTGATTTGAACATGCAGCATTGCACGCTCAAGCCACATGGACATGCTGATAGGGCTGGCCTGTCCCCTCCACTTCTGAGCTGGGGCAGTCCAAGGTCACAGGTGCAGGCTGCTGGGAGATATGGTACCCACCCAGTCCGTTGGAGAAGTGCTCAGCAGAAGCCCAGCCATAGTGGAGCCCTGCAGTACTCACCTCTCTGCGCAGGGATGACCAGAGGCTGGGAAGGAATTCCTGCAGCTCCTTCTGCCCATAGATAGCACAGCAGGCAGTCTGCAAGAGGAAGCCAGGAAAAAGCATCACAGAGAAGCCAATATCAGGAGGACACAGTGCCAGGACACTGCCCATCCTGGCAAGCTCATGCTGAGCTGCACAAATCACTCAAGAAAAACTGGAAAAAGTGATGCAGACCAAAACAGGACTCTGGAAATTGTGGCTCTGCAAGGGAAAGTCTCTGGTTGGAAGGGAGAAGGGCTCAGAGGTGGCTAGCAGCTGCCACTGCCACAGATCAGCTGTAGGCTGAAGGGAATAGGGGATCTCTCCTTACCAGAGTCTGCAGCGAGTCAAGCTTGGCACTCTGCAGTTCTGAGTCCAACTTCTCAATAAGCAGAGGGAGAAGGAACTGCAGAGAGAAGCATTTTAATTCAGCCCATCCCTTGCACCACCTTGTCCATGGTCCTGCAAGGCTGCAAGTACAGCCTCTGCCAGGAGAGCAGAGGTGAAGGGGTAGCAGCAATAGACAGCCCCTTCCCAAGGCGTCAGTCAGCACCCTCGCCATGACCAGCCCCAGCAGGAGACAGGCCTGCCCAAGTGGAACATCCTGATCCCAGGTGTTCCCATCCCACAGAGTCACAGCAGGAGCTGCCTGTGAAAGGCAGCCTGTGCTCAGGCTCAAGAATCCCCAAGGAGCTTCGTACCTCAGCAAATTGAGGCGTGGAGGCCAGTACAGCCCGGAGGCTCAGGATCAGGTCTTCCCTCTGGATTCCATGAGGATCATTGGGGGGCTGGAAAGGAAGCAGAGAGGAAGTCAGCCACCAGTCAGGAAACATCCCAACCCAGCCACCAGCCAAGGCTCCATCACTTAATCTCCAGCAAGGCAGCAGCAGTGCCAGTCACTGCAGCTAGCCTGGCACCAGCCTGTCAGCTTGAGTACCACAGCTCACACTGCCCAGCCAAGACCCTTGGCCACCTTCTCATCCCATTCCCTGGAAGGGACATAACCCCCTAAAAAAACACCAGAAAGAAATAAAGAATAGGCTGTGGCACATAGCAGACTCACTCACTGGAGTAAAATCAACAGGGAAGTAGCAGGATGTAACTTCAAACAGCTCCTCCACAAAGGGACCTGCAGACAGAGGATAGAGGGGGTGAGCAAAGACATTGGGCAAAAAAAGCACAGCAGCTATGTTTAGCACCCACAACAGGGTGGCTCTGCAGCTTTTAAAGCATGTTAGGAATCACCCCAGGCTGGTCAGACCCTAGAGCCATCCCTCCAAAGGCTCAAAGAAAAGGGACATGTCTCCTAGCCAGCTCTGCATGGCAGGTTTAGGCTCACCCAGGGCATAGTCCTTGGCAATGAGATCACGCACAATCTGGAAGGCCACCAGCAGATTGCGGGGATCCTTCTCCCCATCCATGACCTGGATGAAGCCGAAGGTGAAGTTGGCACCCAGGCCTTTCAGCTCTGCAAAAAGAAGGAGAGTGAGCAGGTGCAGGACATCAAACCTCACAACATGGCATTAAATCAGCTGAGTTGCCCCAGCTCCCACAGTCCTTTTGCAGGTCTCCCAGGCAGAGCCACAAAGCCCTTGGAGAAGGTGAAAGTGAGTAATTTTCCCAGCCTCAGCAATCCCAGAGTGGCTCTGGCATCTGCCTCCTCACCTTCCTCCCTGGTGCTCATGAAGTTGGTGATGATGCTGTACACTGTGTGGCGGTCCAGCTGCATCAAGGACTGAAGAGAGGAGCAGACCAATCAAAACCATCCTCTACACATGGCAGCACAGCTACCCACTACACCACAGGCAGCACACATGCCCTTGAGAGAGAGAGCAGGACGCCCAGCAGCTCAGCTGCTGCTTCCTGGCACAGAGATCCCATTTATCACATGCAAAGTGTGCACATGCCTATGCAATGGCACATGAACGTGACTGTGTCCCATCACTGCATGAATGCACTATCAGTCACACCAGGGCCATGCATGCTGCCCAAGGCACTGCCAGCAAAAACAATCTTAAATGTGAGGACAACTGGACTGGGGGCACTTAAACACAGCCTGGAGAATGGAGCAAAAGGAAATAATTCCCCTAGGGCTGAGAAAAGAGAGGACAAGGGCCAAACAGGATTCTTGGCTGCTGTCTGTCTCTCACAGTCTCTCTTGCAGTGAGCCAAGCTGTGTCTAGTCTCTGCAGAAGCACTGCACTGTGCAGAATGTGGCCAGTCCTCAGGGCAGGCAGGCCATCCCCAGACATACAGGGAACAGAGATCAAGGACAGGATAGGAAATCACATTGCTCACCTGCACGTGTACCTCTTGGAAGATGGCTTTGAGCACAGACACTGCTAGCCCTGGGGACAGCACTTCACACATGCTCTGGGGACAGGAAAAGCAAGAATAGAATACCATGATGGCAGTTCCATAACGGAGCTCCTGCAGGATCCTCTTCCACAACAGGGAGAGCTCACCATCCCCTCCCCAGACAAACCAGGACAAGATGCCCATCATCTATGCTGCTCCCCAGTGTGGTCAGGGAATCCTTGTCCCAGTACCAACACAGGGCAGGAAATTAAGGCAGTTTCCTATCCCCAGCTCCTTCACAAGAGGCACAGCAGGAGAATAGAGGAGACAGGGCAATGTTGCCAGATGGGCTGGCAGCCCAGCTGGGCGCTGCTCAACACACTGCTCCAACCCATACCCAGGTGTTGCAGCTCCCTGACACTGCTCTGGAATGCATTTCAGCACTGTGGCTGGGGGGGTGAGCTCACCAGTGCCCGGAGTCCCTGGAGCACCGAGGGAATCACCAGGTGATGATCCTGCAGCCGGCTCTCATAGAACAGGACCAGATGCAGCACTGTCAGAAACAGACACCAGTGTGTGTTAGCCCTAGGAAACGCAGCTGCTGGGTGCTGGCCCCAGCTCGACCACAAGATGATGGATTAAGAGTGAGCACCTCTTGCACTGGTGAATGGAACAAACTGCTGCTGTTGGGTGCACCCACCTGGCTCCAACACCTTTAGCCTCTCCTTGTATGCAGCCCACACCTAACTGCAGCCGGGCAGCAGCCACCTCTGCTGCAGAAGTGCTGGAGCTACCCAAGATGCATTTGTCCTGGCCTGTCCAGACATGTGGATGCAGACACCAGCAGCAGAGTGGCAGTCTGCTCAGTGGAGGCTGGAGGATGTTACGGGGTGGGGCACAGGGCTGGGGCAGGAGTTCTGGCTTCCTCGAACTTGGCTCCACAACACGTTCCTGGCCCCTGAGTCACGGCCACGGGCGCCTGCACACCCCAGCCCTGGGGAGTGGTAGCAGGAAGCAGACTGGAAGAGCCGGCTAGCAGCATCCTGTGCCCACAGCTGCTGCAGAACCCAGCCCCCCAGAAGGCAGCCTGACGCAGCGCTTGAGAAATTAACTGCGTGAGCAGGGGCACGAGGCTCTAACACAGCTCATTCCCCTTGCTCAGATGCCCTGAGTCTCTTTTCTCCTTCAAGCATCCCCACTGAACCTCTCTACTTCTGGCTGCCCCTCCAGAGCACCCCAGTTCCCATCAGTCATCACACCTGACTCTAGCTACTGCAGTAGATAAGGTTTATGCACACCTGCTCTCAGCCCTGCCTGGCTACAGTCAAAGAGAGCCAAATTCCAAGGACTAAGCATCTTTTACTTCCATCCTCCACCTTACTTACTAGCTGTCTAGCCAGGCTGCTGGCATAAGTTCAGCTTCCCATCTGCAAGGTCCCCAAGCCAAAGCTTGTTAGCCCTTACTGGCTTTCCCACTGCCAGCCAGCTGCTATGGGGCATTTAACAGAGGCAGACCTTCTCCTTGCTTCCATGAACAGGGTATCTTCCCCCCCCCCCAACACCAGTCCCCCACTCCATTCTCATCCTTACACTGATCTCCCCTCCTCCCCAGGCCTCAGGCTTCCTCCTGAGTAAACCTAGTCAGGGTGCAGGGCTGCAGTGTGATTTGGTGTGTGAAAGACAGTCTTCCTGCTCTGAATCATCACCCAAGGATTCTGGCATACAGATGCATCCCCAAGACATCTCACATGGCACTGAGCACACCTGGGTGTGCAACACCCACCCACTGTCAGAGGACCCAGCTGTCCAGGGATTTGGTGTGTTCAGTGTCCTGAATTGTGTGGTGAGGCTGGCAAAAAGGCTGCAGCGTAAAGCCTCGTGCCCTCCTTGGACTTTGACTCTTAGGGACATGTACAAAGTTGTCACAGTGTTAAATCAATCCTTTTGCCAAGTTCAGGACAGACACTTTAATGGCACAGGCTTTGTCCCCAGTCAGGCACTCAAGGGTTAGAAAAGCCCATACCTTCCTTCTCCTGGAGCAGGGAGTAACACTGGAGCAGGACTTGTGACAACAGCTGGATGCCTCGCCCTCGTGTCCGAGGATCTGTGTTCTCCAGAGAAAACCTAGGCCAAGAGGGGAGAAAGCCCAAGAAGCCTGTTGTGAGCACGTACATCCAAGCAGGAAGCCTGTCCTGAGCAGGCACATTACAAACACAAAGAGGTGGTGCTCAGTGGGCCCAATCATGCCTGACTTGCTGGGACAGTGGAAACAGACTCCTCTCTCCCTGTCTGTGCTGCATGTGTGCACTCAGCCCCAGAACCATGCAGAAAGAAATCCAAGTTCTCAAGTCAGACCAAAGAAATTGCTCTTGCACCATGTTCCCAAGATCACAAGTATCAAAAAGGGTAAAGCCTCTTACAGTGAGGCAAACCCAGCTCCCAACTTGGGAGAAATGAGCCTAGGCCATGACAGTTCGGAGACAAAAGCAGAAGCTGAGTGCCAGCCAACTTGTGACATGGTGTTGTGCAGCTCTGTGCTCAGGCAGCTCCTGCTGGGGACAGCCCCAACTGAAAAGTGCCCTGCAGCTTGCTGCCTGCCACAACATCTCCCTTTTGTCCTGGGAGAGCATCAAGAGCTGCTCTGGCCTTGTTCTTTCCCAAAGAGTTCCCATATCCAGGGAGGGCAAAGCACTGCTCAAGCCCCATGCTCTGAGCAGACAACATCCTGCCCACTGCAATGTGTCATCCAGTGCTGAAACTCATCCTGGATGAGCACACTTGTCCTTCTAAGTATGCCTCCTTGTGGAAATGTCCCCTGCAAGGCCCTTACCCGATGTATTACTTGCATCAAGCTTTTCTTACCCCAGGGCTTCCACAAGCTGCAGCACTGTCCACCTTCCATCTTTCACCCCTGGAGAAAGGACAAAAAGAGAGTGAACCAGAGAGATCATGCAGGCATGTTACTGGGTATGGATGCTGAGGAGCATCCCAGCACTGCAATGGGAAAGGCTGGTTGATGCTGACTCCTCACTAAGCACCAAGGGAGCCATGTACACTTAACTGATGGAGCTGCCTCCAGCCCAGCCTGCAAACACTCCTGAGACTGACAGCTGAGAGGAGACAGCCAAGGGAGAACTTGCCTGCATTTTGCCTCACTCTCTCCCTGCAGCATGGTTGTATGTGTGGCTCCTAAGAGAAGTCTTGCTGTGCTCCACTTCACTGAGATACTAAAACCCCCTTCTCTAATGTGAGCATGCTGTAAGAGACAAGAGGGCAGCCCTCCAGGTGCTTCCTGACGGAAAACTGGCTGAACAAGCAGCACAGACACTAGTGATCAGTCAGTTGCCCACCTTGGCTCCATCACCTCCATGCTGTGCTGAGCAAGAACTGCACAAACTTCTTCCAAGATGGAGGGCAGGGAGAAAGGCACTTTTGTGGTCAGAGGAAGATAAAATACTGGGATTCCTGGAGTCTGTTTCCAACTCTGGCTCAGATTCCTTGCCAGGCTGCCTCATTCACCTCCTGCCTCTGTATTCTTGCAACTTGACTGGGAGAAGAGTCACTCCTCAGAAGGCTATGGTAAGGACTTGCTTGCTGCACCTTACAAGAACCTTGACAAAGGGCAGGTTCCATTCCTGCCACCCATTTCCAGTGTGGCACCTCTGCAAAAGGAAAGCTCTGTGTACACTCTCTGCTCACACATGGGGTGGCAGGCAAGGGACTGCCTTACCTTCAGACTCCCTAACCTGCAGCTCAGGTGTCAAGAGACATTGCTGGAAAACAAACAGCACCCCTCACTCTCTGCCTGGACAAAACAGCATTCCACCACAAAACAAAACCAAATCACCTGGCAGTCAGTGAGACTCACAGTCTTTGCCCAGGGGCACTTCTGGGCACTCTGAAGGGACCCTGCTCATCTCTCCACCCTGCTGAACCTACACGACTGACAGGGCACTCACCCTCTCAGAAGCCCAAAGGTTTCATTAAGGGCTTTCCCAGGCCTTGCTCCAGCTAATATCTTCTGCTGTTGCAAGCACTTACTGTCTTTTCCTAAGCAGTTAATTCCAGTATTAAGACACACTGCTCATCACAGAGCTGTCTCTAGGGATGGGATGACAGTGTTTTCTGACAGTGTGTTCTGACAGCAGGAAGTCCTGACTCCAGAGACAAAGCTTTCAATCCTGCCTGGCGCAGCAGGGAGAGGGAGCCTGAACTGAGAAACGGAGCAGATAAGGAAGCTGCATGGAAAAAGAACTGAGCAGGTCTCAGAATTGACAGGCACAAACTGAACAGAGGGCACCCTCAGAGACAGCCATAACGTGCTGGCAAAATGTCTTGCAGAATAACAACAGTGAAACAGCAAGCAGATGCTGTGCGCCAGCCAAAGCAGAGTGGGCTGCAGAGAGAGCCTGGATGGCCCCTCCACACCCAGCATCCAAATATCTCGATCTGCAAGCTCATGAAAAGCCATTGTGCCTCTGCATCATCACAGGAAAAGGCTGGGACAAACACCATCTCTGTGGCCAGGTGCTCTGCCTCTCTGTGTCTGCAGAGAGCAAAAGCAGCTCTACACAAAGCCTCTGGTTCCCTACTCAACAAGAAAGAGCTGCAGTGTGATGGACAAACCACAGTCAGATACTGATTCTTCTGTGATCAGCAGCAGAGAGGTCAGCAGCTCCTTTGCTCAGCTCAGCCAGGGAGCTCTCTCTGCTCTCAGGGACCCAGGTGTGACCAGCTTTGCTTCACATGGTGTGGCCACCTCTCCCTGGCACAGCCTGCGAGCGTGGCGTGCTTGTGGCCAGCACTGCACAGGCCACAGCATGAGCACCAGCACAGCTAATTGGACCTGCCTCATCAGCATGGCAGGCACAGTGGTGAGCCCCTGAAACTGCTGCCTCCACATCTGGCAGCAGCACGTAAGCCCCAAGGTTAATTAGGCACTTTGAATCCGTTTACCAGGAGGGACTGCCTTGTTATTCTGGGATTCCTGCAGTTCCCAGAGATTCAACAGAAGCAAGCTATTCACTCTGTGCTGGACTGCTACTCTGAACCAACCTGCTCTCCTAACAGGTCTGTCCCCCTTTCAGTGTCCTTCTAGGTATTAGTCACTTCTGGAGGCCTTCCATTCTTGTTTCCCTCACACCCTCAAAATGTGAGCACAATGTTCACAGGGAATATGAAATGGATTCTATAATAGCAGTATCTTTCTCTCCCCATTTTTTAAGAAAGATGAATTCAGACTCCTCCTGCCACTCAGTGATCCATGCAGCCCAACCTGCCTGTGACAGCACCAATGCCTTTCTGCCACTTGCCAAGTTACGCTCATTTTAGTCCTCAGCAACAAACTGGGGAAGCTCAATGTATTTGTTATAGCAATTGCACAATGGCCATGAGCTTAGAAAAGACCTCCCCTTTTGCTCAAGGATACACAGTGCAATTTAATCCTTTCTGATGTGTGGTTCTGTATGAGGTCAGAGGGGCTCAAGGACACTTGCCAGGCCCACTGTTTGTGAAGGTGGGTTTGTCACAAGAGCCACACGGCTGAAAAGAGCTGGGGGGAGCAATTATCTTTGTTTGTCTTCCAAGAGACAAAGCTGTCTCCAGGCACTTCTGTAACATGGCATCAAGTGACAACAGCAGTTGTAAGGTTATCCTTCCCCGTCAATACGAAATGTCAGAGACTGTGCAACCCTTCTGCAACATCTTGAATGTCACATAGTTTAGTGAATTCCTCCAAATTTCTTTTGCGTTTTTTTCACTCTGTGCTACATGGGCCACCGGGTTACCTTTGTGTTTTGCCAGCTCATCTCATCACCAAGACACTACAGAGCAGTCCACAAACCATCAGGCTTTGGGAAAGGTCTATAAGCTACCTATCTGTGTAATGTAACACATACAGATAGCCCTTCTCGGCTCTCTGAGCTCCTTCCTAAAACATGCTAAAGTCACTGCCTACAAATACCAAATTACCACCTTATCCTTAGAAGGCCACATCCCTGAAGCTGTAACTTCCCTAATGCAACAAAGTCACTTAATTGCCGTTCCAAAGAGAAGGCCAAATTATCGGACAAAAGCAAACGCCTCAAGCCCTGCTAGGAAAGAGGGAGAAACCACAGTGAGGGTACTCTGCACGGTCCCTCAGCAAGGCCATAAGCTCTCTTCCCACTGTCGATTTCTGTGCCACCCACATCTGCACCGCTCCTGGAGCCCCTCACCTCGCGGCTGTCCCACTCCTCCCGCACATTTCCTGGGCAGCTCCGAGCTGCAGGCCCTGCCCTGCCCTGCCCATTCCCACGGGCCGTGCCCTGCCCTGCACGGCAGCCTCACAACCCACAGACACGCTCCGTCCTGCGCCTCCACACCCTACCCAGCCCTGCCCAGCCCAGCCCCGCAGCCCCACGCTTCCTCCCAAACCCCTCCCCACACCGCCACGACCCGCCCGTGCCCACGCCTGCCCCAGGCCCAGTCCCGCCCCGCCCCGCCCCCGCGCGGTACCTGCCGCCACCTCCGCGGCGCGGCCGTCCTGCTGCCCGGACACGAAGTCCCGGACGGAGGCGGCGAGAGCCTCCCCCGCGGCCCCGGCCGCCGCCATGACACCCGCGCGCAGGGCCGCGGCCCGGCCCCCCGCCCCGCCTGCGCGTGCGCGGGGGCGGTGCCGGCGGTCACGTGCGGCCCGGGGGCGGGGCGGCCCCGCGCGCACGGGCGGGCGCAGCGCGCGGCCGGCGCGGCCCCGATGCCGAGCGCCGCCGGTCGGCCCCGCCATGGGCGGCTGCGTGGGGCGGCAGCGCCGGGAGCGGCCCGCTGCCGGCGGCAACACCCGCAAGCGAGCAGGTGAGCGGCGATCGTCCCGGCTGGGCACCCCCGCCGTCGCGGGCACTGGGGCGGGGGGGTCCCGTGTCTTTTTGGGGGTGGCGCGGGAGGAACGTGGGCACCGGAGAGGCGCAGTCCGCCACGGGACAGATCCCCCTCGCACAGCCCCAGGAGGCGCGCTGTGTGCTCGGGGCTCCGGGAGCCTGGGGATGCCGGTTCGGTGCGCGGCCTCGGGGGCGGACAGGAACCGTGGCTCCCGTCCCGGCGCCCGGAGGTTTTGCAGGGTCAGGGCTGGGGTCCGCAGCGCATCCCGCCGACCCCTGCCAGTTCCCGGCTGCTCCCGGGAAGCGCTGTCCTGAGAGGACCGCAGGGTGCCGGATGCCCCCGGTCTGGGCTGGGCAGCGTCCCCCGGCACGGCGCGTCCTGCGAACGGCAGGGTCCTGCCTGCTCGGGGTCGGTGCTGACCCGTACACCGGGCGGCTGCCGGCGGGCGCGACCCCGTTCCCGCTGTCCGGGGGCTTCGGGAGCGCGGTAGGGCAGGGAGCGGCTGCCCGGTCCGGAGAGCAGCGGCGGGGCCGGTGCAGCCCCGCGGCCCCCGGAGTTACTGGCAGCCGAGCACCCGGGTGCCGTGAGGCGCTTCCCCGTGCTGCCGTGCCGGAGGGTTCCGGGGGCCGTGGGGACGGGCTCGGTGGACTTTCGGCGGAGAAGCCGTGGGCTGGTAGGATGAATCACGCCTTTCCCTTGCCGGTGCCGTCGCAGCCGGTAATTACCGTGTTTATGGCAGAGCGGCAGTGGGCGGCGGGAGAGGAGGGGCAGGAAGCCCGGGACGGGACGCCTCGGCACTCGCCTGCAGCTGGGATGAGGGAGGGAAGAGCTTTTTCCGTGGGACGGTGCCCGCTGCTCCGGCAGCGCGTGCGGGGGGCCGGGGCTGCTGGGCCAGGCTGTGTCCGTGCCGGTGCCCTGGGCAGCGCCCCCACCGGCCTGGGCTCCGGGTGTGCCAGCCTGCCCCGGGGATGCCCTGCTGGTATGGACTGGGGTGATAGCCCCCCGATTCCGACATGCTTTGCCCCCCAGAGGTGCCTTTTTACGGGTATCAGTGGGGTCTGGGGTCCCTGGCTGACTGTTCCCTCTGCTTGGTGGCATGTGGGGCCACTGCCTTGTAGCTCTGGCTGTGACGGGGCATGGGGTCAGATCCCAACATCAGGATTTGTGTGATCCCCTCCTGTGCCAGGCAACAGCTGACTGCAGAGCCTGTGTCTCCATCCCGACTTGTTCTCCTGGGATGGGTCATGGTCCCTTCCTGATATTCTGCTGACAGTTGCTGCTGCTGCTTTCTTGCAGTATGTCTCTTCCTGGGAGAGCAGGGCTATCCCTTATGCCAGGACACTGGTGCCACCAGCCCATGGGAGCTGCTCAGCAGATAGTGGAGGATGAAGCAAGACTACAGCTGCCCTCACCAGCACTGTGGGGACACTGCCCTGGGCCAGCAGGTCCCAATACAAGGACCTACCATCAGTGAGGAGGGGGGCTCTTCCTGCCCACCTCTGCTGCCACAGGGGCCCTGCTAAGCAGCCCACCTGCCTGGCAGCTCCTGCCCTGGCTAGGGCTCACAGGACTCCTCGTGGGTCCTGCTAGTGCTCCTAGCAGCAGGTGACAGCACTGTCCCTGGGGTAGCCAGCTTACTGCAGCAGGAGCTGGGGATGCCCGTGGCACACAGCATCCCAACCCTGCCTGGCTCAGGAGTGGACCAGCCAGCACTGCTGGAAGCAGTGGTGTGTGCCATCTGGCTGACATCTTCTCCAGGGCCTCCAGGACCTGTCAGCTGGAGCTGCCTAAGGCTCCTGCGGGCAGGGAGCAAGCTCAGGGCAGGGAAGCCTTCGGGTCACATACTCCAGCCTGGGGGTTCCTCATCCAGGCACTGTGGGGGGCTGAGCCACGGGCAGGGTGCTGCAGGCACAGGGCAGGAGGCAGCAGGCTGCAAGCCAGATCCTGTTGGCTCGAGTCCGGGCACAGTGAGCGGATGGACCTGTCTGGTGGTGCTGCCGGGGAGAGTTGCACAAGGGGCCAGGAATAGAGCAGCAGGAGGTGATTAGAAGGTGCAGGCCCAGCTGGGCGGTAGCAATAAATAGATGAGGCTTAAGCCCCTGCCTACCTGTGTAAGGCTGCTGGGCATGCCTGTACACACGAGGCAGCCGCAGCTGACCCCCCAACTCCAATCCTGCTGCCTCTCCTGGCCCAGCCTCTTCCCTTTGCTGCAAGCAGATCTGGGGGAATGGTGCTGCCTGGGAGTGCTGGCCAGGCGTCCTGGCTCTGAGGACATGTGCCCCAGCCTGGTGGCCACAGCAGCACAGGGGCATGATCTCAGACATGTCCTTCAGGCTGGCTGTGGACACTTCACCACTGCCCTCCTGGGGCAGGTGTTGCCTCTGACCTTGCTGTGTCCTGTGGTGCTGCAAATCCCTCTGGCCCAGCACCGTGACTGCTGAATTGGCAGCACTGGCTGCAGCCGGCTGCCCTTGCTCCTCCGGGGATGTGGGCAGGATGCTGCCTGCCAGGGATGCTCTGTGTCCAGCCCTGGGGTAACTGAGCACCTGTGCCCCTTGGGGACCCCTGAGGTGGGTGCTTGCTATGAAACAGACACTGTGCTGGCTCTAATGGTCTTGGGTAGGGTGAGGCAGCGCTGGTACAGTCAAAAAGGTCATGTAGTGCCTTGTGTCACCATACACTTGCTCAAGAGCAGCTGCCTGGGGAACTTGGCCCAGCCCACAGCTGGCAGTAGTGGCTGTCTCCAGTGGTGTGTGGCATCACCTTGCCTGGCAGGTCACTGTGTGGGCACAGGCATCTTCCTGCCCAGCTGGAACCTCACTTTCCCCTCATCCTGTCCCCACAGGAGGGGTGCTGCCTGGCCAGCTCAGGGAGAGGGGTGACAGGAAGGAGCTGTTATCATTCATTGTCCTCAGCTCAGCTGGGAGTGACAACTCCTTCCTGCCCCACGTGTCTGGGCTGGCCGTGGGGCCGATGTGACAAGCCTGTTCCCACAGGGCCACTGCCCAATGTAGTGAGGTCATGGTGATCTGGGACTGGCATTGGGGATCCCTGGGCAATCCTGGCTGCTGAAGGTCCTTGGGGATGTGGCTAGGGCCTGTTTTGTGGAGAGCCAGCTCAGTTCAGCCCGTTGCTGGGGCAGCTGCAGTCTGGCAGCGACGCCCTCTGTCCCCCTGATGCCCGAGACACTGTGTGCCTGCTGTCTTGCCTGCAGCTGTCATCCCGGGGTGACAGAGGGGACGGTGAAGTCCTGACCCCCCCTTTGCTGCCACTCAGCCTCTGTAATCTCCTTCTCGTTCCGACTCACCGGCTTATTTCCTGGCTAATTCCCCAACCTATAAATACTGCTCTGCCTCAAAGGGCCCCGAGGCCCTGTGACCACCCTATGGGGTAGCAACTGGTCCCCCAAACAAGGAAGCAAGAACCCTTGCCCCCTCTGAGGGCAAAGCATGTCACTTAGGGGAGCAAATGCTGTGGGGCCAGCGGGATCTTGGGCCGGGCTAGCTTTAGCCCAGCTACCCCTGGCTACATTGGGAGCTGTTCTTCACTGGATTGGGTGATTCCTATCATGAGGGGTCACCCTATGGGGAGGTGGGGAGCTCAGGATCCAAGAGGAAGCCCTGTCCTTTGGCTGAATATCCCCCTCTGCAGGCCGCAATGAGCCCCTGAAGAAGGAGTGTCCCAAGTGGAAGAGTGACTACCCCATGACGGATGGGCAGCTGCGCAGCAAGCGGGATGAGTTTTGGGACACGGCACCCGCCTTTGAAGGCCGCAAGGAGATCTGGGATGCCCTGAAGGCAGCTGCCTATGCTGTAGAAGCCAATGACCACAGCCTGGCCCAGGCCATCCTCGATGGAGCCAGCATCACCCTGCCCCATGGTGAGGGTCTGCATTGGGGGTTTGGGTGGGGTATGTGCTGAGTCCCCCATATCTGTGCGCATGGAAGTCCCAAGCTGGAGAAAAAAGGGGCTCTCTGCCATCCAGAGCTCAGCCCAGCCAAGCGGAGTAAGGCAGGCTGTGCCACGCTGCTTGGGGTGGCCCACGGGGATGCCCACCCTTAGCATCTTCTCCTGCTGTCCCCAGGGTCCCTGACGGAGTGCTATGATGAGCTGGGTAACCGGTACCAGCTGCCCGTCTACTGCCTTGCACCGCCTGTGAACCTGATCCTGGAGCGGAGCGAGGAGGAGGCGGTGGAGCCGGCGGAGCCTCTGCCCAGCGCCCGGCGGGAGTTCACGCTCAAGGTGCGCCTCTCCACCGGCAAGGACCTGCGGCTCAGCGCCAGCATGAGCGACACCATCGGGCAGCTGAAGAAGCAGCTGCAGGCTCAGGAGGGCATTGACCTGGCCTGGCAGCGGTGGTTCTTCTCAGGCAAGCTGCTCACTGACCGCACACGACTGCAGGAGACCAAGATCCAGAAGGATTTTGTTGTGCAAGTGATTGTCAACCAGCCCCTCCCACCCAGGAACTGAGCCACCCCCTACTGGTTGAGGGGAGAGGGCAGGGGGCTGGGGGACAGTGGCACCTCTGGGGATCCCCTGTGCTGTGCTCCGGCCCATCCGGAGCTTCTGCTGCTCCCCCGTGGGGCTGCCCTCCACATTGGTGATCCCCAAGGAAGGTCTGCGTGGGGCTGTGCCACCACAGTGGCTCCCCTTGGCTGGAGACACGGGCAGGCGCCGTGTTTGCTAAAGGAGGTTCGAGACCAAATGTCTCTGGGGCTCCTCTGCCAGGCTGTGCCGGCAGAGAGAGGCTGTGACCCACTGGGCTCTGGCTTCCCCCTGGCCAGGAGACCCGTGGGGTGCTGGGGTGGGTGGAGATGTCTCCCCTCTGTACATAGTCTGTATTTATCAATAAAGCCTTTTCATCCTTCCTCTTGCCTTGGAGACTTGGGGGGGCTATAGCCCAGAGCCATGGGAGGTCCCTGTGCCTGTCCTGTATCTGCTCCTGTATCAGAATGTGCACAGGGTGGTCAAGGGTAGCCTGGACAACCCAGATCTGTTCCCTAGTGCCACCCTGACCCGGTCCTGCCAACCCTGACTTTTCCTGCCAGGACTCTTCCCCAGCATTGTTCCATTGTCATCCCAGCTGCTTCTCAATGTGGGGTCACCACCTCCCTTTCCTGGTGCTTACCCTCTGGAGATTTAAGCTTTTGTCTGCCCTTGAACTAGGTGGGACAGTCTGTGGAGGGGAACAGTTCCAAAACAGTTCCTTCTTGACCACCATGGCCTGCCCTGGTGAAAATAGTGCCTTTCTATTGTGGGAGGCTGTGGCACCCATGGGACAGGACATCCAAAGATGGCCCTGGGAACTGCCCAGGAGGGTAACAGTGACGTGTAGCTGTCCATCCTTCCCCCAGTCTTGTGCTGGTGGATGGTGCCCAGCGCATTAACTGTCCCAGCACAAGGCAGTGTTGGCCTCATCTTACGAGGGGGGAGTGCTCAGGAGGCTTGAACAATGTTCCTGCTGCCGGGAATAGCTGCCGGCTCTGCCTCTTTGGCCCCACGTGAGGCCAGTCTCCTGCTGTCAGGCTGCCATGTGCTGTGGGGGAGGCCAGGCAGCCTTGGGGACCCTGGCAGGGCTGTTCAGAATGTTCCACACCTGAGGTCATCCTCTAAAGCAGCACAGAGAGGCCATGACTCCTGGCATGCCATGCTGCCTGCTGCTGACTGAGAGGCTTGAGAGAACTCATTGCCTCCCTTTGGGGTAGGCAGGCCCCCCCAGGCCCCTGCCCTGCCCAAGGTGCCAGGGAGCCTCGGGCAATGTTGGTGGCTGCAGCAGCATCTGATTGCACAGAGATGGGATGATGGGAGCATCTTGCTTGCCTGGGGTGGGTGGCACAGACATAGGTGCCATGCCTGTGGGATGACCCTGGATCATGTCCCTGCTCTGCTGAGCCTCTCTTGACTGGCTGTCACAGGTTCTGCACACCGCAGCTCCCCATAACAAGCACAGGTGTCCTGGCCAACCTGGGGTGTGGGGGGGGTCTCTTTAAGAGGGTGTAGGGCTGGAGAGGTGAGTCAGGGCCGCCAGAAAGCAGGAGGGTGAGCTCATGGCAAAGCTGCCCCAGTCATGTGGAGCAGCCACAGCTGTTGGTGCCCTTGGGCTGTGGGACAGAGGGGCCAGCAGCATAAAGCCCCACAGCCAGCAAAGCCGCCGGCAGCGCCAGGAGCCAGGACTGGGAACTCCCTGCCTGTGGTAGCAAGAAGAAGAGGACACATTCTGCATAGGACTGTGCGCTGCAGGCAGACATGGAGCTGGATGTGGAACGGGCCAAGGAGCTCATTGAGCAGAAGCTGGCAGAGGAGGAGAAGGAGGAGGTGGGTCCATAGGGCAGGGGAACTTTCCTAGGCTGTAGTAGGAGCCCCCATTTTACTCTGTCCATCCTTAGGGATTTGGACAAGAGGAGGCTGTCACTGACCTTGCCATCCTGGCAGATATATGAAGGTGTCCAAGGGCTCTTGTGGGGGGATCAAGTTCCCAACCCGGCAGCTCTAGCCCATGGGGCAGAACTGAGCAGCCAGCATGTGCCCAGCTTACCAAACAGGGTGGGCAGGCAAGCGCAAGCCCAAGGGCTGCCAACCACCCCGCAGAGCTCAGTGGCGAGTACAGCCATGCCCAGAGCCACCTTCCCTGGCAGGCTGAGGATGGAGGCAGTGGGGCTGCTGTGTGCCCAGACAAGACCCTGCAGCACCCACTGTGCCTGTGCAGAAACTCAAAGGGGATGGTGCACGGGAGCCGCCGGCCGTGGAGCGGATGAACACGCCTGAGCTGGAGGAGGAGAAACGCCGTGGCCCCAGGAACTGGGGTCTTGAGGCCATCAAGGTGAGTGGGTTGGGGTGCAGGGTGGCCAGGGGTGGCTGGTGACAGACAAGTCAAACGGGACACTGTGTGCTCACCAGGGCCAGGAGAAGGTGCGGAGGAGTTCAGTGGATCTGAGGCGGGAGATCATCGACGTGGGGAGCATCCAACGGCTCATCGAGCTCCGCAAGCAGCGCCGGCAGCGCCGGGCAGAGCGGGCGGCCACCCCCGAGCCTGCTCCACCACCTGAGCCCCTGGAGATTGTATGTCAGGGGGTCCCAAGGTGCGGGAGGGGGGCTGCTGGGATAGGGGCTGGACCACCCACAGTCCAGCCCTCAGGTCACCCTACCACTCAGAGACCTCTCTGGGGAAGCAGGCCAGGGGTCCTCCATGTTGTCCCCTCTCCTGCACCCCTGTGCTCCCCCAGCCCTGAGCCTGTCCCATTGCCAGGAGGGTCCTGTGGAGCCAGAGACCTTCCTGCGAGCCGCTGTCCAGGGCAAGATGCACGTCATCGAGAAGTTTCTGGCAGACGGTGGCTCCCCCGACACATGTGATGAGGTAGCATCCCTGGCAGCCACTGGTTGCCTGCAGCCTGTGCCATGCCACTAAGCCCTGCAGCCATGCCCTACCATGCCTGTGGGCAAGGGCTGGGACCCTTGGGACAGGGCTGGACGTACAGACCAGGCAGGGGAGGATGCAGCTGTATGCCAATGTCCCTCAGTTCCACCGCACAGCCCTGCACCGCTCCTCGCTGGAGGGACACGTGGAAATCTTGCAGAAGCTGCTGGACAGTGGGGCCACTGTTGACTTCAGGGACCGGGTGAGGCTGGATCTTGCTTCCACCTGCATGCTGGTCTGAGCATCTGGGTGTGTTGCAGCCAGAACTACAGCAGGGGGGCCTAGTGGGGACCCTGCAGTGGGCAGTGCTGTCCCCATCATGGAGGTGGCAGCAGGCTCTGCCAGTCCAGCTCAAGCACGGGCACCTGCTGGTGCAGGGAACAGGTAGGGTAGGGGTGTCCTCCACCATGACACAGCACTGTATGTCCAGCTGGACTGCACTGCCGTGCACTGGGCCTGCCGAGGGGGGCACCTGGATGCTGTCAAACTGCTGCAGGACCACGGGGCAGACCTCAATGTGAAGGACAAGGTGAGCAGGGCAGAGCAGGTCACATGGCTGTTCCAGGGTCAGGGGCATACCCTGCAGTACCAGAGGTGACCCTCTGTTGGGTTAGCAGGTGAGGGTGTTGATCCCCCCTGATGTCCATCTCATCCCCCCTCAAGCTGCTCAGCACACCCCTTCACGTGGCCACCCGAACTGGACACCTTGACGTTGTGGAGCATCTCATCCACTGTGGGGTGGATATCAATGCCTCAGACAGGGTGAGTGCTGCAGCCGTGCAGGCATCGCTGGGGAGCAACACACTGATCCCCCTCCCTCTGTTAACCCCTCCAAAGGCTTCCAGCCCCCACAATAGGGCGCATCTGGAAACATATCTCTGCCCTGTGGTTGCAGCCACAGCCAGATCTGGGACAGGAACAGTCCCCCTTATCTATGTGCAGGTTGGTGTGCTGGGGACTGGCAGAGGGTCCTCATCCCTGGACCACAATCTCCAGTGAAGCTGTGTCTCTTACAGGAAGGTGACACAGCTCTGCATGATGCCACACGGCTCAGTCGCTACAAGATCATCAAAACGCTGATCTTGCATGGGGCTGATATGATGGCCAAGAATGAGGTGAGCGTGTGGGGCCAGCACCGAGGCCATTTGCTGCCCCACGACGTTGTACCTCCCTGTGCCCAGCCTCTCTCTGCCCACTCTTGCAGGCTGGCAAGACCCCGACTGACCTGGTGCAGCAGTGGCAGGTGGACACACGCCAGGCACTGGAGACCAAGGAACAGCCACAGGGGGAAATGGAGGTCCCTGCATGATGACACCAGGCAGGGACCAGGGGCTGGTCTCAGCTCCAAGGAGCTGGATCCAGACAAGACTTTCCTGTGTCAATAAAAGTTAGCAAAGAGCAGCATTTGGCTCCAGGTGGCTTTGAGGTTGGGCAGGCTGCACCAGAGTTGATGGCCCTGGGAAAGCTGTGTTATCCTGGGAGCAGAGTTATCTGGCAGCATGATGAGCCCTGTCGCTTATCACTAGGACTCAAGTATTGGTGACTCCAAGTGGTTCAAGGGCAGGACTCCTCACTGCAGGACACCAATTGCTCACAGTCCTTCAGAGTTCCACCTGGGCAAGCTCAGGGAGGAAAAATACATGGAGGACAGCTCAACCTGAGTCCATGTTGTGCTGGAGGCTGGGGCTGTGCCAGAGAGCAGCAGCTGTACCCATACTGGACAACCCTCTGTGGGGTTGGATGGCTTCTTGTCCTTCTGCCTTTCCTGCTGCAGCCATTCCTGGGGAACACGTGGTCCCTTTGCACACATGCTGAGTGCAGTGCTCACTGCTCCCTATATGGAAACGCTCACACTCACCCGTTTACAGGAGACCCTACACTGACAGCTGGGTCAGGTGATCCCTGACCAAAGCCCTGGCCCTGCTTACAATGACTGATCTTTCCCTGGCCTTGCAGCCCAGCCCTGCATGAGGCAGAGGGCTGGCAAGCAGAAGGGAAAACACGGCCGCAGTGGCCAAAGCTCACCTGGAGGGACTCTGAGCTCCTAGCAGCCATCTCCTGAAGGGGGAAGAACATCCTGAGGTCATCTGGTACAACCCCCATGTCATCTGCCCAGCAGGGCTGCAGGTCCCTCACGTGCCCCGTCAAACATTAACAGCCCCTCGGCAAGGCAAGCAGCACAGCCTGCAGCAGCACCCAGCCACCATGGCATTCAGCAGCCTCCTCACCTCCTCCCTCCGGCCCGCCCTGGCAGCTCTGCGCTGGGCAGCCCGCAGCCAGCGCCGGGGGCTCAGCACTGCCCGGGGATCAGAGCCCTCACTCAATCTTGGGGGCATCTTCCCACCCCTGGCCACCCCTTTCTCACCCACACAGGAGGTGGACTATGCCCAGCTGGAGGGGAACCTGCGCCGCTATGCCAGCATCCCTTTCCGAGGTAAGCGCTGCCCGCTGTTCTCCACGCAGGCTCCCTCAGATCCCTGCCTGCCACACAGGCAGCATGCAGGCAGCCTGCCAGCTTCCCAAGGGTGCTCAGCCTCCAGCTGCACTTTGCTCTGGGGCTGGCAACCCCTCGGGTCACCCACCTTGCATGGCACGTCCCCAGGCACACAAGTGTGTCCTTGCACAGCCCCACCACACGCTAGCACGTGCTTGCACACACACTCCGCACGTGCAGGCTTGCACACGTGCTCCACACATAGCTGCAGGCTTGAACCTATGCACTGTACTCCCTTGCACACTCAAAAATCTGTGGGACATGTATCTGTTGATTGCCAAGGATGGATAGATGATAGGAAAGGAGCTGCAGAAGAGGCTCACAAGGATGTTCCCCAGAGACTCCTCTCTTCTGGCCAGGAGGCTGGGACTGCAAGGACACAGGCAGGAGAGGGCACACTGTGGGCTGCGGAGCTCTGCCCGGGTGCCAGCAGCAAAGAAGAGAGTGAGAGTAACAGGCACCTGATTGTCCTGGCACCCTTCTCCTGTGCCTGAGCCCTGCCTTCCCCACATCTGTGTTCCAGGGCTGGTGGTGCTGGGCTCCAACGGGGAGTATCCATACCTGGCACCCCGTGAGAGGGTGGAGGTGGTGAGCTGCGTGCGCCGGGCTCTGCCCAGGGACCGCTTGCTGCTGGCTGGCTCGGGCTGTGAATGTGAGTGCCTGTATGGGCAGTGTGGGGGGCAGTGCAGGGGCCATGTGTCCCCCCTGGAGCACCCCTCACCCCTTTGCCTCCTCCCCAGCCACTCAGGCCACTATTGAGCTGACAGTCAGCATGGCAGAGGCAGGGGCTGATGTGGCGCTGGTTGTGACACCCTGCTATTACCGGGGGTCCATGACCACTGCTGCCCTGGTCCATCACTACACAGAGGTGAGCTGTGTCCAGTGCTGCCAGCAACCCCAGCTGGGGCAGCAAGACACACATGTCCAGTGTATCCCCAACCCACCCCAGCTACTGAAATCTGCTTGGCTGCCACCTGCAGGTTGGCGACGCGTCCCCCATCCCTGTGGTGCTGTACAGTGTCCCTGCCAACACTGGCCTGGACCTGCCCATGGAGGCTGTCATCACCTTGGCTCAGCACCCCAACATCATTGGGATCAAGGACAGCGGTGGGGACGTGAGTGGGGCAGGACTTTCCCAGGGCTGCTTACCACCAAACCTGGACCTAAGCTGGGAACAGGGAACTGGGACTTGCAGCCCTTCCCTGGAGCCCAGGGCTGCCAGGAGGCAGCCTGCAGCAAGGGGCACTGGGTGATGCCTGCCCCAGGGCATAGCATGTCTCTCCCCAGATCACTCGCATGGGGCTGATGGTCTACAAGACAAGGCAGGAGGATTTCCAGGTGCTGGCAGGATCAGCCAGCTTCCTGCTGGCAAGCTATGCTGTGGGTAAGTGCAGCTGCCCATCCTTAGCTGGGGGCACTGCCTGGGGGAGGCAGGTGAGAGACTGGGAAGGTCTGGCTAGGCACAGCATGCTGAGCTGCCAGTGTGTGTATCCTGGTGTCTCTAGGTGCCTCTGGGGGTGTGTGTGCCCTCGCCAATGTTCTGGGTGACCCACTGTGTCAGCTGGACCACCTGTGCCGCAAGGGCCAGTGGCAGGAGGCCCGTGACCTGCAGCACCGCCTCATTGAGCCCAACATGGCGGTGAGCAGGCAGAACCCCTGGGATGCTGAGGGGAGGGGGTGCCAGGCCATTATAGACACAAAGAATGGAAGTCCCTGGGGCTACAGTGGGTAGAGGGGTGGTTCAAGGGGACAGGATGGCACAGCACCTTGGCCAGCAAGCCAAGACGAGCTTGAGATGAGAAGGTGGGAAGTGCCAGCCCTGTCCTGTTAAAGAACAGCCTTAATACAGCCAGTCCACTGGCACTGGGCACTGCCTGACCCTCTGTGAGAGCCTTGCTGGCTATTTATAGGCAGCAGTGTATGGGCAGGAAGAGCTGCTCCTTCCTGGGCCCCTCACTCATCCCACTGTGGGTGGCCTGTCCCTTCTACAGAGTCCAATGTGCCACAGAGCTCCTGTGCAGAGTCTTGTGCAGGTGTGCTCTGCACCCCCACCCCACAGTAAGCACTCCATGGGGTGCTGCAGCCACCTCACAGCCTGCCAGCCCTGCAGCCCCACATGGGGAGTGATGGCGAGCAAAGGAGCAGGGGCTGCCCAGCAGAGCCCAGAGACTGTGCTGGCCCATGGGAGCCAGAAAGCCTCCACGCCCGCCCTCCCTCCCTCCCACAGGTCACCCGCCGGTTTGGGGTCCCGGGGCTGAAGAAGGCCATGGAGTGGTTCGGCTACTATGGAGGTCCCTGCCGTGCACCCCTGGCCCCTCTGAGCCCTGCCCAGGTTGAGGAGCTGAGGAGCACCTTCAGTGCCAATGGCTGGTTGTGAGGTGTTCTCCATGTGCCCCTTCCCACACCGGGAAGGGACAGGAGTCAGAGACCCTGGGAGCTGGGAACATCTTGGGGATGCTGGGAGGTGGCCAGGAGAGGGCTGCCCATGTTACTCTTTCCCATTGGACAGGGCTGCACTGGCAAAGTGGGTAGAGGAGGGCAACCCCAGGCCAGCCTGCATCCCTGCCAGGCCCCAGGGTCCTGTTGTCTTCGTCTGGGAAGGGGTGGATCCTTGTGCCATGGATAAACCTGCCATCTCCTCTCTGTGTCTGCAGTCCTGTCTGTGCAAGGCCCCCATGCCATCCCTACTCCCAGCAAAAAAGACATGGCACGGTGTTTGGCAACATGGTTTACTCAGCTGAGGCCCGTGCAGGCAGCAGCACAAGGCAGGGTCACAGCAAGGCACGGGACCCGGAGCAGACAGAGACTGGCAGGGAGGGCACGGTCCCTGCAGCGCCGGGACCCTGTGCCACAGCCAGCCAGACCGCACCGGGGGGGACGGTGAGCATGCAGTGGGGAGATGAAGGATGCATGTGGGGGGCAAAGTGGGGAACTGTGTGCCCCACGCCTGCCCCTATGCCATACCTCTATCCCCTCCCACCCTGCCCTGGCCCCCACAGCCCTGCTCGTGTCCCTCATTCCAGGCTCCAGCTGACCCTTCTGCTCGCTCACCATTGCTGCCATCCTCCACCAGCGTGCAGCAGACATGTGTCAGGCTGGGTACTCCCCAGTCCCTCTTGGTGGGGATGCTGCTGCTGATGTCCCCAAGGCAGTGGGTGGATGGGTGGATTGGCACAGGGATGAGGGGAACACAGCCTATTGGCTGGCCCTGAGAGCAGGCTGGGCTCTCTGAGGACACAGTATCACTGTACCCTGGGCATGCAGGGGGATGGTCAGTCACCCAGAGCTGAGGGTGCAGCCCACAGTATGCCCGGGGTGCCCACTCTGCCCCCAGGGCAGCAAAGTGAGCCAGGAGCTGCCCCTCTGGGACACGTGGCTTGGTCAGCAGCTTCCAGCCAAGGCACCCTGGCAGTGGGGTCAGGGACCAGTCTCTACCCCCTTCTCCAACCTCTGCAGCTGGCTAGCAGCCATACTGTTCCACAGTCTTCCCGGGGAAAGAGGGGCCAAGCCCCTGTCACCCTGTCCTTCTGCTGCTCCAGCAGGTGCCAGGGCTACAGCCAGAAAGAGAAGGCACCACGGCTGCCCCAGGGCACTTGGGTGGAGAGCAGAGGGTCCCATCCCCTCCAGCAGCAAGGGCTTGGCAGGAGGACGCTTGGAAGGGATGAAGGGCAGAAAGGCATCCAGAAGTGCCAGTTCCCTTCTCCAGGGCCAGCAGGGCCAGGCAGTGCCCAAGTAGGGGGTCCCTGCTCTGGTGGTAGGGGATGTGGGGCACCATCACGCTGTCAGGCTGTGGGCAGACTTGGAGGCACCCTGGGCCCTCTGGATGATGGCCGTGCACTTCTCCCGCCGCAGCAGCTTGTTGTTCTCAAAGAAGCCCTCGTTGCGGGGCACGCCATGGGAGCCATCAGGGAAGGTCAGGAGCCCTGGGGACGGGAGGGAAGGGCTGAGAGTGAAGAGGCAGGGAGCTGCACTCACTGGGGATGGGGCCAGGGAAGCAGGGCATGCTGGAAAGGGCTGTGCTGAGCAGGGGCCGTGCAGATGCCTGCACCATGGCACCAGCACTCACCGAAGCCATACACGCGCCCGCCCTTGAACTCGCCCTCAAAGGTCATGTTGTCACAGCGGGTGAAGACTCCAACGCCATTGAACTTGCCTTGCACAAACTCCCCCTCATACCTGTGTGGGATGATCCCCTGAGGCAGCAGCTCCCCACACCAAGTGGGAATGCCTGGGGAGGTGTATGCAGGAGTGCCCACCTGGAGCCATCAGAGAAGGTGAGCACACCGCAGCCGTGGAAGAGCCCGTTCTCAAAGTGCCCCACGTAAGCAGTGCCATCAGCAAATGTCAGCTGTCCAATGCCGTGCCTGCGACCTAGAGAGAGCAGAAACGGGCAGCACTGGACAGATGTGGGACCTGCCCCAGTTGAAGCTGAGCAGAGATGTGGGGTTTGCTTGTCCCCCAGCACAGGTGGCACCGTTCCCTCCTGCCACATCTCACCTTCTTTCCACTCGCCGCGGTACTCCTCCCCGCTGGAGTAGGTGAAGGAGCCTTTGGTGAGGGTCATGGCAACAGTCTCCGGCACAGCAGGACAAGAGCTGGCAGGGAGAGGCATAGAGAGCTGCTGGGCAGGGACAGCAGCTCAGCTTGCCCAGTGCCCTTGCATCCTCTCAGCTCGCAGAGAGGAGCCTGTCTGCCCTGGGGACAGCTTTGCTAGGGCACAGCACAGACGAGGACATGACCCAGGAGCACAGTTGCCCTGCCCAGGCTCTGAAACCCCAGCCGCCAGGTTCGGGTTGCTGCCCGCCCCACTGCAGGGCTCAGGGAGATGTGAGCCCACGCGGGTCACAGCCCTGTGAAACGTGAGTGAGTGGCAGGAAGAGGAGTGTGGCAGGAACTGGCTGCCTCTCTCATGGCACTCCAGCAGTACCCCAGAGGTCCTGCACAGTGCAGACTCAGGCCAGGCACCACTCTCAGTTCTGCTGGGGCAGTTCCAGGCAGAAACAAGCATTTTGGAGAGGAGATGCTTGCTGGACTGTGTTCAGTGGCAGTTTTCTGGAGAGGGAACAGAGAGGTTGTGGGGTTTCCAGATTCAGCATCAAGAATGGGCAGAGCCAGCTCAACCCCAGGTATGAGAGGTCACTCCTCCTAAGAGGAACAGCAGATATAGGATCCTGTGGCTTCAGGTCTTTGCTTGGCTACCCAGGGTTTGCAAACCTGCCTGCCAACAGCAAGCAGCCCCTGAAGCCCTGCACACCTCACAGAACCCTGCCAGGCAGCACAGCTCTCCCCAGCACACAGGGAAGCCACCAGAATAGAGACAGCCCCACAGGTGGGCTGGGCGCTGCCGCTCCAGCAGCTGCCGATGCAGCTCAGGCAGTGCCTGCAATGGGAAGGGCATCCCAGCATCTAAGCGGGGTCTATCTGCCCACAGCCAGCTGTGCATCACCCAAGAGGTGGGTACTGGACCACATGAACCAGCAGGACGCGGCACTCAGGAGCACAACAGGAACTTGCCAGGGCTTTGTGTACAGAGAAATGGCCCCAGCGAAGGCGAACAGCGACTGAAGAGTGCTCTCTGCTGATGGGAGGGACGGGAGCGCATCGCCGGCTCCCACCCTGCAGCCCGCCCGGCCATGCCAGGCGGAGGAAAGGGTGCTACGGCGGGCTGTGAACCAGGCCAGCATGGGCTGTGACACTTCACCCGGAGGACAGCACCCCACGAGCACTCCAGCCGCCCGCGCTGGGCTCCCAGCACCCCGAGCCTGCACGTACCGCGCCCGTCGCAAACAGGGACAGCGCGCCCGAACCGCACAGCGGCCGAGGGGTGCACGGCCCCGCGGAACCACACATCCCCGGCAAAGGCACGGACATCGGCCCGCGGGGGATGCACACACCCCACCTGAGGAGCGCGTCCGGGGGCGTGACCGCGCCCGCGGGTGATGCACACGAACCCCGATATACCGATACCCCGCCGTGTCTCTGTCCCCGCGGGTGATGCACCCGCACCCCGATGTACCGATACCCCGCCGTGTCTCTGTCCCCGCGGGCGATGCACTCGCGCCCCGCCGTGTCCGTGCACTCGCGGCTCATGCACCCACAGCGCGGTGTGTTCATGCACCCACGACTGATACACGCACGCCCCACCACCGGGACACGAGTGACGATGCTCAGCGGACCCGGTGCGTGCCCAGGAGTGGGGCGGGCGGGGCGGGCGGCGCAGGAACCCGCGGCCCGCGCTCACCTGGCTCCGCGCTGTCCACCGACACCGCTCCCCACCACGTCCCGCCGAGGGGCGGTGGCCGCCACCGCCCCTGCCAGCACCCCTCCCCGCCGGGCGGTGCCACGCCGCCAGCGTCCATCCCCACTCACCATTGGCTGTTTCCATGGCAACCACTAGCAACGCGACTGTTCATTGGCCAGCTGCCCAGCACGCCCTCGCCGGCCGCCATCTTTGTGTGGGGCAAGGAGCTCTCCATCGTGGGCGTGGCTGCAGAGGGGCAGCGCCCTCGCCCTGCCGCCATCTTTTGAAGGGCAGCAATGGGCACGGCCGCTCCAGAGCGTCCATCTTTATGTAGGGCACTGCCGCCAGCCGCCGCGGCGGTGTACGGGCGGCGAACACACCCTGGCCTCCCCGAACGAACGGCGCAAGACGCGAGAGCTGCCGAGCTCGCTCCAGCGGCAGCATGGCCGCAGCCGCCCCCGCGTTTCCGGCCGAGCGGGGCGTGGCGAGAAGGGCGGAGGAGCGGCCGGCGGGGTGTGGCGGGGGGCGGAGCGGCCCCGGGGGTGCCGTGACGCGGACGGAAGCGGAAGCGGTAGCGGCTGCACGGCGGAGCCCGGCGGGCGGCGCGATGGACGAGACGAGCCCGCTGGTGTCGCCGGAGAGGGCGCAGGGCCCCGACTACGGGCTGCCGGGGGGCGCCGTGCGCGCCCTCCCGCCCGCCGCGCCCCCGCCGCCCTCCCCTCCCGGCTCCCCTGGTGGCCGCGACCGCGAGCGGCAGCCGCTGCTGGAGCGCGGGGCGCGGGGCCCGGCGGCGGCGCAGGCCCAGGCGCAGGCCCAGGCGGCGGCGGCGGCGGCGGCAGCGGCGGCAGCGGCGGCCGCGCAGCGAGAGCGCAATGACTTCCCCGAGGATCCAGAGTTCGCCGACGTGGTGCGGCGGGCTGAGCTGGCCAGCGAGCGCGGCATCTTCCCCGAGCGCATCTCGCAGGGCTCCAGCGGCAGCTACTTCGTGAAGGATCCGCAGGGGGTGAGCTGGGCTTAGCCCCGCGTGGCCGACCCGGGGGTGGGGCGGCCCCCGTCCCTCCGGAGGGGTGGTGGGAGCGGCCGGAGCTGCTCTGAGCCTCCCCAGGGACAAGTACACTGGGACCAGCAGCGAGAGTGCGGGGGAGCAGTGTCCAAGTGCTGATTCAACCTCATCTGCGGCTTTGTGCCCAAAGAGGAAGGTCATCCCCTCCCGCAGGTCCGTACATCAGCATCTGAACATAGTGTGTCCAGTCTCAGGGCTGTGACTCTGTGTGCTGAACTGGTTTTAGCCTGTTTTTTTGAACTGAGTGAGATATTTGTTTGTGGCCGTGTGGTTGGCATAGTGGAGACAGAGTCCTTGGCGTGTAGCTGGTCCCCTATAGACCTGGTCAGCTGTGTGGCAGCCGTCTTTGTGCCACTGACGGGATGAGTGTGCAGCACAGGCTGGCTTGTCTTGTGACCTGCTGCTCCCTGCCCAATTACTTGAGCTGGTGCTGTTTCCTGTGACTCCCTTACCACATGGATGCTTCCAGGGAAGCAGGAGTGAGCTTTGTGGTCTCTGGTGTGTCCTAGTTTTGCCTCTCTGGGTGAAAGCTGGTGCCTGGAAACTGTGGCAGGCAGCTCCCAGCTCAGCTTATGGCGTGTGGGGAAATAACACTTGTGCCACCGCCTGGCTCCCTCCTATTGCCCAATATGAGACTTGGAGTGGGCAGCCAGACGAGCTGACTGGGGATTGCAGCTTGTAGGCTGTCTGGGTGTAGAAGAACCAAGCTCAAGGACAGCTGCTGGAACATGAGTGTGAAGAGCCAAAGTCTGTGTACTGCTGGTGTTGTCAGCTGGCAAGCCCCTTAGATTATTCTGCTGTCGGCAAACATGGTGTGTGACTGGTTGCTGTGATTGCTGCCCAGGGTTACCAAAAACATCCCACTGTTGGCATGGGAGAGAGTGTGTCACGTAGATATTGTGGGCAGCAGGGGGAAGACATTGGGGGGAAGAACTTTCCTCTTTGATTGTTTCCCTTGAGGCTACTAAGGCCTGAGTTGTTCCAGTTGGGCTGTGCTGCCCAGCCCCAGTGGTTATGATCACCCCACTGCTAGCTGCTCCTCTGTGCTGGCCGGGCTCCCTGTGCCTTGCTGCTGGCACCAGGCAGACCTGTTTTCCCTGTCAGTGCTGCTCTCAGCACGGGTCTGTCTGGAAGGGGATGCTGTTCTGCCAGGCCTCTGGTTTCCGCTTCCATGCTGTCCCTGCCTGGCTGGGCCTTGCTCTGCTGGAGTGGTTCCATGGAGCACAGGGCTTGATGCTGCCAGAGCTCCTGACAGGGCTCTTTGTGGGCTTATATCCAAGGATGGGTTGACAGTCATGTGACAGCCCTGTGGGGCTGGTATGAGGGATTGCCTTCCTGCCTGCCTTGGGAAAGTGGTTCTACCATGTGATCTGGACATGGCTCAAGTGATCCTCTTCCCTCAAACCCCTCCTTTCTGTCTTCCTGCTAGACAAAACCTTGGTTCTGCTTGCTCTGGCCTGGCTTTTGGCCCCTGACAGACTGAGATTGCATTGAGGTTCCCTGCTGAAGCACTGGGACTCATCTTCTACTTCCACATTCTGGCATGAGCTCAGCTTGGGGAAGTGATGCCCACTCAGGCCAGGGATAGCCGTAGCTTTGGGGAGAAGGCCTGGTTGCATGTGCTGCTGAGTCACACCAGAGCAGGGACTTCTAGCCCCCCAGAGATGCCTGACTTGTGGGGCCTTGCGCCTATCCCAGCCCTTCTCTCTTCTATGTGCCATGGCAACGCTGGCTCAGTGGTGGTGCAGTTGCCCCACACAAGGCTTCTGTGGCCTCTGTGGCAGTGGGGTACCCATGCTGCTGTCCTCACTGTTGGGTTGGTGTATGCAAGGCTGGATTGAAGGGCTGGGAGTGCTGCTGGTACCAGCTGGTGCCCAGTTTTTGAGTTCCCTGTGCTCTCTCATCCACAGTGTATCCAGAGAGCCAACCCTTCTGCTAGACCCTCCAGCACCGAGCCCTTGGCTTCTCAGGGGTCCTGCAGGTGCTCAGCTGTGGTCAGTTTGGGATCAGTTCTGTTCAATGAATTTTTGAGCCAGGGCAGGAATTGCTATCCCTGTCCCTTTTCTGTGTGGACATAATGACGATGAGCAGTAGCTCTCCCCAGCCATCCAAAGGTCACGGGAATGAGACCAATGTGTTTACCAGGAGACTGCATCATCGCTGGTAATTTTTTTGGATCCATTTTTTTGGATGCATGTTAGATATAAAGGTCTCTCTCTGGGCAGCACCCTGCTCTTGTGAAATGGGGTACTGACTGGAGGGGGGTTCTTCCCAGCTCTGCCCACCTCCCTCCCAGGAGCTGTGGGGTTTTGCCTGGTTCCAGGAGGCTGGTTATTATCCTAATGAGGGGCAGTTCTGGGCCTGTTTCATAGTGTCCCTGCTATGGGCTGGGAAGATGTCCCATCTCTGCCAACTTCCTGGACTCAGCCCTCTTCTCTCCCATTCACAGAAAATCATTGGCGTCTTCAAGCCCAAGAATGAGGAGCCATACGGGCAGCTGAACCCCAAGTGGACCAAGTGGCTGCAGAAGTTGTGCTGCCCGTGCTGCTTTGGGAGAGACTGCCTTGTCCTGAACCAGGGTTACCTGTCAGAAGCAGGTGCCAGCCTGGTAGACCAGAAACTGGAACTCAACATTGTTCCCCGCACAAAGGTGAGGGAACAGCTGCTGGGGTCTTGTTCTGGGGAGGCTTTTGTGTGCTTCCACACAGCTCTGCTTGCACCTTATCTTGTGGCACTGCTGACCTAGGAGATCTAGTGCTCTAGACTGGGACTGTTCCTGCTCAAACCATGGGGATCCTTGTGCTTGGCAGAGCTGTGGGAAATGCTGTGTCTTGGTTTTATCAGGCAGTGCTGTGACTTGTCAGAGGGCCCTGCTGACTGTGCTCATGTCCCTCCAGGTGGTGTATCTGGCCAGTGAGACCTTTAACTACAGTGCCATAGACAGGGTGAAGTCCCGAGGAAAGAGGCTGGCCCTGGAGAAGGTGCCGAAAGTTGGCCAGCGCTTCAACCGCATTGGTCTGCCACCCAAGGTAGGGCTGCCAGCCTCCATGCCTGCCTGTTGGCACCTCCCTGGCCTCTGTGGCCTTCTGTAATGCAGCCTGTAATCCTTGCTTCAGGTGGGCTCCTTCCAGCTCTTTGTGGAAGGCTACAAGGATGCAGATTACTGGCTGCGGCGGTTTGAAGCCGAGCCGCTCCCAGAGAACACCAATCGGCAGCTGCTGCTGCAGTTCGAGCGGCTGGTGGTGCTGGATTACATCATCAGGAACACAGGTAGGGCCAGCTTCCTGGCACTGGATGCTGCCTGCTCCTTCATGTCCTTACCATGCTGGAGAAAGGGGAGGGAGATAAGGTCTGGTGTCTTTTCCCTGCACCCGAAACTCCTCTCCCCTTAGTTGCTGCTGGGTGACATCTGCCTCTCGGTAGAGTGCAGCTGCTGGGCTGCTCACCACCTGAAGCTCTGGCTGCTGGCCAATTTATTGCAGGCCTGGATCTACCACAGTGCTGAGGTAAAAGTTTTCCAGCTGTGAGGATCCAGGAACATCCAGAAATCCAGCACCTAACTGTACCCCTGTATCCCATTTTACACCCTGTGTTCCTGAGTTTCTGCCAAGCTGGAAGGGATTGAGGTTGCACGCTGGGGCTTGCAGGTTGACCTTTCTCTTGGGAGCTGGCAATATGTGGACCTCTAGGGCTGCTTGTGAGGGGCTGCTTCCCAAGCAGCAAGTTTAAGGGCTGTGGGAGTTTGTGCCTAAAATGTATCTGTCTCTGGGTCAGAGGAGGACTAGTCTTCTGCCCAGCATGGTGCAGGGAGGCCCTGGTGCTAAGACAGCTGGTTTTACCTCCTTGCAGATCGGGGCAATGACAACTGGCTCATCAAGTATGACTGTCCCCTGGACAGCGCGGGTGTGCGGGTGAGTGACTTCTCCTGCTCAGGGGCAACACAGGGACTTTGCTCCTGAAAGCTGCCTGCTTGGCAAGCAGGACAGGAATTTCCCATCTAGCTTGGGTTTCCAAGTGTGCTGAGGCCTGATCTTGTCTCCTGGGCCTTTTGTTACTTTTTGTGTTTGTGGCTTAGTGGGACTTCATGAGGATACAGCTGAACTCTGTGGGGGAAACTGGTGTTGCTGGACCTTGGAGTGGGGTCTGAGAGGGAAACAGCTTTGTCCCCCTTCCCACCCAAAGCAGACTGTGCTTCCCTGTGGTTAACCACAGGCTCTTGCATGTAGCATGGCAAGAGGCTGCTGTGTCTCTGTGATAGCCAGGGCAGAGATCCTGACAGTGGGGCTGGAGGGAGTAGGAGAAGAACTGTTCCTGCTGGGAGGACCTCCTTGTGACATGCTTCACTTCCTTCCAGGACAGCGACTGGGTGGTGGTGAAGGAGCCCATCATCAAGCTGGCTGCTATAGACAATGGTTTGGCCTTTCCCTTGAAACACCCGGACTCCTGGAGAGCATGTGAGTCCCTCAGGCTAAACCAAGGCATCATGGCGAGCCCTACAACTTCATGCTTGAGCATCTTCCTCAAGGGCTGTAGAGGAGAGAGCTAGGGCTGTGCCTCTGAAACTTCTGGGTTCATGGGTAGTTCCTCAGCAGATACTGTAGAAGGCAGATGCTGGACCCTGTGTCCCAGATGCAAGGAATCTACCACCCAGGGGCATGTGGCACCATGCGTTGCTTTCCCCAATTCTAATGTCTCCTGCTTCCTTCCACAGATCCGTTCTACTGGGCATGGCTGCCCCAGGCCAAAATCCCCTTTTCACAAGAGATCAAGGACCTGATTCTTCCCAAGATCTCAGACCCCAACTTTGTCAAGGACTTGGAGGAAGATTTGTATGAGCTCTTCAAGGTGAGCTGGAGGAGTGGGTGAAGATTATGTGGGAGGAGGAAAATGGGAGTGGTGTTGGGGAGCTCCCTGTCAAGGTTGCAGGGACAGAAAGGTGGTCAAGCTCCTGACAGTGTTTCTAGGCTGAGGCACATCAGGGTTATCCTTCTTCCAGGAGCTGAAGATTCAATTGAGAGAAGCAGGAAGCCCATGGGACAGGACAGGGGAATAAGCATTTTGTTCATAGCATGAAGCAGTGAGTGAATCTCGTTGTATTCTTTGCTCTCTCTCTCTTGCAGAAAGACCCCGGCTTTGATAGAGGACAGTTTCACAAGCAGATTGCTGTCATGAGAGGCCAGGTAAGCTGTGCATAGGGAAAACAGATGGATGAGGTAGGAATACTTGTCCTGCCTTTGTATCAGGAAGGGTGCTGGAGTGGATGCTCTTTGGCAGGGCATATCAGGCAGTGCTCTGTTGTGCCATACAGATCCTGAACCTGACTCAGGCGTTGAAAGATGGGAAGAGTCCACTGCACCTGGTTCAGATGCCACCTGTGATTGTGGAAACAGCGCGTTCCCACCAGCGCTCCACCAGTGAGTCCTACACGCAGAGCTTCCAGAGCCGGAAGCCTTTCTTCTCATGGTGGTAGCTGTGGGAGCCACAGGCAGGGCTTGGCCACCTCGGACTAGCACTGCGAGAGGAGCTGGGCCACTGCTGGGACTCGACCTTCAGCATAGAGCGAGCAGATGCGGCTGGAAGAACCTGCAGCTGAACTGGAGGAGCCAGGCAGATTGGGCATGGTGCCTCCCTAGCTCCACTGGAGCTTGGTGCCCTGCCTGGGGCAGAGGCCAGGGGGAGGTGTGGGAATCTGCCAGGAACTGTGGCATGGTTGGGACCCTGCTCCTGCCTCTGTTCCTTGGCCTGCATGCGGTTCTGAGCACCCCTGCTTGGGGCTGGGAGGAACAGGCTACCTGAGCCAGGATCCGTCCAGCCCTTTCACCAGCCACTGGCCCTTTTTTTTTTCCCCACCATGCCAGCTGCCAGGCTGGGAAGGCCTTTAGCAGGTGATACCCCCTCTGTTTCCCTGAGGGTGTGCTGTACTCCTCCACTGTCCCTCCGCTGCCCCAACCCCGTGCACGCTGCTTTCCTCAGGGGGAGTTCCTGCCGCCCACTGGTGTAGCGGGGACCGCAATGAACGGTTGTTCTCTGGCTAGAGGCTCGAGGAGGGGACATAAGAGGGACAACACATGGTATTGGCTTGGGTGCTGTTAGACAGTAAGGGGAAAAAGGTGCTGGCTTGTCCCTGTGAAGAGCAGGTGGCTTTGCAGAGCTCTCCCATGGGAGCTCTCCCCTTCTGCCCCAGTCCATTTCTCCTGCCTGGTCTCCATGGCTGCTCTCGCTTGACTTTTTCCCCTCTCCCAGCAAGCTTCCTGGCTGCTGTGCAGCCAGCATGGTGCCAGCCTTGTCTGTGCCTAGGGACCCTCTGAGGGGCAGGGGCTGCCAGGGAAGGGCCAGAGGGGCTATTCCACCACATGGGTGGGAGCACTGGGGAACCAGCATGGACTCCTGGCTGCCCTGGAGCTGACAATCTCGTAGGCCTGCTGTGCGTGGGGGAGGCAAGGAGCCCCTCCCTCATCAGCAGCTGCTGAGTTGTATAAAATAGCACCAGGGCTGCTGCCTACACCTGCTTGCCTTGAGCTCTGAACTTCTCAGGCTGCTGGGGAAAAGTCAGTGTTGGGTCTTGTTGTCCTGTTAGCCCATCTTTGGGGAGTGAGAGGGATGGAGGCAGGTGAACCTGGGAAGGCAGAGCAGCTGCTTTTCTCTTGCAATGGGAAGGGGGCTCAGCACTGCCTGTATAAGCACAGAGGGGACAGCAGTGGAGATCCCAATTCCCCAGCCAGGCCCGGCTGCATTTGACTGACCCAAAATGTATTGTTCTAATGCACTGTAGAAATGTATGTAATGTATTTAAACCATGAATAACAGAGCTGCCATTCAGCTGGCTACATCTGCGTCTCTGCAGCACCCTAGAGCAGGTCGGGGCTCCTCAGCCTATGGCTGGTATCCATATGTACCTGCACAGGGATGCACTAGCCTCCTGCAACTGCTGGAGATGCTGCAGGACAGAGTCCCTTTCCTGTGTGCTCATGCTGGGCATTGAGGGCAACTAGCTGCCCAGGCTGTCCCTTGGCATCCTGTGTCTGCAGGCCCTGCTTCAGTCTCTCCTGGGCCCAGTGGCTCTTGGAGAAGGGAGCTCTGGAAGCTGGAGATGAGGCTGCCCAGCTGCCACTTCTTTTTGAAGAGGCTACATTCAGACTTCAAGGCTGCTTTCTGCAGCTCCTTCTCCTTCAGCCACAGGAACAGGCCTGGAGCTTTGCTCTTTTGGCAGCGAGGCTGGATACCTCCTGCTTCAGCTCCTTCAGATTCAGAAGGTCCCCCATGGCTTCTCCGTTTCCTGGGTGCTATACTCTTCCAGCTTGGCCAGCAGAGAAATCTTTCCCTGGCAGAATGTCTATTATCTCATCCAAACATTCCTTCTCATGAAGGGCAGCATTTAGCTTGTTCTTCAGTTGTCCCTGTGACTGTGCCAGGGCATTGTGTGACTGCACTGGAACAGATTGCCCAGAGAGGCTGTGGAGTCTCCCTCGTAAGAGATATTCAAGAACCATCTGGATGCAATCCTGTGACATCTGCTCTAGCATGACCCTGCTTAAGCAGGGATGTTGGAACAGACCTGTGGGTCATCTGTTCCAGCCTGACCCGTGGTGTGGGGCTGTCTCCTTGCACTAGGTGCCGTACAACTAGCCTGGACCATGATTCTGCCACTCAGGGATGGGCAGGACACAACCAGAGTCTCACCCAGCCACCACTGTCCACCCTTTATTAACCATTCACTGCACCCTGCTTAGTACACTTAGGGTCCTTGGACAGCTGCACTACACGGTAGGTGATGCTACATGGACCCCGAGCCCGTCTCGCCCCCGCAGTTACGCTCCAGCTTCTTCTCCGCGATCCTGCGGGCAAGAGGTGTGTGTTAGCGGCGTGGCCGAGCCGCACTTCCCCTCGGTTGCCGCACCGCTGCGGGCCGTACCTACCGAAGGTGTTCGAAGCACCGTAGCGCTGCATACCCCACCGCCGGGCTGGGCCGGTCGTCGCCGCCGCCGAAGCCGCCGCAGGGCCCGTGCCATGCGCCGCTGGCCCGCGTACCGCCAGACCAGGTGGGCGCGCTCCTCAGGCCGCTCGGCCCCGCCGCTCCGGAACAGGCTCCGCAGCTCTCGTAGCCCCACGCCCTGGAAGATGTTGGCCGAGGCCCGCTTACGGGCGCGGGCTGGGTGCGCCGCCCGTCCTCGGAGAGTCGCTCACCACCGAGGCTGGAGTGCCCATGGCTCTGGCCGTGGCGGGTACCGAACAGTCCTCCTCAGGCTCCGGTCTCGCCCCCAGATCCGGTCCGCCTCGGACCGGCGCGGATGCCCAGTGAGGACGGGGGGCCGTCGGGGGAAGGGCGGTCCGGGACGCCGGGCAGGGGGCCAGCCGCGCAGGCGGGGCCGCCCGGGAACGCGGGAGACGCCCCGGCTCGGGCCGGGACACGCAAGTCCGGTCCCGCCCTGCCCAGGGGCGCTGGGCCCCGCCGTGATCTAATTTCGCTCCACCGCCGCCCCGCGCCCACGGCCCCTCGCACAGACCTGGCGGTGGCGGCTCCGCCTGGTGCTCGCTGCTCTCCCGGACCCGCTTCGCGCAGCCGTGCCGGGGTCCCGCCACAGCCGAGCACCCCATTCATTCACTTCCCCGCGTGCCGCCCCATCCCCTGGCCAATCCCCGCCCGCCTCTCGCTGCCAGGACCAATCGGCACCGAGGGGCGCGGCTGTCCCGCTCCGCCGGGGAGGCCACGTGGCGCAGATGACGTCACGGGCGGGGTACGAGGCCTCGCCCTCGGGCGGGGCCGCGCCGCGCCGCGCCGCGCCCCGCTCCGAGGGGAATCCCGGATGACGTAAGGGGAACCCCGGCGCGCGCCCCCCGCCGGCCGCCGCACGGGGTCCCGGTGCGCTGTCCCTGGACCCCGCCGTCGGCATCGGTCGCCGTCTCCCACGTCCTCCCGCCGCCCCGCGCGCCCCTCGTTGTGGCCCCCACCGGCCGCAGCAGGACGGGAGGGGCGCGGCGATCCCCGCCCGACGGCGCATCCGCCGCATCCTCGGGTGTCCGATGGGCTGGCGGGAGGTGCGGCGGGGCGCGGAGGCGGGGCTGGGAGGAGAGGAGAGAGGCCCCGCGAGGGGAGGACCGCTAAGTGCCAGATGTTTGGCAACGGGCAGGGAGGAAGTCGCTGCCGGGTTCCTGAGTCCCGCCCGAGCCGCGCCGGAGCAGGCAGGGCCGCGCCATGGCCCGCACAGCTCCCCCGACAGTGCCGCCGCCCCCGGGGCCGCCGGCCCGCGGCTCCCTCAGCCTCCATCGCGCCTACCTGCGGAGCCCGCTGGGCCTGCTACGCCTGGGGCAGCTGGCTCTGGGCGCTGCCTTCTGGGTGACGGTAGCGGCTCATAAGTACGAGGGGGCGGCCCACTTCGCTCTGTTTGCCGCCGTCCTGGTCTGGCTCCTCACCCTGGCCCTCTTCGGGCTGAGCCTGCTGGGGCGCTGGGAGCTGGTGCCCTGGTTGGGCTCCCGCTGGCTCCTCACCAATCTGGTGCACGACCTGGCACTGGGTGTGGGGCTCTACGCAGCTGCCACTGGCATCATGGGTCACAAGGCCAAGCAGAGGAGCTTTTGCAACCTGCCGGGCTACAGCCAGCACTGCCTGTACAGTGCCTACCTGAGCGCCTCCATCTGCGGGGGCATCACTGCCTGCCTGTACCTCTTCTCCGGCCTCTATTGTCTGTCACGGCGTTGCCAGGACCAGCGAGACATCATCTGAGACCCCACGCCACTTGGCTCCCCTGCTCAGCAGCAGACAGAAAACAACCTGTCTTTGGGATGAAATGACCCTGCCACCCCATCCTCTCCTGGCTGACTGCACTGCAATTCCTCCAGAGACTCCTGCACAGACGGATGGACAGACAGAGGCCTTTGCTGAGCACGGCTTCCCCTGCAGCGCACTGAGACAGCATGGACACCCAGCCACTGAACAGCCCTTCTCCCACCGCTGGAAACACATAGGCTACTGCAAGTGGAAGGACCCAAATGGAGAGCCCCTATGAGGGATACCAATCTTTGGGAGACCCCCTGGGACTCAAGCCAAAATCTGCTGCCCCTGGTCTTGCAGATGCTGCCTTTTCAGGTGGGTGCTGACATTTCCCTGGGGTGCAGGGGGACTGGCCTGGGGGAGCTGAGCTAGGGGCAGCAGTGCCTAGTGGAGTTGGATGGGCATAAACCCCCCTGGCCTGCTGGCAGTCCTGTCTTGCCATTCCAGCTGCATGGCGCCTCCACAATTCCCTAAGGGAGGCTCTGAACTTGGCTTCCCCAGCCTGGGCCCCTCATTCTGTCTGCCGTGAAAACATCCTTCATCTTATTGGAGCCCCAAAGGGCTCAGCGCCTCCCTGTCCTGCACCCAGGTACTGCACAGATCCAGCACCCAGTCCACTGTGGAGACTGAGCAGGGCAGCAAGACTTGCATTCTGCGGAGGGAGGGAAAGGACAAGTGGAGTCACAACCTGTCCTGTGACCCTTAGGTCTCCAGCCCAGGAGTTTGTACAGACCTGGGATGGGGCCAGGTGCCCCAGGGTTTGAGGGGCCTGTTATGGGGTTCTCTCCTCCTGCTGTCCCTGCAGAGAGGTTTGTGGCTCCAAGCCACCCAGAGCCACTGAACCAGCCCTGGGGCCAGGCTACTCCAAAAGGGACAGAAACAGCCTCGCTGATGGTTCTGGAGACCAGCCTGCAGCCCTGCCTGTCTCTGCCGCACTTGTTTATCATCCTGGAAAATTTTCATCTCTGGACTCTCTGTGACTGGGCAATGCCTGGACAGTGTGGTGAGGTGGAAGGATGAGCATTGCAGCATGGCAGTGCTAGGCTGTGCTGGCACTCTTGAGATGGGGGAGCTGGGGCCAGGCATTGTGGGAGCACAACCTGTCTTGGAGAACAGAAGAGGACACTGGCACTGGAGCCAGCCCAGCCCTGGATCAGCCTCCACAAGCCACCAGGTGCCAAGCTCTGACGAGGCCATGTAGGGCTGACTAGAGAAATGGGCAGCCAGAGACAGAATTTTTGGAGCAGCATGCTAGGGCTGCCCTGTCACAAGCCCTCCTCACCCTGCCTGGAGGCAGGTCCTCTCTGTCACTCCTGGTGCAAGGGAGGGTCTGCTCCATTCTCAGTGCAGACTCAGATCTGTGAGATGGGTGTCCCCAGCAGCTGACCACAGCTGCCTGTTGCCTGGGGTTTCCTGGAGGCTTTTTGAGGTGAAGAGCAGCAGCCATGATTCCCCTGAGGGCTTGAAGGGGTCTGGGATTGGTACTGGGCCACCACTTCCATTGTGATGTGCTGTCCCAGTGGATCATGCTCAGGGGCCCTGCCAAACCCTGGGCCTTCCCTGGGTAGGAACGTGCTCTCTGTGCCCTGTGTCAAGGCTGGTCCCTGACACTGCCTGCCACTGCCTTACTCTGGTGCAGCCCTTGGCCCAGGCTGTCCAAAATACCCTCGGTGCTCCTGCCACCACAAGTGCCTTCCCCTGGCTTTCTGCAGCCCTGTCTGTCACCCCAGCTCTTCCCCTTACAGCCTCCTTTCAGGTGCCAATGGATTCACCTTCCAAATAAAGCAATGTTGGCGCTCACTGAGTGTCTGGGACTTTGTGCTGGGGACCTGCTGCGTATGAGGTCTGAGCTGAGATCACACTCAGCTCTGTAGCCCTGCACCCTAGGGCCTCTCTGCTTGGAACCTCTGGCAATAGTCACAAAGTCTTGGGGTGCTCTGGAGTCACAGGCAGGCTTCCTGATGATGAGCCACTGCTCCTAACAGAGAGGCTTAAGCCTCTGCCCTTGGGGACAGGGGTTATCCCTGGCCCTGTTGCCTTTCCAGAGACAGGACATAGCCTGATGCTAACATGGGGCTCCAGACAGACCAGACGGAGGCCAAGTCCCTAGGGTTCTGTAGCTATGGGATGTTACTGAGGACAGGATGTAGTTGCATTCCTAAGGGCCTCGTCACTCTGTGCTGAAAGGGCCCTCTGTCCCAGGGACAGGGCACCACTGGGCAGTCATGAACACGCTGACTGGCCCTTGGTGGGTCAGGGGCCAATAGAGGGCTGCCAGCATCTCCTAGGACTGCCTGCAGTTCTGGGACACACTGTTGCGACAGTCTTGGACCTGGACCCGCAGCTGGGGTGTCACTGGGTCCCCAGCGTTCTGCCCATGGGACACATGGGTTCATCAGAGGCTGCAGGCAGCTGGCAGCAGCATTGTACCCTCATAAAGCCAGCATAAAGTTACAACAAGGTTACAGCTTTTGGCATCAGATGAAGCCCAGGATCCCCAGAGCACCCTGGGAGCCAGCACCCCTGCTGTACTGCAAGCACCTTTTAGGACAGCCCATGGTGTGTGGAGCAGTGTGAGCAGGGCTGCTGGGCAGGACAGTTCCCGTGCAGCTTTGGGGGCATGAAGGGGCAGCAAATGGGCTGCCAGCCATGCTCACGGGCCTGTGGGGAGCCCCTGCTCCCTTCCAGGGACTCCGGTGTGACGCTGCTCCCTGGTCTCTGCTCGGGGAGAAGTGGCCCAGCAACCTCATGGGGACAAACCCACCGTGCCCAACACAGCTGGATGCAGGCCATGCCAAGACCCAGGTGGAACTGAGCCCTGAACCAGGATTAGACCCGGATCATTGCCCAGCCCTGGACTGGGACCGGATCCAGGCTGTGACCGAGCCCTACACCAGAGCAGACCCCAATCGGGACCGGGCCGGGACGCTGAGCAGCCCCGGACCAGGGCCGACCCCCGTGTCCAGACCGGGCCCACCGAGACTACACCTCCATCCCCAGACCCAGAGCGGCCCGCAGGGCGCAGCACGGAGGCTGGCAGAGCCCCGGGCAGAGTTCCGGCGGGGCGGCCCCGGTAGGGCCCGGTCGCGGCCCGTTCCGGCGGGGCGGGGCTCACGGCCCGTCCGGCCCGCCGCTCCCATTGGCCGCGCGCGGGGCTGACGGCGCGCCCGGCCGCGTCACGGGAGCGCGCGGCGCTGTCGGGCCGAGCGCGGCCGGGCCGCTCGGCTCCCGGTCCCGGTATGCAGGCGGTGGAGCGGGACGGGGCGGCAGGCGGCCCCGAAGGGGCGGCGGGAGCTGGTGAGGCTCCGCCGGAGCCGCCACCGCCCAAGGGCGCCGCTGCTTTCGACCTACTGGAGCTGGTGCGGAGCTACCGGCGGCTGGAGCTCTACCTGGAGCCGCTGCGGGACGCCGCCGACGGTGTCCGCTCCCTCCTCCGGTAGGTGCGGTCTGGGCCGGGATCGCGACCGAGTCCGAGACCGTCCCCGGGGTCTCATGTCCCTTCCTTCCCCCCTCTGGCAGGTGGCAGCGGCCTGCGTGCTCCCTGCTGGTCTGCCTCGGCCTCAACTTGCTCCTGCTCACCCTCGGCCAAGGTGCGTGTGGGGGCTCGGGGCCGGTCCCCGTCCCGGGCGCTCCGGGCTGACGTGTCCCGCCTCTTGCAGCCGCCTGGTTCTCGGCGCTGGCCCTGCTGGTCGCGGTGCCGGCGCTGCTGGGTTACCTGCAGGAGTCGTGCCGGGCGCGGCCCTCGGAGCCCGAGCTGGTGCGCAGGAGGTTCCACAGCATCCGCAGGGAGGATCTGCGCAAGGTGCAGCTCTCGCGGCAGGAGGCCATCGCCCAGGTCAAGAGCTTGTGAGTCCCCGAGGCCGCCTCGGCAGCCAGAAAGGCTTCTTGGAGGCTGTGGGGGGCTCCTGCCGGTTTGGCTCCTGTATCCCGTGTGAGTGTGGGGAAGGAGGGTGTGTGTTTTTTTTTTTTTTGTGACTGTCTCATTTGCAGCCTGATCCAGCTGGAGGGGTTTCTGAACGGGATGTGCTGCAGCTGTGAGGCAGTGTACCGTGTGCTGTACTGGGAGAACCCCACTGTCTCTTCCCAGTGAGTAGTATGGGGTCAGGGACCTTGTGGTGGGCATGGTGAGGAGAGGGGCTCAGCCAGGCCTGTGATGCTGTGTTTGATTTGTTTGGTACTTGGAGGTGGAACACCAGATGAGGGAAGGAGTTTTATGCTGTTTTGTGAGTTGCTCTGACTTGACCACAGTGCCCTGCTGCTTTCCACAGATTTTATGGGGTGCTGTTGGGTACTATCTGTGTTCTCTACCTGCTGCCCCTCTGCTGGGTCCTGGCCATCCTCAACAGCACCCTCTTTCTGGGCAACACCCAGTTCTACCAAGGTATGAGACCTGGCTGGAAGTGCCCCATGTGGGTTGGGTTGGGGAAAGGCCCTCTGAAGCCTGGGATCCTGCCCTGGATCTCTCCCTCACACAAGCCCACTGTCCCATGTCAGGCTCTGCCATAGACCCTGAGCCCCCCTGAAGGCACTGATGTCCTGGGAGTGGTGTTGTGTGACCTAGGGTGGGTGGTGTGGTCCCAAGGGCTCAGCTGTTGGAGGTGAGAGTCTCTCCTGATGTGTGTCCCAGCTCAGTGCTGTTTCCTTCTCTTCTCTGTGGTGTGGCAAACCAGGGCCTGTCAATGCAGGCTGTGTGTGAGCCTCTCCACCCCTCTTGATCCCTGACCCTGCTCTTCAGGAGTTCAAACACATTCAAGTGCCTGTGGCAGTATATGACACAGGCCTGAAAACGTGCCACTGGAAGGGAGAGGAGCCCTCTCCTGTGGCTCGTGCTGGAGGAGTGTTGGATCTGTCTGAGCTGTGACATTGGCCCCTTCCATTCCCTGTACTGAGCTGAGGCAGGTGGTGGGGAGATTCTTTTCTGCCCTAACTTTGATGTGTGAGCTGTGTTAGCTCAGGACATCTGATGAGTGAATGACATCTGTCAATGCATGCCCCCTTGCCCCTGAGCCCTGGAGATCAGGTCTTGCAACTAGCTTTTGTGTGATGTGGCTGGGAGTAGGGAAATGACACTCTACTCCAGCTGCATTCCCCTCTTAACTAGTGATAATGGAGCTCAAGGCCTCCATTGAGCAGTGTGTGGGCTCCAAACCCCTCGAGAGGACTCCAGAACCTGCTGAACCCCTGCCACCAGCTGCTGCCCCAGATCGGACGCCCACCCCCACCAGTGCAGAGGTGAGACAGGGGCAGGGCTGGCAGTCGTGGGGTGGGAGCTGCAGAGTCAGCCCTTGGGGCAGACTATGCTTGTGTCCCTCGACACACAGATTTCTTCCAGCTGCTTTGCTGGCAGCCTGTGAGCCACTCCTGAGTTACTGCTCTCTGCCATGCGAGCTTGGCTCAGTCCTTTTGCCACATGTAAGGATATGGTCTGAGGAGGCAGGGTCTCCTTCTGACACTTGTGTCATCTGTGAGGCTGCCTGGGATCCATTGTCCTGGAACCTGCTCAGAAGTGTGGGGGTACCTTTGAACAGAGGTGGGCGAACAGCAGAACTGGATTTGTGAATCTCTTGTAGGACCTTACCCCTGGCAGTGTGGAGGAAGCAGAGGAAGCAGAACCTGATGAAGAGTTCAAAGATGCTATTGAGGTTTGAGGCTGGTTGGGGTGGACTGTACCTGCAGGGCAGCTGAGGTGGGAAAGGGACAAAGACCTTGTTGGGCAAACTGGGTGCTCAGGGAGAGTGACTGTGGGTTTGGGTGCCTTTGGGTCTGTGTGTACTCACTCTCCTCTCTGTCCCATGCTGCGGGAGAAGGAGAACCAGCTGCTGGTCATGGTGAGTACTGCCATGCCAGGGTGTGGTATCTCCTCCCAGCTGGAGCTTTGCCTGTTTTGCTGGTGGCTTGTGGAAATAAATGCCAGGTTGAGCACCCTGCTAGTTGGGTGTCTGCTCTGGCATGGGCTACCCTGCAGCCCTCAGTGTGCCCCCAGCCACCCTGCTGTGCTCAGCTGGATCTGCTCCCTGCAGGAGGATGATGAGAGTTCTCAGTGCTCAGCAGATTTTGACCTCAGCCTCCCAGACAATGGTTTTATGAGCAAAAATGAGGTGATCCGCAGCAAGGTGTCACGGCTGACCGAGCGCCTGCGCAAGCGCTACCCCAGCAACAACTTCGGTGAGTTTGGGAGCAGGTGCTTCTTGGGGAGCTCAGCAGTGTGGGGTCTGTGCTGCCTCCAGTGGTGACCATTGGACTGGGAGTGGAGAGAGTGGTGTGGTGCCTGCTAGGCTGTGCTGACACCTCCAATGACCTTTTCCACTCCATGGGAGAATGGTCCTAGAATTCCTAGGAAGGGCAAGGATGGGAGGATGCTGCAATGTCATCTCTGAGCTGAGCCTTTACAACAGCTATGGCTGTTCTTGTGCCACTTGCAGCCCCAGGCAGCAGAGCCCTGCCTGACCTCTGCTCTCTTTTTTCCAGGGAACTGCACGGGCTGTGCTGCCACCTTCTCTGTGCTCAAGAAGAGGGTGAGTCTTTGGCTTCTGCCCCAGCTTGCTGTCTGCACCTGGGGCAGAGGTGTTGCTCATGTCTGGCTTGCCTCAGCTTTCTCAGGCAGCTTAGATGTCTGGCCTCGGTCACAGCCCAAATGACCTCAGCTAAATACTGGGTGTTGTCATATGCCTAATGGCACCAGGGATCCCTTGTGTTGTGGAGCATTTGTCCATTTACTCCTCAGGCCAAACCCACATGTTATTGTGGAAGGTACCTGCTCTGTTCCCTGTTCAGTCCATTTTCTGTGGCCTTTCTGGTGAAGCAGAGCATGGGTCTGCTAGTGGGAGTGACCTGTTGCCTTATCTGAGCCCTGTGTGTGATGCTTGGCACACAGTCTGTGGGCAGTTCTCAGAAGGAGTTATAGACTTTTAGTCCCCTTCATTTACTCCTGGGTTAGTCTGATATATATCTGGGGCTCACCTCCATCTTTCTCCACAGCGGAGCTGCAGCAACTGTGGGAACAGCTTCTGCTCCAGGTGTTGTTCCTTCAAAGTCCCCAAGGCCGTGATGGGAGCCACGGGTGAGTTGAAAGGTGGAGGGAAGAGCTCCTGCTTCCACCTATTCTGTCTGCCCAGGCATTTGCCCCAGCCCTGGTGGTAGACAGGGCATACCCAGCACAGGCTGGCTCGGGACAGAGCAGTGATGAATTTGCAGCTCTTGAAGCAGCTTTGTGGCTGGGGTCCCCAGCCCATGGTGGGAGAGGGAGATCATCCCTGACATTTGCTTTCCTTTCCAGCCCCGGAGGCTCAGAAGGAGACAGTGTTTGTGTGCGCTCTCTGCAACCAGGTGCTCATCAAGTGATGAAACAGGCCCAGCCAGTTCCTGTGGCCTGCACTGCCTGAGACCTGGGACAGCAGGCAGGCACCCCTGCCACTGGGAGCCTGGACTGTTTGGATCCCAGCATGGCATTCCCCTGCCAGAGGATGCTTGCACTTGTGCTCCTCCTGCCAGCGCCAGGCTGGATGGACCAGCCCTCCTTGCCATGCACCAGCTGGATCACCATGGTGGAGCACTGCCCATGGCTGTGCCCCATCCCTGCAGCTGCTCCAAGCCCTGGGTGCTCTCTGGCACTTGCTGTGCCCTACCACGTGCTTGTCCAGGCCCTTTGGCCTGGCTTAGTGATGGAAGAGCCATCCTTCCTACTCGTGGTTCCTTCACCTCCTGGATGGGGCAGAACAACCTCAGGGCTCTGTCCCTACCTTTCCCAGCACTGTGCTATAAGTGACTGTATTTTTGGGATCAAGTCAGAGCTCCTCCTGCATCCTTGGGGTCTAGACTAGCTAGGTTTTTCATCCTAGCTCAGCTGAGACTCTGCTAGTCACTCCTGTGCTCCTCAGCCTCACTGCCTGCAGGTTTAGTCTTTTACCCCTGAATTTGGCTGTAGCCCAGAAGAGAAAAGAGAATGAGTTTGGGTTGGGCTGTGTGGTTGTCAGTGTGAGAAAAGGCAGGAGTTGGTGCTGCTCTGTGCACTTAGTGACTGCTGCTTTCTACTACAGATTAATATATAATTACATATAGAGAATGACCAATAAATCTCTAGTCCTCAGCTGGCTCTTGTGTCATCCCAGTGAAAGCTGTCCCAGTCCCAGGTCACTCTGACATCTCCGTGGCCTTGGCTGTCCTGCAGGTTCTCCTGGAGAAATAGTGTTCCTGTGCCACCAGCTCCCCATGCTTTACTGGAATTCCCATCTTCTGACCTGCTGTAGCCTTGTTTGCCCCCTGCTCAGAGCTGTGTGCAGCTGCCTGTCAGCTGTGCCAGGGCTGGACCTGCTGGGCTGGAGCCAGGGGGCACCTGAGCTCTGACAGGAGCTACTGAGCTTCCTCTGCCCTGGGCTGCTCTTCCCCTGCCCTCCCGGGCAGTGGTCCCACCAGCTGCCTGTGTGCACAAGGATGACCTTTCCTTGTGTGAACAGCAAAGCTCCCAGCTATTCCAGGAATGTGACCCTGGCTGCTGTGCAGCTGGGAGCAGCCGTGGCCTGGGTCCCTGCCAGCCAGCTGCAGCTTCCCCCAAGCCAGGGAATCTGGGGGGCCAGTGCCCAGCAGGCTGACACCCACCAGTCTGAGAGTTGCTGGAGCCCAGACCTTGCTGCAGGCTCTGCATCCCACCAGTGTGGGAGCCCCTGTGGGGCAGGCAGCCTAAACACTTCCCCTTCACATGGAAATTTGGAGAAAAGCTGGACTTGGCACTTGATGATGAGGGTGTCTGGCTTGTGCTGGGTGTGCAGGGGACTGGTGTGCAGAGGGCTGAGCAGGTAGTGGGGGCTGTAACATTGGGGAAGGGGCTGTGTAGCACCCCAAGTGCTGTGGGTGTGTTTATGAGTGCCTGCAATGGGATTATTACTGGCCTGGGAGGGGTCAGCTTGCTCAGACAGCTGACAGTGGAAGGCAGAGGAGATGCTTGTATTTCTAGAGAAAACACTTGGAGCAATGAGCACTATGGCCATATATGTCTGAACACTCTCTGGGAAGATGCTAATGACACAGAATACAGAGGGCTACAGATAAACTTAGGCTGTGGGAGATGGGGTTTAATTTATGCTTTTTAAGTTTTGCAATAAAATGTCGTAATTGACAGTGTTTATTCCTATGAAAGAGTGCTCAGCAGTCAAGCTCTGAACATACCTTCTAATGTTTGAATATTTTCCTTCTTTTTTTCTCAGTGGGCAGGGAAGAGTGCCTGCAGGGGCTAGCTGCTCCATGTTCCTAGCTGGCTGTGAGGCAGGAGCACAAAAACCTCTCCCTGACGAGAGGGAGGTTTGGGGCTCTGGAGGCTGGCCAGTGGGGCCAAGGCCATACCCAGGGAGGGCAGAGGGAGAAGAGGTCACCCCAGAGCAGGGCAGGTGCACAGTGCTCTTGTCAGCCAGAAGAGGGTGGGTGCAGACATCCTGCAGCCTCAATTTCCTTCTTGTCCCGGAGGCTCCCTGAGGCCAGGCCAGCTCTGAAGACACACTGTCAGGCAGCCAGGCACTGGGTAAATATCCTGGCAGCCACCTTTGGGCCCCCCTCATCCTTTGGGATGGCTGGATACAAGCAGGCACTGGGTAAACAGGACTGGGTCCTTCAGGCTGCCCCTTGCCAGCTGGGACTGGGGGCAGCTGGGGGAGTCTAGCTGAGCTAATGGACAGCCCCTGCTGCCATCAGAGGGGCTGGGCTGAGGCTGTCCTGGTCCTTGGGCTTTTGGGAGGGTCCTGGCCAGTGCAGGTGGGTGGCCTTAGGAATCTTTAGAGGAGGCTGGAGGTTGTGGCATGGGAGGTCTGGCAGCTGAGCAGGGCTGGCAGGGAGCTGCAGAGATGACTTTTAGATGATGGTGTAGGGAGGACAGGATTGGAGGCTGCCTGGTCCAGTATCTATGATGCTCTGTGCCAGGCTCCTCAAAAGTGCTGTGAGCTCCCAGACCATAGATTTATCCCCTGGGGTGGTGAAGGAAGAAACTTTCCTGGCAAACCACTGCCAAACCCAGCTGTGGGGCTCCAGCAGCAGTGACAGCCCTGTCTCCCCATCCTACTCATCTCAATGCCCCCCCAGGCTCCCTGGAATGGCAGGGGTGCCTGAGTCTCCAGTGATGCCTGTGGCCACTAGGAACTGCATCCCTTGGCTTGGCTGGACTGCCCAGGTTCAGGCTCTAGACATGGCACCTGGAGCGGGGCTAGAGCCAGATCCTGAGGTGAATTCTTTCCCTCAGGCTGCCTCACTCAGTGGGCAGGACTAGATCCCCCTCCCATTCTTCTGGGGTCCCTGAGGGAGCCCCAAGGGGCTCCTACCCATGAACTGCAGTGAGTCACACACAGACTTCTCTGAGGTGGAATAATTTACTGTGGTGTTGATGGGCAAGGGGTGCATGGGCTGGGTCACAGCAGGGGTGTGTGTGAGGGATGCAGCAGCGCTGGTCTGGGTGCTTGGAGGTGGACCCCACTCACACACTGAGCCTGGTTTGGGGAGTGGGGGAGCCTGGGAAGGGTTTGTGCTGCTCTCGGCACTTGCTCTTGAGGAGGCCAGTCTGTGGGAACAGAGGGGCAAGAGGGACCTGCCTGGGCTGTGTCTCTGTGCAGGTGAGATAATCCAGGGCTGGATGTGAGCTCCAGGTGAGGGCATGGGATGTTTTGGTGAGCTGGAATACGAGTTGGAGGGGCTGAGGGTCTGCGGCATATCATGAGGAGCTGGGCAAAGGACCTGGGTGCAGGGTAGGGGTCCCAGGTGTAGCCAAGAGGGCCAAGCAGGGAACCTAAATGAAAGGAAGGGTCTCTGGGGCTTCTGGGTGGGGAACCTGGGAGTAGCCAAGGGTCTCTGCAAGCATGCAGAACAAGGGTCCTGTGTCCAGACTAAGCTCTTGGGCAGGGGTGGGGGTCCTTGGAGCAGAACAGGGGTCCCAGGGGTGCAGAGCAGAGCTCTCAGGAGGAGGCGGGGTCCTGGCTGTGGATCAGGGCTCCCACAAACACAGCAAGGAATCCTACAGGTGCAGGGCACAACCTAGGGGCTGAGGTGCTGGGGTGCAGCCAGGGAGGCTGGGGGTGGGATGCTGGGCCAGTGCAGGAGTTCTGGGAAAGGGCAGGGTGGGAAAGCCCTAGTGCTGCCCAGCCCCATAGAGCAGGGGGTGGTAGAGCGGGCAAGGGTAGGAGAACATGAACTTGACTGCAAACTTCATCTCCTTGTTGTGCTTCTGCCAGGGGTAGATGGCCAGGAGGAGCAGGCGGCCGCCCACCTTGCGGCCCATGACCAGGAAGCTGCCACTGAGGCTGTCAAGCTGGGGGCAGGGGCAGGCACCCGCATTCCTCATGTGCAGCACCATCTTCTTGGTGTCCTTGCGTTTCAGCGGGCCCAGTTTCAGCACCTTCTTCTTCTGGGCAGCCACCAGCCTCCGCTCCCCGTTCTCCTCCGTCATCTCCTTGATGCGCATCTTCACCACTGTGTGGGGCAGCACATTGGGGGAGGGAGCACTGCTGGGTGCTGGGGAGGGGAGGGTCTAGGCCAGGCACCTGTGCAGGGCAGGGTGCAGCCCATCCCTGGGTTGGGTCTCTGGGGAAGTTGCTGTGTGGGGGAGAGGTCCAGCAGAGGCCCCCAGGGACCCTCCCAAGTGTCTCATCCTGCCTGTCCCCCACCAACCCACTTTCTGTGGTGCACCCACCCCATGCATGAAGAGTCCAAGGGAATGGCTCAGGGGTCTCCCATGGGGCAGTCCCCATACAACTCCACCCTCTGGCCAACTCCCACCCCAGCTGTCAGACCTAGGGGAGGCAGACCCTTGTCCAGGGGGGCTGGGAAAAAGACCCCAGTACTCACCAAAGTCACTGGAGCACATCTGTTCCATCATGCCGTCTGCCTTGTGCTCCATCTCACACTGGGTGCAGATCTTGGACACTGTGGTGAAAGACCAGTTACTGTCACAGCTTCCTGCTGCTGGTACTTGTCACTTGGGCCAGCTCCTGGGGACACGCCTGGGAGAGCCCCAGCAGCTCCTCTGCTCCCTAGATAGCTGTGCTGGGGTGATGTGGGGAGGCACAGAGCACCTTGCTGGCCAGGTTCCTCCCCCAGGAGGGGAAGAGATATGGTGGCACTTTGAAGCACAGGATGAGTAAGGGTGGCCCCAGCCTAAAGGCTGTCAAAGCCCTGATCCTGACCCTAGGCTGCCTTTGGGTGATATGCCCTCTCCTGCCCGAGGGGACAGCTACCCTGCAGCAGCAGCGTGGGGATGACAGCTGCAGGTGCAGCAGGCTCTCTTGCTGCTGACCTGGGACCCAGTGGGAGGAGAGGCACTTAGTACTGTGCTGGATCCGCCAGTTCTTCCCACCTCATCCCATGTTCTTCCTTATCCCACGACAGTTCTGTGCAGCCAGCTGGGAGCCCAGTGCTCCTGGGCAATCAGACAAAGCTGATACAGTGCCCATTCCCGCCCTACTGCAGGCAGAGTCCTTGGCCAACACCAGTGTGCTGGGCTGTGCTTTGAGCGGTGAACGGGTGGCTGTTCAGGGCTCCACATGCGTTCCCATCCCATTAGAGTACCCTTCCCACTTACCTGGTGGCGGCGTGGCTTTGCTGTTCCCAAACTGGACGGCGATGCAGAGCTCGTGGTCAGAGGGGAACTTGCCACAGTGCAGCATCTCAGGCCAGGGGAAGCCGTAGGACTCCATGACAGGGGCGCAGGAGTCCCGAACCACCTCACAGAGGGAGCGGCACGGGTAGACGGGCCGGTCGAGGCACACAGGGGCGAAGAGGGAGCAGAGGAAGAGCTGGGTGTCGGTGTGGCACTGCTTGGCGAGCAGGGGCACCCAGCTGCCAGCCTGCTGCTTGGCTTCGGCCATGGTCTCGTGCTCCAGCAAGTTGGGCAGCCGCATGCGCTTGTAGCCCACGTCGCGACACAGCTGCATGTCGGGCGGGATGTCGAGGCACTGCGGCTCCCGCCCGTAGAACCGCCCGTGGGGCAGGCTCTCGGGCTGCCACCCGTAGTAATCGTAGTGCTGCCCGCCGCCCAGGGGCGCTGCCAGCGCCAGCCACAGGGCCAGCAGCGCCGAGCCCCGGGAGCCCGGGGGGCCGCCCGCCCGCGGCATCGCCGCTGCCCGCCTGGCTGCCGAGCGGGACGGAGCGGCTCGGCACCCTGCCGGCTCCCCTAGCGCCTCCCACGCTCGCTGCCCTTTCTAAGGAGGTTGGAGACCTCGCCGGCAGCCAATCTGCTCTGCCTGCCGGGCCCCCCGGGGCTGGCCCCCGGCTCCCCCTAGTCTGCCCGCACCGCTGCCACCTCCCTCCCTCCCTCGCTGCCCGGCGCATGGTGCTCCGTGCCCCTCGCCGTCCCAGGGAGCCCCCCTGCATGCGCGCCCTCAGCCCACCCTGGCTCTGTGTGTCTCTGGGGTGATGCTTTCTAGAAGGGCTGGCTCGCCTGTCCCATAGCGATGTGTTGTGGCCACAAGTTGCCCCCGTTATTCACCAGTCCCGCTGTCCCCATCCCACCTGGCACCCCAGAAGCATGTTCTGACCCTGGTTCCTACCCTGTGCCACCCGCTCCCCACTTTTTTCTCCCAAGATAATATGCTTAGGGTGCTGGGGTTTAAGGAAGAGGATCTCCCAGAAGCTTCATGCTGCAGCCCTGGGAGGGCTTCTGTGCCAGGTGTGCCATCAGTGAGGCGATGCCATGGGAATGGGGTCCTGATTCCTCATGGATGGTTCTGCCAGCATGCACCTTGGGCTGTCCATGGTCTGCTGGCACAGGCACAGCTGGGATTACACCTTCCAGCAAAGGGCTTGCATCCAGGCTCTGCCAGTGCTCAGGCTGTGGGCAAAGCTAGAGCCCAAGCGATGTGAGGGTCCTGCCCGGATGACATTCCCCCATTCCCTTGGAGATGGGGGGGTGCAAGGCTTAAGACCCCATTAGAAACCCATTTGTCTGCAGGGGTTATCTGAGGCACCCCTCCCTTTCCCATGATCGATGCCCCTGCCTGGCCAACGGGCTTTGGGCTGCCGCTGGCCCCTGCCCACCGGATAAGGCAGCTCAGTTAATGGGCGATAGAGCAAACAGTCCAGTGCAGGCAGTGATAGCAGCTGCTCTTTGCCCTGGGCTGGGGGCAGGGGCTGTCCCCTAGCCCTGGTGGGGTCCATTTGCTTTGGGGCAATGCTGGGAACCTCAGCTGCACAACCTTCCCTTCCCTGTAGCCTGCCCGCCCTGCCCATGCCCTCTGTGCTCAGCACCCATCACTGCATCCCCCAGTAATGCTTCCTTCCAGCCCGAGGGTGGGCTGGGCTCATCCCGCCCCAGCCAAGCCCCGGAGATGGCACCATTAATGTGTAACTGCCGGGGAGCCCGATAAGATACAGCAGCCTGTTATCAGGGCTGCCTGGTAGCAGCAGGGAGGGTGATCGAGGCATCGGGCTGTCACGGCAGGAGTAAGATTGTCTGGAGATAAATGCTGATAGAAAATAGCTAATCCGTGATGGATGGGCTTGGGCAGGGTGTAATTGCCATGGGAGCTGGGCTGGGAAGAGCTGGTGGGGCCTGGGAGCAGAGGCAGAGGGAGGCTGGGTGTGCGGGGTGGAGCTGCCAGCGTGCGGAGGCTGAGCACGGTCGCGGTGTGCCATGTCCCTGGGCTGTTCCCGTGGCACTGCCAGCACTGTCCTGCTCTTGACCATGGACCAGCTCTTGGCTCTCAGCCATCCCACATCCCGCTCTGGAGTTATTCTACATCTGCAGCTCCTCGCAGGAAGGTGTTTGGGGTGCTGAGCACTCTGTGCCAGCTGGCACTGCACCAGATGAAGGTGAGGGGGCTGGCGAGGCTGAGGCTGAGCTAGGGTCTTCCTGCCAGCTGCCCCAGTCCCTTCATCTGTCATGACGCCTTTATTAGAGCCCTGAGTCACCTCTTGGCCCTGCTGCTGGAGAAGGGCTGGCCCCAGAAGAGCGATGCCTGCCCCCTGCTCCCTCCGCGTGGCGTGTCCTGGCAGCCTGACCTCCGAGCTGAGACTGTGCCTCTGCTCTGGGGAGTCCCTGCTGCACTCGCATTGCTTCCTTAACCCTTTCCCACCCAGGATGCCCCAGGCTGATCTGGGTTGTACCCCGGAGAAGGGGATGGACCCAAGACAGAGGAAGCTGGCACCCTTCCCCGCGTCTTGTCTGCGCAGGCTTCTGCAATGCCCACATCCCCGATCTGCACCCATGCAGACGGCTGTGAGACTGACACTTGCTCCTGTCACTCCAGAAAGCTGGCTGTGCCACCGCTTGTGTCACTGCCTGTGCCTCTTGTCACAGAGCGGGGCCGGGAGCGGGGCCGTGAGGGCTGCCCCTCTGCGCTGGGGACACGGGGACGGCCAGCCAGGGTGCCATGGTAAGGGCAAATCCCCTGCGGGTGCTCCCTCGACCCTCCCCGCGGAGGAGCCGCGCCTGGTTGTAGCACAGAGCAGATCCGAGCCGGGGAAGCAGGAGGCTCCCAGGAAATGAGGAGCTGAGCAGGGTCCCGGCCGCCTCTTTCCATCCTTGTGTCCCCACCTACTCTCCTGCCCCAGCTTTGGGCACTACCGACCTTGTTTCTGCCAGCAGAGATGCATCCCCTGGGCCTCGGTGGGTGGGCTGAGTGAGGTCCCTCCCATCCTCCTCTTTTTCCCATCCTCTCATCCTTCCCGTCCCAGTCCCGTACTGGTTCCTGGGCTGCAGGAGCCCAGTGTGGGGCAGGGGGCTTTGGAGAGCGTAGCGCACCGGGGCTGGCCATGCAGAGTCCCAGGAGGGGAGGCACGCTGGGACTGTCCGTGTGTCCGTGGCGTCCAGCAGCTCCCAGGACAGAGCAGGGCTGTCTGCTGGCCTGGCAGCACGGCTCCCTGGGGTGGTCCTGCCTGCCAGTGGCCGCAGCAGCTTGGGGCATGGCTGGGGACACCGTGGGGTCGAGGCTGCCCGGGGCAATGTGTGACCGTGGGGGTGCGCAGCGGGGAGGGTCAGCGTCGCCGTGCACTTGCCCCGCGCCCACACACACTCCGCTGCCCGGCAGCCCCAGGAATGTGCTGGCAGCGCTCCCGGCCCAGCTGCGGAGCCCAGACTGCCCCGGCGCCCTCCCAGCCCCCCCCCTCAGCCCCTGCTGGCCCTGCCCAGTTCCTGCCAGCTCGCACACAGACCCTCCCTGTTCGCTGCCGGACGCCCCGATCCTGGCCCCCGGCACTTGGTGCTGCTCAGCAGGGCAGGGAGCGGGCATGTGGCATGTGCGGACCCTCTGAGGAGGAGTCCCCTTCCCTGACAGCATGGCACCGTGCGTGGGGACCTTCTCTGCAGGGCTGTTTGTCCCTCCCCGCCCCACCACGTCTGCACCCCGTGCGCGCTGTGGGAGCAATCCTCGCCCAGTCCCTGCTCCCAGCTCGCACCTTTGCTACTGGCAGACATTGACACCTTGCTCTGAAACCACATCCTCCTCTGCTTGCCTGTGTGCCGGAGGATGCTGTGTCTCCCAGCGCCTGTGGCTCCTGTGGGATGTGCTGGGGGGCTGCCCCCACCCTCTGTGGGGGCTCCCAGTGCAATGGGTCCTAGAACCACCCCTTCAGATGGACACAGCTGGACCACAGGTGTCGCAGAGGGGTGTCCACACTCAGGGTGCCCAGTCTGTAGGGTCATTTGGCCAGTTGGCCCCAGTTTGGGGCACTCTCCATGTCTTGTGTGAAGGGGCAGGCTGGGGCATTTGGAGCTTTCCAGAGACTCACACTGAGGGGGCCTCGTTCCCCTCCCTTTTCTCTCCCAGGTGCACACACCTGGGATCTCTCAGGAAAGGTTATCAGCTAATCACGCTGTGTTTGTGCCTCCCAAATGTCACCGTTGTCCTCACTGGGATGGTGAGCTCATGCTCCCCACCATTACTGAAAGCACTTCCAGTGCTAGGAGAAACAGCTGCCATGCCCTTCTGAGGCCCCTTTGAAGCAGAGCTGGAGCTGCTGACAGCTCTGACAGGTTGGAGAGGGGCTCAGCAGGCACTGGGTGCAGGATGGGGCTGCAGGGGTTGATCCCAGGCTGGTTGCAGGGCTCCAGCTGTTCTCCACGGGCCCCAGTCACCCTTGTACTGCAGGGAGGGTTGAGATGCTGGGGTGAAGTGCAGCACCATGCACCCAGAGACACGCTAGGGGCATGTCCTGGTCTGGGAGTCAAGTGCAGGGATTGGAGCAGGGGCACTGCTGGGCCATGCCTGCTGTGGTGGGATGGGCACAAACACACTGTCTGTTGAGGGCTGGCCATAAGGGTACCTCATATCTGTCCCATGGGGCCAGGAGCAGGGCCTCTGGGAGGTTAGCCAGGGCCAGGGGCAAGGAGAGATCTGCTGTGTCTATCTGCAAGACAGGTCAGAGTTGCCTCACTCCAGGTGCAAGGGAAGAGCCAGGAAAGGGAGTAAAGGCAGCTCTGGCACCAGACATGTCTGTCTCTGCTGCTGGGCAGCCTGAAAAATCCCTTTGGGTCGAGCAGATGGAGCAGAAGGGTCAGAACCCTGCCAGGACCCCTCACAATGCAGTGGTCTGGGGAAGGCAGCAGGGCCATGCAGCACATTGAGGCTACATTGAGCCCCTGCTGTCCTTGCTCCTACTGCCTGGGATTCCCTTGGCTATGCCAGCCCCTCTCCACCTCTGTCCTGCCCTGCTGGAAGCCATAACACAGTGGCATGGCATTACAGAGCACCAGCCTGTTCCTCTGCATGGAAACAAGCAGGGTCTGTCCCTGCTCTGGCTGAAACTGGAAAGCCCATGATGGCACACCCTGGCAGACCCCAGTGGACTCTGGATATGCCTGGGTCTGCAGCCACTACAGGCAGAACTGGTGTCTGTGGTGATGAGGAGTCTGGGACAGGTCTGTGTCCTGCCTGCCACTGGACAGGACTTGGTCCTGGGCAGTATGGCTGGCAGAAGGCAGCTCCCTATGGTGGGGTGATACCCACCAAAGGATCTTCCTTGACACATGCAGAGAGCAGGTCCATGGCCTGTGAGGCACATGGAGCCCAGAACTAAAAGTCCTTTGCTTGTGCTGGGTTGGTGTAGCTAGAGGAGACAACCCTGGGGCAACACTAGAGGATGTGGGATGATGGGCAGAGCCTGGGGTGGCAGGGAGAGCTGATCCCCCTGGCTGCTGTCGGCCTCTCACTGCAGCATAGGAGAGGAAACTTCATCTCCTGGCAGGCACAGCATTGCCATGACAACCAGCAGGACCTGCCAGGCGGGCAGGGAGCACTGGCGTGGCATGGCATCAGCACAGGAAGGAGATGGGATGCAGAGTCTGGGTCTGGGGACACCTGAGGACAGGCTTAGGTGTGTGAGCACATTGCATGTGCACCTGGAGGGGTGCCTGGGGTGCACGGGGTGTGCAGGCAGATGTGGGCATCTGAGTGCATGCACGAGTGCCTGTGTCAATGTGTTTGGGTGCATGGGAGACTTCACACACCACCTTCTCAAGGGGTGTCCCTTGGTTTTGTGGCACTGTCAGGGCAGGGTGTACCTCGCTGCTCTGGAGTGTGGGCTGGCAGATTGATCTGAAACCCGGGAGCAGCAGGTTTCCCCAAAAGCAGTGGGATCCACAGCTTTGTGTCTGTGGGGAAGATAAGCCCTCCAACTGGGCTCCCTGACTGCCTATGTCCTTTAGTCCCTTGGTCACAAACCCTGCCATGCTCCAGAGAAAGGAGGCTGCCTACCAACCACCCCAAGGCTCTGCCTCTATTTGCTCTGCCCAAAGCTTGGGCTGGTGCTCAGAGCAGAGAGCAGGAGTCAGAGCTGACTGACCCCTGTGCTGCAGGCAGCTGGGCATGCCATGTTTGCTGTGTTAGCTGTGTGTGAGCTGTTATCTGTGTTACCTGTTAGCTGTGTGTTAGCTGTGTTAGCTGTGTTATCTCTGTATTAGCTGTGTGTTAGCTATGTTAGCCGTATGTTAGCTGTGTTAGCTGTGTGTGTTAGCTGTGTGTTAGGTGTGTGTTAGCTATGTTAGCTGTGTTGTGTATGTTATTTGTGTTATCTGTATTATCTGTGTTAGCTGTATGTTAGCTGCATGTGTTAGCTGTGTTAGCTATGTTAGCTGTGTTGTGTGTGTTATCTGTGTTAGCTGTGTGTGTTAGCTGTGTTGGCTGTGTGTGCTAGCTGCCTTAGTTGTGTGTGTTAGCTGTGTGTGTTATCTGTGTGTGTTATCTGTTTTAGCTGTGTTAGCTGTGTGTGTTATCTGTGTTAGCCATGCTCGCTGCCCGAGCGGTTCCAGCAGTCCCTGTGTTGCCTGCAGCACGGCCCAGGTGCTGAGGGAAGGGCTGGCTGCTCTCCTGCCTGCTCAGGGCCCTGTGCCCAGCTACTGCATCCCTCGCCCCACCATAGCCCCGCTGGGAGCCCCCCTTCTTCGCCTCTTGGGAGAGCCTCTGTTCCCCCCGTTTGGCATTTCTCCGGCTCTAACTGAGCTGTCAATGGGCAGAGATAACAGAGAATTCGTTAGCTCTGCTCTTTGATGTCTGCCCGCGCTCTGCTCGCAGCACCAGCTGCAACTCCTTCGCAAACAAACAGCTTCAGACGAGGCCCCTTGGCGCGGCGGTCTGCCAGTCCCACGGCCGACTCCCCAAATCTCTGCCGGGCCAGACCCTCTGTTACTCCGGCAGCTCCCCCTCGGCAACCAGCTTTCCCTCAGGGATCTACAGCCGCATCCCAAAGATACCCGGGTGCCGGAGCCCCGGGACGCACAGCAGCATCGCAGCCCCTCTCGGGGCCAGCCCCGGGGCAGCCGGTGCCGCCGTCCCGCAGGCGCTCGGTGCCGGCGGCGGGCGCCCATCGCGGTGCCTCGGGGCGGGCCGCGCGGACCGGGCGGCTGCGCACACGGGCGGCCGGGCCCGCCTCCGCCGCTCGGCTCGGCAGCACCGCGGACAGCGCCCGGCCCCGCGCCGCTCCGCACTCGGGAGCCGGTCCGCTCCGGCCCGGTCCCCCGGCACGGCACGGCACAGCCCGGCCCGGCGCCCGCCGCGCCATGGCCACGGAGGTGGGTGCGGGCGGCGCGGGGGGACACCCGGCGGCGGCTCCGCCGGTTGGGGCTGCGGCGGAGCTCCCGCCTCGCGCTGCCCCGCTGGGCGCGGCACGGACCGGGTCCGGCCCGGGGGGACAGCGTGGGCTGGGGTCCGTGGGGAGGGGAGCTTGGGGCTGGGGGCTCCGTGGACACAGAAGGGCCGGTGAGGCGCCTGAAGGGGTGTGGGGGTGCAGGGTGCCGCAGGGTGCCTTCGGTGAAGGCTGGAGTGTGTCTGGGGTGGGCTGTGGGACTGGGGGTTCTTCTTCCAGGTGCCGTGGGTGGGACGCGGGTGAGCGCCAGCCGGTCTGTGGGGCACAGAGCAGGCAATAGCCCCGTGTCACCCAGGGGAAGTGCAGGGAGGGGCCTGATGCCTACCCTTGGCACAGTCGGGCGCCTCCATCCTCTTCTCCAGCCATCAAAGCTGCTCCACAACCTGGAGCTGGGGGGTTGACACGGGCTCTCACACCCTGTGGGGAGTCATGGCTCAGCACCAGCTGCCGGCGCCGCCGGTTCTTTTCCTGAAGATGACCAAAGCAGCCTGCCCACCCGCTGTGCCTCTGCTGCTGCCCAGTGCCTGCTCCTGCTCGGCTCACTCCCATCCTCCCGCCTGGGAGCTTGGGTTGGCTGCGTTCTGGGGCACTGCTGGGGACACGGCGCTTCTCCTTCCCGGGCCGTGGCCCACTGGCGACGAACGCTCTTGCATACAGAAACCACACACCAGCCCGGGACGAGAGCACACGCACTCACCTTCATTCCGGGCAGGGGGCTGCCACAGCACCCTCCCCTCGCCCCCACCTCTCACCTCCAGCGCCAAGCTGTGCTCATGGCATGACACAGCCTGTACTGGAGGCTCCCTGCCCCGGGCTGTGTGAGCCTGCAGCCCCTGACACTGGGGGAATGGCGCTGCTCCCCTGGCCTCCAGCCCTCCAGCAGGGATGCCCAGCACCCCTGGCTGCAGCCCCCCCGTCTCACCCTCTGCCCCCAGGTGCACAGCCTGCAGGAGCTGCGGCGCAGCGCATCCCTGGCCACCAAGGTCTTTGTGCAGCGGGATTACAGTGATGGAACCACATGCCAGTTCCAGACAAAGTTTCCCCCTGAGCTGGAGAGCCGGGTAGGGAGTCCGAGAAGTTTTCAGGGTGGGGGGTGCCCTATGGCAGTGTGCTATGGGGGCTCAGATGGAAGAAGGGTCAAAGGGTGTGGGGTGCATGAAGTCACAGCTGCCTTGGCTGGTGTGCAAGGGCTTTGGTGCTCCTGGAGACTGGGAGGCTCTGGTGAAGGCTGCAGGCTCAGCAGGTCTTGGTACAGGTGGAAGGTCAGGGGCAGGGGCCTGCAAACTGAAGCATCAGCTGGGCTGGGAGGAGAGGGTTAAGTGTTCTCTGAGTCCCCCCAGGAATGGGGACAAGGCAGTGCAGGGAGCCAGTCCCTGGCCAGACTCCTCTTGACCTTGGTTTCTGTCCTAGATTGAGCGGCAACTTTTTGAGGAAACCGTGAAAACCCTAAATGGTTTCTATGCCGAGGCGGAGAAGATTGGGGGCAGCTCATACCTCGAGGGGTGCCTGGCCTGTGCCACTGCCTATTTCATCTTCCTCTGCATGGAGACACACTATGAGAAGGTGCTGAGCTGCAGGGGAGGGCTCAGGGGCGGGCACAGCTGGAAGTGGGCACAGGGATGGCTCAGGGCTGTCACAGGAACATGGGACTGGAGGCTGGAGTAGACAGCAATGCTGGCAGGCCCTGAGTGTCCCTCACTGTGCTGACAGGTCCTGAAGAAGATCTCCAAGTACATCCAGGACCAGAATGAGAAGATCTATGCGCCACGGGGGGCTGCTGCTCACTGACCCCCTGGAGCGTGGCATGAGGGTTGTATCCTTTGGGCAGTGGGGTGCTTGGGGGATGGCAAGGGTGAAGGAAGACTGGGCGTAGGTGCTGGGCAATCGAGCTGGCACATGTCACCGATGATCCTTAGCAGGGCCCAGATCGAGATCTCCATCTACGAGGACCGGTGCAGCAGCGGCAGCTCCAGCAGCGGCAGCTCCAGCAGCAGCAGCGGCGGCGGCGGGGCGGGGGGCCGGTGACTGGCAGGGAGTCCCTGCAGGGACTCGTACTGCCGGGACAGCGGCCTCTCCGAGCTCCGCAGGCTGCACTACCAGAGCACCCGCTTCTGAGCCCGGGGAGAGCAGGAGGGGGAGGCCGGGGCTACGCAGTGGGGCTGCCCACCCCCATCTGCTCTTTGTCCCCCGTAGTGAGTCTTCCTCTGCTCGGACCCACTGTGGGCAGGGACTGGTGCTGGGGCATCCCAGGTGCTTCCCACTGAGCTGAACTGTGGCCAAGGGGCTCCTACAGCCCTTCATGTGCTTGGTGCTGCTGCCCCTGCCCCAAGCAAAAGGAGCTTGCCCTGCTACGGGCAGTCCCAGCTTCCAGTGCCCCTGTTGCCATGCACTGGGGAAGCACTGGGACTGGCAAAGCCTCAGGCAGCGCTTAGCAGGGGACGAACACTTAACCCCACTCCCACAGACACTGACAGCTCTTGCTGCACCCCCTCCTTGGGGCACTCTGCTCTTAGTGCTGTGGTGTGGGTTCAGCTGCTGCTCGTCCGCCGTTCAGGGGGCCTGGCAGAGCGCTGGTGCCGCTTCTTCTGCATGATGGGCCATGCATTCATCCCAGCTCTGCCCCACCCGCTGCCCCATTGCTGCTCCCCTGGCCCCCTCCCCATCTGGCACTACATCCTCTCCAGCAGCATCCTTCACTGCCATGGCACTGGGCACTTGCTTCTGCTCCCTGCATGACCTGCTGCCATCCCCAGCTGCACCCAGGTATTTCTCCAGCCCAGTGTCCAGGACAGGGAGGTGCAGTGCTGTGGCATGGGTGAGCAGGCTCCCTGCCCAGTCCTGGCAGAGTTTGCCTGTACCCAGCTGCCAGCAGCCCCCTGCCTACTCTGCCCCATGACCTGCCCTAATGCAGGGAGGGTGCCCACTGGAGCAGCTCCAAAGGACCCTTCCTCTCACACTGCTGAGTCCTCCCCTGACCACGTGTCCTGCATGCATCTGCCACCAGCACCCCAATTCTCAGCCTGGCCTTTAAGAGTGGTGCTTGAGCCTGGCAGCAAGCTGTGGAGGTTCACGGTCCAGGGTTAGATAGGGGGAAATAGGAGGGTACCTGTGACATCCAGCACCCCAAGGAGAATTCCTATCTGGGTGCAGGGCTGAACCAAGCTGGCATTTCTCTCCTGGGGACCTGGAGGGAGGACTCTGCTCTGTAGGATGCCTTTTGGCTCAGTCATGTTGTGTTTGTGGGGTGGCCCTGGCCTCAATGTTCCTGCTGGAGCACCAACCCCCTGCATGGAGACCTTCCTTAATAAACCCCACGCTTCTTCCCCCACTGCCTACCCTGCATCTTCTTGTGTTGGAGAGGTGAGTGGGACAATGCTGTGGGGGCACAGAATCAGGCTGGGCATCTTTTCACACTGGGTTGCACAGAGCCCCATGAGGGCGAGCATGGGGGAAGGGGGGGGAAG